>NW_015546057.1:1250406-1253076 GCF_001515605.1 Sinocyclocheilus anshuiensis | reverse complement strand
GGGTGTCTTGAATTTTGAAGAAACATGAGAGAAGTGCCTGAAAGTTTGTTTATTTGTTTTCATTGGCCATTTTCTATTCATGCATGAACACAATAATAATATTAATCATCATCATCATCATCATCATTATTATTATTATTATTATTGGTGTTATAAACCTTCTTCCAAGGTCAAAGTTTAAAATAAAAAAATAAGCCTAACTATGTGCATTCGGCTAGTTTCTCACCATATTGAAAAATTATTTTATGTTTTATTAAATTCACTTACATTTTTATTTTGTTTACATTAAAATGCACTTTTTCATATTGTTCATTTATGTTTCACTTTTTTGTGAATAAATAAATAAATAAATCTGACCAACTTGCAAGCAGTAACAATACAATTCTTCATTACAACACAACATTTTGGTCACTACATTTTAATTAACTGTACTACAATTCATATGCTTGCATTTGTGTCATTTCATCATTTTCATGGTTTTACAATTATTCTCAAATTTGGTAAATTTAGTAACTATTACTACAAGTTACAAGTATGTGTGTCCAAACTTTTGCTGGATACCAAAAATGACAGTTTGCCAACGACAGGCCTCATCCCAGTATGAGAACCCCGGCATAGGTGGTGCTCCGTGCGTGTGCACGTCTTCATAGATGAGAGCTGAGTATAAATGAGGCAGAAAAAATAATCAGATAGAATAGAGGAATGAAGCACATCTTTGAATAATGAGATCATCATAATGACCGATTCCTCTCTGCGAAGCGGAGCTTCATACTGACCTAACAAACAGCAATGATACAGTAATTAACGTCAGATTGGGAGAGAAGCACTTGAAAAGGGGCTTTTAACGAGTCTTGCCATGCAGGCGGCAAAAAGGTCCTCTTGACAAAGAGCAAAGCTGACAGTAATTAAGTGTGCATGGCGAAGACAGGGCCACCGCTCTCTAAAAATTTCATCTAAAAACAACAGCAAAGTGTCCTTAAGAGTTAAAGATGTGTATGCGCGCTTGCAATGGTTTAAAACGCTAGTTGCTCCTAAGTGGCAGACTGTCTGTTTGTAATTCTTCAGCTGTACAAACAGTGGATGACTTCACGTAACATCAGGTGACGTCTACGGGAAGACACACAGACTGTGAAGTGACTAAAACAAAGAAATAACTCTATCTATTCAGACGGTTGTCCTCTACAATCACTCATTCTTTTCCTCTGAAAACATGTAATCTCCACCTGATTTCTCTCTTGTGGGTCTAGAGCTAGATCAACCACATGCAATGGGCTGCTGGGTCGCTTCTGCCTCCTTTGTTCATGATTACGGCCTCGTTGTTTTTGAATGTGTCACGTTTTTATCGGCACTGTGCTTTTTTTTAGCTGTGGACACTAGTGTTTTGGCACATCGGATGTGATTAAATAGATTCTTGTTATCTACTTATATGCACGAAAGGGTTTATACATTATGCGGCAACACTGTGTTTTGTCCTTTTGAGTAAAAGTCCTCTCCCACTCTCTCTACGGATGGTGCTTTGGAATTTGTTTACAGTGAATCCAGTGGGGTGAGGTTAGCCTTGACTGGCGGAATATGAAATAGTCAGTAACTATTCATGTTGTGATGATATTATTTATTTATTTACATATATGTTCTTGGCAGAAACATAAACCAAAAGCAAGATCTATTGTCACTTGAGCATGTAGTTATAGATGTAAGAATGTTCTATTTTTTTAATTCACACATGCAAGGAACACTTTTGAACGTAAATGGATATGAAATTAAATACCAGACAAATAAATTCATATGAAAAGCATGGATACGGTATGAATATGAAACAGTTTTTGAGAACATACATGGCTAGGGCTTAACCACATGGCACTTTAGCATGTTGCTGTACATACTAAAAACATAGGTACATGTTGCAAGGGTGGTTTAGATGGCTGCTGCGGTCATTGCTATACGTCTTTAGGGCATTCAAGTCAAAGTAGTCATTCTAAAGAAATCAAATGTCAGCTCTGCTTTAAGGCCATGACATACCAAGTCGAGTATCATGCTCTCTGTTTGTGCTTCTTGTTGGACTTAGTTTAGTTCAGTTCCTGTTTTCCCTTCACCCTTCATTGCTCCTTAATTAGTTCTCACCTGTGACTTCTTACCCTTATTAGCGTCTAAAAATGTCTGTTGTCTGTTTCATTCATACTGGATGCCGGAGGGCGCCCTTGCGCAGAAACTCCAAATATGCCTCACAGAAGTAATATAACTGATGGGTTCACTTTGACTGATTAAACATAAAGACAATACTGATGAATGTGACAATATATGGTTTAATATGTGTTCCTCAAGCCAACTCGGGTGTTTTCATAAAAATAAATATATATTTATAATCCAATACTAATGGACATAGCCTTTTACAGTGTAGAATACATATTTCTGCCTCATTCTATAAGAAGCCACATCAGATCACAAAAGGAAGTTATTTCAAACACTTGACTGACATTATGAAGTTAAAATGTTACTAAATGTTCTTTTGTTGTACAACAGGTTTACCCTTACTTTGTATAGAACTTTGTTTTAGAAATTATCTTTTTCTATGGCATTTTCTATTCTATGGCATTTACTTATTTTTTTTTATGTATTTTTATTAGTTTTAAATTGCACAATAGACCCCAAACAACAATATATATATATATA
>NW_015546057.1:1249257-1250295 GCF_001515605.1 Sinocyclocheilus anshuiensis | reverse complement strand
TATATATATATAATGATAAAAAATAATAGTAATAAAAGAAAAAAACAGACTTTGAAGGGCAATTAGGGCATATAAGCAGTTTCAGTAGAAAAACAAAGAAGCACTCAATAGGGGACAGAAAACAAACTAAGCATTAAATTGCTGGTCGGAGTCAACATTACATTGTTCCAAATGATCTAGAAATGGTTGCCATATACTGTAAAACTTATCAAGATTACCCATAACTCCATACCGGACTCTTTCCATGTGCAATATTCCAGTAAGATATGTCAACCAGGTCTTAAACTGAGGAACAGTGTCTGATTTCCACATCCTTAGAATGACACTCTTAGAAATAATCATTCTGTAAATTATGGTACTTTGTACAGACACATTATACTCTAACAGAGAAACAGAATACCCAAATAATGCAATTTCTGGATCACAACCGTACATGTCAGAGAACCACTTAAATATTCCACACCAAAAATCGTAAAGTCTTGGACATGTCCAAAAGAGGTGGGTCAGAGAGCCTTCTGCAGATTTACACTGGTCACAAATAGGAGAGAAAAAAAAAGCATTACCATAAATCTCGCTACCAATGGTGATTAAATCTAAAGATCGGTTAGCTCATATCACATCAAACCGTTCAAATTATTATTATTGTTATACTTTATTCTCAAATGATTAATGTTAACAACATCAGCATTGGTGACTATGAGTATAGTGTGTATTAGCGTGTAGATTTAAATTTCTGCACAGTCTAATCTAATTGTCATACCATTCGAATTTCATATTAAGAAATTATTTTAATCCAAAAGGCAAATTATGCTCCCTTCGAACTGGTTTTCTTTAAAATAGAAATATTGTGTAATCCCAGGCTATCTGTAATCAGAAGCACATTTTTAAAAAAACAAAAGTGTTGCATTTATAATTTTGTTCAGTGTAATTATTCTGGCTGCTGTGAGAAAAGGCTATAAACGATTAGGATCAGGATCACCTGCAGGATCCTCACATGCAATAGCCTAGTAGCCAGGACAACTTCTTTATGTTTACAGA
>NW_015546057.1:1241482-1248366 GCF_001515605.1 Sinocyclocheilus anshuiensis | reverse complement strand
CCAAATTCTCTGAAACGCCTTTGGAGATGGCTTATGGTAGAGAAATGAACATTCAATTCACGGGCAACAGCTCTGGTGGACATTCCTGCAGTCAGCATGCCAATTGCACGCTCCCTCAAAACTTGCGACATCTGTGGCATTGTGCTGTGTGATAAAACTGCACATTTTAGAGTGGCCTTTTATTGTGGCCAGCCTAAGGCACACCGGTGCGATAATCATGCTGTCTAATCAGCATCTTGATATGCCACACCTGTGAGGTGGATGGATTATCTCGGCAAAGGAGAAGTGCTCACTAACACAGATTTAGACAGATTTGTGAACAATATTTGAGAGAAATAGGCCTTTTGTGTACATAGAAAAAGTCTTAGATCTTTGAGTTCAGCTCATGAAAAATGGGGGCAAAAACAAAAGTGTTGCATTTATAATTTTGTTCAGTGTAATTATTCTGGCTGCTGTGAGAAAAGGCTATAAACGATTAGGATCAGGATCACCTGCAGGATCCTCACATGCAATAGCCTAGTAGCCAGGACAACTTCTTTATGTTTACAGACGTGACGTAATGACGCAGTGCCATGCTAGAATTTCCCGCGAAAACCTACCCGTACCACTCAAATTAGAAAATATTATTATAAGCTAACCGTTGTGAATGGGGCTAAAGTAAGGCTATAATTTTGAACACTGGCTGGTTATGTACTTGCTCAAATATTATTAGATAATTTTTAACCAAAACAAGTTACGGACTGCAGCTTTAAAAAAAGAAAATCTATTAGGAACAAAACCAGTTTGATCCATATGTACAATGGATGAAATATATTTATTGAATCTATTAGCTAATATTTTTGTAAAAATGTTAATGTCCGAGTTTAATAATGCAATAGGCCTATAAGATGAAGGCTCAGTCTCATCATTACCTTCTTTCAATATTAGTGAGATATTAGCATTGTATAATGTGTCAGGAAATTTTTGAGTTTCAAGAGAATGAGTGAACATCCTCAGCAAAAGGGGAACCAGCTTCCCAGAATACGTTTTATATAATTCAATACCAAAACCATCTGGCCCTGCTGCCATGCCATTAGGGAAAGATTTTATAGCATCAACAGTCTCTTGAATAGTAATGCTAGAGTTTAAGGCATCACGAGCATCACCACTCAGTTTAGGAAGATTCAAGGGCCCTAGCCAATTAGAAATGCCCCCTCTTGCTCTTGATGTACATAACTGTTCATAATATTTCCTAAAACAATCATTTATACCTTTAGGATCCACAATAATGTCTCCAGCTTTTGATCTAATTTATGTATAGCTTTATTAGCTTGTAAGCTCCTCAGCTGTCGAGCCAGCAATTTATGAGGTTTATCCCCTTACTCAAAATATTTTTGTCTTATCCTCAACAACTGATCCCATACCTGTCCAGATAATATAGTATTATATTCATACATTAACTTAAGGATATTCAGCAAGGTGGAAGGGCTATAGGAGATTATATAAGAGGGTTCAAATTGAGATAATTCCTGTTCTATTTTTGAAAGGCATTTACGTCTGTCTTTTCTGGCCGATGACTCGAAAGAGATAATATGTCCCCTGGTCACAGCCTTAAAAGATTCCCATAAAGTAGAGTCTGTGACTTCAGAATTATCATTGATCTCTAAAAATTTAGAAATCTTTTCAGATATAAATTGGCAAAATGATGTGTCAGAAAGTAGAGAGATTGCTGGTGAAAACGCCAGCAATGTGACTGGCCAAGGTCAAGAACCATTGAAGTCGGAGAGTAATCAGAAATTAAGATGTCGTGATAGTTTGATATGAGGACATAAAGACATTATATAAGTTTGGACTTTGTTTCACTCAGTGTGTAAACATGTCTAAAAGGAACTGTTTTACGGATTAAGATTGCAACTCCTCTAGCCTTGCTGGAGAATGTTGCCTGAAAAATATGGCCAACCCAGCTGCATTTGAGCATCATCTCTATTGTGGGCCTAATATATGTCTCTTGTAAATACATAACATCGGCAGACAGCGATTTCAAGTGTGAAAATACTTTAGCTCGCTTGAGCACACGATCCAGGCCGCGAACGTTCCAGCTGGTAAAGGTAATGCCACTGCCCCTTGAAGGTAAATTAGGATTCATACAAAAGTTGAAAATAAACAATGTACGCCCTTTGAAAACAATCATGGAGAGAAAAATAAAAAAGAACTCACACAAAAAGAAAACAAAGAACATTTTCCCTGTCCCACTTTCCCAAAAAGAGTGAGAACACACATCCCCGTGAATAACTGAGGGGTCGCCGGACCATCGGAACAGTGAAACTACAGCTTAACAGAAAAGCCCTAAAGCTCCCTCTCCAATCACATGAACAAATATTTATAAACAAAAGAAACGGTCATATTAATGTTTCAGTCTAAACGACTGATGAATAAGAGTCATGTACCAGAGCATGTCCAGCCTGCATACATATAAGTTATTTTCAAGACAGCTTCCCAATTAATGCCTGCACCACCGGCACTCCGGAGATGCTTCCTAAAGTCACTGAATGCCTGCAGCTGCTTTATTATTTCAGCCGGGAGATCAGGAAAGATGTGTATTGGCCTGCCCTCATACCGCAGAGGAAACTGTTGACGAGCCAGTTGAAGTATTTTTTCCTTCATTTGAAAGTGATGAATCCGGGCTATCATCAAACACGGCCGCGCATACTCTCCGACGAGCTGCCTCCACAGCCAATGAGTGCGATCCACTTCCAACGGCTTAGAAAGGTTGCTTGCGCCCAACAGGTCAGGAATAAACTTCTTCAGAAATTCCGTAGGGCGCCCATTCTTGATCTTCTCAGGTAAGCCAACAATTTTGATGTTTTGCCGCCTGGAGCGAGTCTCCAAGTCGATCACTTTATAACAGAGGGCTTAATTCTCTGACTGTATTTTTGCGCACTTTTGCTCGACGAGACAGAGTCATAATAGTCATAATCCGCTGTAGCATTTTCAACCTCCTTGATTCTATCCCCGAGGCTCACTAAAGATCCTTGAATGGACGCCAAAGATGCTTCAAGTAGATCAAACCAATCGGTCATCGTTTTGCTCATATTCTGTATTGTCAGAAGAACACTGCTAGATTCCGCTTTAGACTTGACACTCGACTCCGAGGCTGATGCGGCCTGTTCTGCCATCCCCGGCGGCAACTGAGCAGGAGGATCATTCAACGCTTTATCCAACTTCTTTCCCCTTTCGGCTTTAGGCTTTGTCATTATATAGTTCTTTACCAAACAAAGTTATGTAAATATACTGGTGAAAAACCAGAGTAATCAAAATAATGACCGAAAAATATAAAATAAAGAGAGGAGCTCCACTAAAACACGACTACTCCATTCGGTACTCACTAGCTACTCAAAAGTGCATGACTTCAGTCTTTCTTTCATGGCACCAGAGTCACACCGATTAGTAAATACAGTTTATTGCCTGTGTGAATGTGAACATTCTGGTTTCTAGATATGTTTAGTGTCCCTCTTAAATGAAATTGAATTTTCGAATGTGTTTTATCATACACCAGTTGAAAAACGTTAATCCGATCACAGTAAGTACATGTGAAAGTTCTTCCAAACCAGGTCAAAACCTTTCTCTAAACTAATAATTTCCAGTTTGTAATTAAAAGAACGAATGAAAATACATGAAAAACACATAGTGAACCAAACTCAGTCTCTCTCAGAACCATATGACAATTTCCAGGAGGGTATCACTCTTGTAATCTGTAGATTTAACTGCCAGCCGCCTCAGTAAAGTTATTAGAGGCTGGGTGTGTCTTGGTTATCACTACCGTGTTCTGGGTCCCAGACCTCTATGGCTTTTAAACTGCACCAGAGCTTTTATGAGTGTCTCAGTAAGGACAGTCAGAATCTCATCAGTCCAGACAGAGTATCCGAGATGGAATCCGCTGATAAGTTTTATAGCTCTTCCCTGAGGATATGGCCCCAGAAATCCGACAAGAGGAGGGAAGATACGAGCGCGCGGGTATTTTTCCCCAGAAAATGACTTAAAATAGACCTCCTTCTAAAGTTTTTCTGTGGCGCAACAAGACTTCGACAAATTGTGGGGCAGTTAACATATTCAATGAGATAAATTCTACTTGCAGATTGAAAGAATAGACAAAGAATATTGTCATATTGTCACGAATTCGGTCCATGGACTTCCGTTTATTCACCACCAGAGGTCACCCTTTCCATTACATTGACTCTCGCACAACACAAACTGTTGCATAGCACCCCGGACTACATATCCCATCATTCTTTGCACGATTTGCACACTGCACTGATTGCACTCATTGCACACAGCTGTTTCGAATCACCTCACTCACTATATAACACCCACTCTAACCACCTTTCTCGGCTGAGTATTGTTTAGCCCGTACCCCATTCCGAGTCCCATTCCGAGTCTCTGAGTTTTCCTTGTTTTGCCTTGCCTTGCCTGTTTTCGCGGTTTCTGATCTTTGCCTGTTTTCCTGGATTTTTCCCTCTCGTCTCGCCCCTGTGATTCTGTCTGCCGATCGGTGACCTACGCTAGCCCTGGGACTATTCTTGTGTTTTGCCCGCCATATACCTGTTTGCCATTGTTTGACCCTGCCTGTTTACCACGTCTCTTTAATAAAGCTTGCAGATGGATCCACACGTCTCACGTCTCGTCAGCCCCGTTACACATATTCTGTCCCATTAGAATTTGCTTTGGGAAATGGTGAATGGAGTATGCTTTATTTGGCACTGATTATCTGGCATTCGGTGCATCTGACTTAAAAACAAGGACAACATGGGCTATGGGCATAATAGAGGGGCTAAAGCGGGTCCTGGATTTGCCAGTTTGCATTCAGCGTTTTCTATTCAACTCATGTTTATGGAACTATTTAGTGCCATTTAAGCAAGCTTTTATATTGAAACCAGGGGGGGAAAAACATATTTGAAGTCATGGTTGGAGCTCTTAAAGCTTTCGATTTCTACCATAGGAGATAGCTATAAGTCTTTACAATATTAGGCATATTATATTTGTTGCTGTCCACTTTGTTGCTGTGGTAACTGTGATTGTTCTGTCTCAGTAGCCTTATAATAAAACACAAGGACACCTACATATTATTCTCATTGATTACTTTTTTTTTATTTTTTTATAAATTGACAATTCCAGTATGTCATTGTATGTGTGTTTAAGATATTACAAAATGTTTTGAATTGGTTGGTCTGTATGTTCAAAAATCTGGAAATCCAACCCTGCCGTCTAAGACATGACAACAGTGACACCACTGGATGAGAGATGGCTATGAATGTATAACATATCACTTTGAAATATATTCCACAGGGCCATGTTTGTACATTAAATACATTATGTACGCCAATATAGTGTATTAATATATCCTCTAATGACACATGAGTATTAAATATGATCTTTAAATCCATAAATGTGTGGATATATTAAGGCCCTTGAAAAGAAGTATGGACACTTTGCCCTGGATATTGACGTACACATTTACCATTGGTTGTGTTGATTTCTAATGGGCTTATGTAGGGGAGACTGGGGACATATTTTGCTACAAATCTACCAGCCGTCTTTTTATATAAGAAACATTTATAGCTGCCTAAATTGCCTGTACCACTACTAGATGCAAAAATACATTTAATAAAACTTGTATCTCAAATGATGTAATTGCGTTTATACTTATTATTATAGCATAGTTTCATTTGTATGAATAATTTATCTGTCAGAAATAATGACTGAACAAAATGTATAAGTTTGAGCTAAAAAATTACTATACTGAAATAAATAAATACATAAATAAATAATCTTTTAAAAAGCATAATAAAAATTATTTGAAAGTAGCTAGTCACTTTTGACTTCCCATCAATAGGCTTATAATTTGAAGAAAGAAAAAAAAAGTATTTAATTGATTTCATATCATAGTAAGGTACACTTTATTTTTGACAGTCTACTTTAGACATTCTACTAACTGTAAGTAACTTTGCAACTGCATGTCAATTATCAACATTAGTAGACTGTCTGATAATATCAGCAACATTTATTCTTGATGGTTGACTTATTGTACTAACCCTAACCCTACTAATACTCTAATGAGAGTTAGTAACTAACATGTAGTTACTTATAGTTAGTAAAATGTCTAAAGTGGAATATCAAAATGAGGTCTAACAAATTTTAATTTTATAGTGGTTGTTGCATGATAAAATCAAGTGTAGGTATTGGATTAGCATGACGATGACCATGACAGGTGTCTATTTAAAAGTATGGCTTTTGCCAGGAATAGCCATGGGTTGCAGGGCCTTCCTATATGCTTACATATTTAAATACACACGTCACATGATTTGTCAAGTATATGGAAACAAATGGAACAACAGAAATCCTGTGTACATTGCTTCAACATACTTTGCCTGTGCCAAAAATCAATGTAAAATATGCTTTCAGTGGGCATTCACTATTTGCTTTGCTTGAGAAAACATGAAAATACACAGTTACAGTTGATTTAGTCAAGTTGGACCCCTACCGCACACTATATTGCCAAAAGAAAAATAAAACTCAAAAAAACTCATCGCCAAACACCAATGACTTGTACATATGCGTACAGTCATTTTAGACACTTCCCAAACTGTGGCAACAAAGATGGAAATAAGAACAAAAACATCAAAGTAGGCACACCACAGCTCCAGAGATAGAGAAGTATTTAATTACGTTCTTACCACAGGTGACGTTTCGAGCTTAAACGCTCTTCATCAGACAATGAACATACATGATAACGCCCTTATATACACAACACTAAATCACATGATTGCCCACATGACCTCACACACACAAAAAAAAAAAATTCAGGGCAATCAACAAATCATGTAAGAAAAGGGCAAAAAGCAAATAAC
>NW_015546057.1:1230004-1241422 GCF_001515605.1 Sinocyclocheilus anshuiensis | reverse complement strand
GGTGCCGCTAGCAATTTTGGGCCCTATGAAAGAATATGAGGTTGGACCCCTACCGCACACTATATTGCCAAAAGAAATAAATGATCAAACTTTATTTATTTATTTATTTTTATTTTTTTATTTTTTTTGGGGTGGGGGCATAAAAGCACAACCATGACTTGATGAGATCTTAATGATAAACAAAAAACAGTCCAAGAGTGCACATCAATTAGGCCAAAAAAGCTCAATGTGGATGCTCTACCACACAAAAATAAGAACGAAAACATCAAAGTAGGCACACCACAGCTCCAGAGATAGAGAAGTATTTAATTATGTTCTCACCACAGGTGACGTTTCGAGCTTAAACGCTCTTCATCAGACAATGAACATACATGATAACGCCCTTATATACACAACACTAAATCACATGATTGCCCACATGACCTCACACACACAAAAAAAAAAAATGTTTTATTTTATTCTTGGTAAAAAAAGAGAACGAAAACATCAAAGTAGGCACACCACAGCTCCAGAGATAGAGAAGTATTTAATTATGTTCTCACCACAGGTGACATTTCGAGCTTAAACGCTCTTCATCAGACAATGAACATACATGACAATGCCCTTATATACACAACACTAAATCACATGATTGCCCATATGACCACAAAAATAAATAAATAAATAAATAAAAAAGTCAGGGCAATCAACAAATCATATAAGAAAAGGGCAAAAAGCAAATCACATAAAAGTGAGAGCAGCAATAAATTACAAGCACAAATACATTTCACTAAATACCTAACTGCAAAATGTTCAAAATTACACCAAACAAAATACCAAAATGCAAAAAATACATCCAAAACAAAAAAATGAAAGCATAATATAACATGCGGTAAATCTTACCATCTAAATCACTATAATAATTAAAGAAAAGGAAATTGAATTTTCGAATGTGTTTTATCATACACCAGTTGAAAAACGTTAATCCGATCACAGTAAGTACATGTGAAAGTTCTTCCAAACCAGGTCAAAACCTTTCTCTAAACTAATAATTTCCAGTTTGTAATTAAAAGAACGAATGAAAATACATGAAAAACACATAGTGAACCAAACTCAGTCTCTCTCAGAACCATATGACAATTTCCAGGAGGGTATCACTCTTGTAATCTGTAGATTTAACTGCCAGCCGCCTCAGTAAAGTTATTAGAGGCTGGGTGTGTCTTGGTTATCACTACCGTGTTCTGGGTCCCAGACCTCTATGGCTTTTAAACTGCACCAGAGCTTTTATGAGTGTCTCAGTAAGGACAGTCAGAATCTCATCAGTCCAGACAGAGTATCCGAGATGGAATCCGCTGATAAGTTTTATAGCTCTTCCCTGAGGATATGGCCCCAGACATCCGACAAGAGGAGGGAAGATACGAGCGCGCGGGTATTTTTCCCCAGAAAATGACTTAAAATAGACCTCCTTCTAAAGTTTTTCTGTGGCGCAACAAGACTTCGACAAATTGTGGGGCAGTTAACATATTCAATGAGATAAATTCTACTTGCAGATTGAAAGAATAGACAAAGAATATAAGTATTCAAACTATAAATCCAATATGCTTCACGTTTTAAAAGTAGATTGTGAATATCACCCCCTCTTCGAGGTAACTTAACTGCTTTGATGCCAATATATTGTTGAGTCGAAACCGAATGTTTAAACTTGGAAATAATTAGAGAGTCGGACTTGTAACCCAAAGGTTGCAGGTTCGAGTCTCGGGACTGGCAGGGCTTGTAGGTGGGGGGAGGGAATGACCAGTGCTCTCTTATGGCGCTTTTCCACTGTGTGGTACGACTCGGCTCGGCACGGCTCAGTACGGCACGGCACGGTACGGCTCAGCTCGCGTTTCCACTGCAGTTCAGTACCGCTTTAGGGTGGGTGGGATTATTCACATGTCGTTATAGTTGCGCTCTTGTTGGGAAACACTGCTGAAACGTGCGGCGGCAGCTTGGATCCACTCCTCTTTGTACGCTCTCTGCCTGAACCTGTCTGCCAAGATCTCAGCTTGCTGTTTGATAGTCCTCATCTCTGCTACAGATTCTGCGAATCCGACTACATTGGGAAATAGGAAGAGAACGTTTCAAAGGAACAGGGTGATATGATGATCCATGTAAGAGCGTATTACGATCGGTAGGTTTACGATACAGGCTAGTTACAAGTCTATTTTCCGTCAGAATCACATTAGCATCTAAGAAATGTATTTGATCTAGCTGAGCATCCATAGTGAATGACAAAGCATCACTGCTTGCATTGACTAATTCATGAAACTCTTCAAACTGAGATTCTGTGCCACTCCAAATGAAAAAGATGACATCTATGTAACGTTTCCACAAGACAATATATTTAATAAATTGATTAAATGCTTGATTGAATACAAACTGTTCTTCAAACAGCCCACAAAATAGGGATGCAAAACTTGGAGCCATTTTAGAGCCCATGCTAACTCCAGAAATCTGCAAAAATAAATCAGATCCAAACAAAAAATAGTTATGAGTAAGCACAAGTTTCATGAGATCAGTTAAACAAGCAGTATTAGGAACCTAATAACACAGATGGAAATACAATTTTTAAATATATGATTTATGTTTCCATCTTTGATGCCAGAGTTTTGGAAGTGCCTTTTTCTGTTCTAAAGAAGGGGGTGTCCCAATACATTTGTCCATATGTATGTACAAGTCATTGGTGTTTGGTGATGAGTTTTTGGCTCAAGGTCTGCATTTAAAGTCACACCAGATGTGTTCAACTGGGATTAGGACTTGGCTTTCTGTTCTTCCACAATGACTGACTCAATCGTTACACAATTCCCTAGAATAGCATTATATGTTTTTTTTTTTTTACTAAAAATGAGAAATTACTAAAGTAGTCAAACCTGTTCATTAGAAGTATAAAGTATATTGCCAATATATAGAAGTATGTTGCCAATACTTTTGGCAATATAGTGTACAAGCCAGCCTAGCTATTCAAAATCTTTGTCTGCAATTTAACAATATTGACCTATTACTTTTGCTATTGCTTTTGACCATTAGGTATCAGTAACATAATTCATTCATAACCTATTTTATGGACATAGACTTTCTGTACCACACTATTCTGCTGATATGGAATGTGTTTGACTACTTAATCAGTTATATTAATAGAAATGCTTCACTGGGGCAAACAGAAAAATCCTAAAATAATAAATAGGATACCCCATTGCAGCATTTCCAGCAGTATCCAACATTTCTCAATCATGATCTTACTCAGCTAAATGTGACTATTAGCTTAATAGCTGTATTCCTTGTTTGCTAGTTACCTATGCACATACAGCATACAATGTTAAAAATGTTCTACATTATGAACCTTAACCCAAAAACCTTTAGCTTCATACTGTCACGAATCCGGTCTATGAACTTCCGTTCACTCACCACCAGAGGTCACCCGCTCACTACATGGACTCTCACACTACACAGACTGTTACACTATACCCTATTTCCCATCATCCATTGCACTGATTGCACACAGCTGTAACCAATCACACACTCACTTGAAAGCTATAACACACACTATATAACATCCACCCAGATCCTGCTCAAGTCGCCGAGTATTGTCTGCGTTTATTACTCTCCTAGTGATAGCACTTTACGGAGCCAGTTCCAGTTTTCCTAGTATAGTCATAGTCTCGCCTTGCCTGTTTTTCTGTGTTCAAATTCTTGCCTGTGTTTTCGGATTACCCTTTTTGTCTTGCTGTTTCAGTCTCTGTTTGCCCATGCCTGGATTATTGCTATGTACCTGGATTATCTCTCTTTGCCTTGACCTGTTGGATATTGTTCACCTTCGATTGACCCATGCTCATTCAAACCATTTTACTGATAATAAGCAGCAAACATTGCAGTTCTAGTATTGAATTCTCCAGTGAAACAATATACAGATTCTTCACAGATATTCACACAAAAACACTGCATGCATATCAAGCCCGAAACAATAAGCTGATTAATAACAGTGGTGTAGTAGTTTTGTCAGGCCAGCATAACGAGTGTTTTAAGTTAACTTTCATGTGAAACATTGATCCAGTAACAACATCATTTCACAAACTGGAGTGAGGAATGAGTTTGGAGGTTTTAAGCCTGGGAAGAGATTCACAGTAAAGGACATGTTCAATCCGGGTGTGCCTCACATGTCCTAAGTCGCTGGTGTTTCGACCCTGCCTGTGTTTGTGACCATGTCTTTTAATAAAAGCTTTGCAAATGGATCCGCACGTCTCATGTCTCGTTCGCTCCGTAACACATACACTGTAGATAATTGTGACCCTGCCTGTGGAAACTAAAGTATTTTTTATTTTTTTTATTATACAGTGGATGAGCAATTCACTCCTTGATTTGCTTAATAAAAGGCTCCTTTGAGATCGTTTTGACAGACATGTTTATTGTGTATTATTTTTCAATGTGTTTATTGCTTTCCGAAAGATGGTTTTGGTCATTTAAGGTAGTTGTTATCACGCAGATATATGTTAAATTGTTTGGTGTCGTTATGTTGTTTGGGTCTGCGGGAGTTTGGGCGGGAGTTTGGTACCGTGGCTCCACCTCACGATAAAAAACAAAAAAACAGTGGATGAGCAATTCACTCCTTGATTTGCTTAATAAAAGGCTCCTTTGAGATCGTTTTGACAGACATGTTTATTGTGTATTATTTTTCAATGTGTTTATTGCTAAGTTTAGTGTGGCACACGGTGGCAAAATAATTAAATAATTTGCGTGCAGTGTATGTTTGGGCGGGAGTTTGGTACCGTGGCTCCACCTCACGATACTACTGCGCAGACTCGGGCTCCAAATGACGTCATTTACTCAAGATGGCAGCAGCCATACTGAGATGCTTTGGCTTCACTTTTCTATAGTGGAAGGAATAGGAGACTATCTTTTTTTACAGTCTATGGTTCAATCAGTCAGTCATGAAGAGACTCTTTGACAGACAGCAAATGCCCGTCTACCTCTGTCTCTTTCTTTGTCGCCAGCTTGGAGTTACTGAAATTTGAATGTCACAGTGCTACAAACTGAAAAATGGAGTCCTGTCTGTATAAGTGTGGTTTGGTTCAATAGACTGAAAAATCAGCCGATCAAACAAGTGAATGAATGGATGGATGAAGGAATAGTTGAATGACATCAAATAGAAACAAACGAGTGAACGAATGGATCAAAGCTTTAATAAGTTAAAAAAAAAGTAATAAAAATAAAATTCATTAATAAAGCAATAAGCCCCAACGTGAAGCGGAGTGCCTAAAACCCCCTTAACTGTTATAAATTCACTGTAAATCATGGCTTAACGAGGCTTATTGCTTTTATAATGTGAATTTGTAGATTTTCTATAGAAAAACTAAAATGTGTTTAAAAGTGCGACTGACCAAATCGTCCGGCTCTGTTTGCCCCCCTCGAACTCGAAGACATCTCTGATTTGACAGTTTACTATGTGATCTCACTCAGTGACTCTAGGCTACGTAGGATGGGACGAAATCCATATGTATGTACAAGTCATTGGTGTTTGGTGATGAGTTGTTAATTTTTGTTGTGAGCATATTAACACACTTTAACAGGATGTTCTCAATTTCCTCTTTGGTGAATATATCTGCGTGTCCCTCAGCTGCAGATAGCTTCACGTTACAGCTTTCATCTCAAACTTATTTCCTGACAGTTTCCAAATGCACATCCAAATGCAAATATAAGTAAGATAATAACATAAGACCCATTTCAACAGGTGGCCTTTTGCTATCTCTGTCTTTCTCTTCTTAAATGTGGTGTCTGGCCAAGATTTAAAGCACTATCCGAGGGAACTGCGAATGGTAGATTAGGTTTGTTACTCAGCTAGAGTCTGCAAGCAATCATTCTCCTTTCCCTTTTCTCTCATAGACAGCTAATCAGCACCTTCAATTACCCAAATAAATGAATCTGTTCCCTCTCCAGCCAGCATGAATTAAAGTTCACCATCCCGTCTCAGCGAAATAAAGACCGCTCTAATTAGCTTCTGCACTCCATTTTAATTGTCATACGTGACATTGACCATGAAGATTCTGGTCTATCTGTTTATCCGAATCGTGTGATGCAGCGTGACAGTTTCAGCGGAAAGTCAGCATCATACGGCGTCCAAATGTGCTCATTTAATTTATTTATTTATTAATTCTTTCCACGTAATGATACAGTAATAAATAAGCATGTTATTGGAGTTAATTTGTTAGTAGTCTGCCACTGTGGGAGTGTCACTGAAATGGGAACAAATGCACTACAGCAAATTCAGGGACTGTATGGTGCAATCTCTCTCCCCTGATGCAATGCGAAAATCGAACTCCTGCCACAATTGGGGATTAGCCAAGGCCAAGAGAAAATAATGATAATAATTACAGTTATTGATCTCTTGTACCATGTGTGCAGACGGAGTAAACCAAGGTGTCTGCTGTTCATTCTCCTTCCTCCAGTGAGAGTTTGGAGCTTTGGTGGGTTACACTCAAAAATATTTGATAAACACTCAGAAGGAGAAAGAGAGAGGAGGAAAAAGTCAAGTCAAGTCACCTTTATTTTTTTAGCGCTTTATGCAATAGAGTTTGTTTCAAATCATTTCACAGTAATAAACAGAATAGAATCAGAATCAATGATGCATGCATTAAAATAGGCAAATCCTAATTCCACTGTAAAGCAGCTGTAGCAACACAATAAGTGTAATTATTCAATGCAAGGCAGTATATTGACCTAGCCAGACAGTTGTGGTTGCAACAAAGTGGTTGCCAAGCAACACACAAAGTAAACAATGTGTATGTTTGTAGAGTAATTTACAACAGCTTCGAATGCAGCTCAACCAATCAGAATCAAGGACTGGAACTATCCGTTTTATAATTGTATCACTGATCTATAATAGAGAACTGGATTGCTCATGACATCATGAAAGTGAAGCCGCCGCGCCGCCATATTGGTATTCCCCACTATTCCAATACATTCCATTGAACTAATAGGAAATCGTATAAATTTAATGAGAAAACATCACCTAACAAGTCAGCGTTTTTAAATCTAAGGTATCCCTGTACATGATGCAATGCAAACACCCTAGGCATAAACAGTTATTTTTTTTTTATGTCGGAAATTTCCCCTGCTTATTAAAAAGTTACGTTAATTACAGTAGTGAACATCAGATGGACATGATAAACATCAGACGGACATAACCTCAATCTATATATAACAAATGACAAAGTGCTCATTCTGAAATCTGAAGATTTATGCTTTGTATAACAATTACACATATACCTTCATTCGCCTTGTAGTTATTCATTGTTTATGTAAGTTTGCTATACTGTTTTTATTCGTACAGTAGGCTTGCTACAAATGTTTCAACAATGATTTCGTTAACAGCAAACGTTTTGGTGGTTAAATTAATTATTATTTAGCAAATACATAACATTTTACATGGAAACGGTAATGCTAGTAAACATATTTGCGCGGTCTTGGAGAGTCTGAAATAGATGTCGCTCAATCAGGACATTAAAAATATACACCTCATAATTTATTCAGATAAATAACTGAGAATAACAGAGAAATAACAGTCATACAGACTTTTCATTTCAGTTCAACATAGAGCAATAAAGTAACAGAGGCTATTGTATTAGTTATTCATTGTATATTCAATTAAATTTCTGATACTAATACGTTCATGTTTAATAATTCCTGAATAATTACGTATATAAAGAACTTCGTTATATTTTGTGTTGGATCAGTTACCTGAGTCGGCAGTGCGCAGCAGACACACCCACCTATCGCTTATCCTGCCGCAAAAGACCATAAACATTGCCGATAACATCTGAACTAAAAATGAATTTACATACACCTAACATAAAAACTAATCCCGTGTGACTGATTCGCTTCAAATCGGGTGATTTTAGGTCAGTGTTTTAGCTGTGACTCAATGGTGCTCTCTGCAGGTAGGGAATAGTAAGATGGCGGATCGAACACTTACGGTGGCTTCACTGCCTGTTGGCAGTTTAGAATGCAATAAGCGATCCAGTCATTATATATAGATCAGTGAATTGTATATATATACTGTTAAATAGTTTTACATGGACAGTATAAATGGATCCTGTGTTTATATTTTGGGAATGTGTCCTTTTGCTATATTTGGTGGTATATAAAAAAAAAAAAAAACATCAAAATTGAAATCTCCTGAGTTTTTATAACGTTTTTTATAATGCGCTAAACAAGTCTTTAGCATTTTATTAATGTTGAGATGTCATTCATGCACAAACATAGTTGGATGAATTATACCCTGAAGTTTAGGATTTAGGTTTAGAGGTTTGTTCAGATCTCAAACTCACTGTGTTAGGGAAAAAAAGAAAGAAAGAAAAAAAAACAATTATATAAAATAATAATCTTTTATCTTAGCAAGCAATAAATGGAATGAATGAAAGAAAAAAGAAACAAACAAGTGATTGTCAAGGCTTAACGGCTATTCATCTGCCATTTTACAGGAGCATTTCTTTCACATCTTTTTCCCTGCTCAAATTAATGTGGTTGAGGAAATACATGCCATCCGAACGCATCTGACCTTTCTCTGATGAGCTAGCTGCGGTAGCCCACTGTTTTCCGGTGCTTCTGACGAGGCGAGAGGAACGCGCACTGATCCATAATTTAGAGAGCAGGCCAAAATCAGACGAGAGCGACTGCTTTGAAAACAAAAAGACAGACAAACAAGAGTTCGCTGAACCGCAGGAAGGAAAACCACACCAAATGCCAGGCACTGGCTCAAACGCTCAGAGCCTCATCCAGCTCTGAGAGGCCCAGAGCTGGAGGCATTGCCTTGCTTTCACAACAACACCATGAGGTCACAGAGTTTTGAAGCTAAAAGACACTCACTCATATCTAGAGGACACTACTCAGATATCGGACAGCAGACCTCTTCACCCTGTCTGCCTTTATCTGTCTCAGATACGAAGAACAGTCGCTTGCCTTTGGTGTTGTAATACTAGGCATTCGCCTCTCGCATCCCAAGTGACTTTGCTGACGATATCAAGAGGTATGGTGGTAAAATCGCTTGTTTGGATTCAACTCCAGCCGAGCATACATTTACTCGGCGGGAGCTGATCTACTGCGTTCCAAGCATGCGATGCTTGGTTAACCCTGCATTCGCTTCAGGCTCTGAAGGCCGGCAGCCTGAAGCTGTTTCATTCCCAGGAGCGTCTACACACCTGATTGCTTCACCTTCTCTATCCCAAGTATCCATTCTGTCAAAGCGCCTCAGCTGAAGTCTTTAGCCTCGCTAATTAGCCACCAATTGTCGCGTTTGATGAATAAACTGTAGCCAACGGTTTCTTCCCCACATCATGGCTGATCAAATGTGAGTGACCTTTACTTGATTATCTGAGTCCAGCGCCCTGTGCAAAGAGAGAGAGAGGTAGCTGTTATTCACAGATTCAAGGATTGTTCACCCAGTGCGCTCAAGAATAAATGGGAAAAGTTGATACAATTTCTGATTTGGTTTACCTTGTGTAATTATACTGTCCATACAGCAGAGGTAAATGGTAACCAAAAAACTGTTTGGTCTTCAAAATATTGTATCTTGTGCTCCACAGAATGAAAGATTTTTTTTTTTTTTTTTAAATGTGTACTTATTTTTTTACTTATTTTTTTTTATGTGTACTTATACAATGTACTTACATAAGAAAGTACTGGTAATATTAGGGTTAAGTTTAGGTTTAGGTGCAGATTAAGGGTTAGTACCTATTTATTATCCAGTTATTGTAGTTACTATTATAAATAATATGTGACCCTGGACCACAAAACCAGTCTTAAGTCGCTGGGGTATATTTGTAGCAATAGCCAAAAATACATTGTATGGATCAAAATTATAGATTTTTCTTTTATGCCAAAAATCATTAGGATATTAAGTAAAGATCGTGTTCCATGAAGATATTTTCAAATAGTTGTATCTCAGCGACATATTGTCCCATCCTAACAAACCATACATCAATGGAAAGCTTATTTATTCAGCTTTCAGATGATGCATCACTCTCAGTTTTGAAAAATTGACCCTTATGACTGGTTTTGTGGTCCATGGTCACATATGTAGTATGTTACTATTATAAGTAGTACGTATGTAAGTAGAATGTAAGTATGTACTGGGAGAGAGAGAGAGAGAGAGAGAGAGAGAGAGAGAGAGAGAGAGAGAGAGAGAGAGAGAGAGAGAGAGAGAGTTAGAGAGAGTTTTTGTTGTTGTTTGTTTCCCAATATGTGACAATTTGTCTGTACATCCCAAATTCAAATGCACTGAAAAAAAATGATACAATTTCTTTAAGGTAAGTGGTTGCAAACAATTTATTTTAGCTACATTTAAAAAAATAATACTAAATTTGTTTATTTAAATGTTCCTAAAATAAATTGATTGCAACCACTTACCTTAAAAAAATGTAGTAAACTGAATGAATCTTTTTTTTTTTTTCAGTGTGGGAAAAAATAACTATATATATCTAAAACATCCAATGCATTTACTGTAAATTTCAGTAATACTTTATATTTATTTATACATCATGTTAGTATTTAATGTATTAGCTTTAATTTATGCTAAAAAACAAATGAATGAAAAAACAGATGCACAACCACACCAGTTGCACCCCCTAAGGACGGTCCTGGTCTGGGGCATGAATATTAATTAAAGTTAGGTAATGTTCATGACTGATTTGCTGATTTTTCTTTCTTCTTAAAAGGTCCTGCCAAAAACTCTTTTTTTTATTAAATAGAAAGTATAATTTCTAGAAAATATAATTAATATATAATAACTTTTTTCTTCTTAAGTTATCTCAATGTCACGTAAACAAAGAAACAAAAGGATCATTAAAGAAAACATTGTGATTTCTGGAACGATCCAGTGACTCCTCAATCATTGTGAATCTTCATTTGTTTGGAGTTGCGGCTGGTTTAATGGCATACTGCATCACTGTTTTGCGCAGTCTTGCCACAAGGTCCATTAAGTTGTTTCTATTCATTTTAAAGTAGGCAAACAGACTGGCAGCAGCGCTGGCAGAGGAACAGAATAATTGTTAAGAGTAACAGAATAACAGGATCAAATCTGCAAGAAAAAAACATCCAGAGAGAGCAGACAGATATAAAAAACAGAAATAGTGTAAAAGCTGTTAGGAAACATTTTTATAGAGGACCAAGCAGTGAAATAGTCAGTCTCATCAGTCAACAATCAAGTGTAACAAAATTGTGTAGCGTACTGGAGTTACTCGGGAATTCTCTATAAATGCAACTTAATGTCAGCGAATTTGCATATTCATTCAGCTTGTCAGCCATTTTTATGTATTGCTTTGAGTAGATAAATTGCAATCAATCAATCAATAAATAAATAATCATAAAGTAAAATAGTTTTCATGGGCTGTCTTTTTTTTTTTTTTTTTT
>NW_015546057.1:1228563-1229916 GCF_001515605.1 Sinocyclocheilus anshuiensis | reverse complement strand
TTTAAGGTAAGTGGTTGCAAACAATTTATTTTAGCTACATTTAAAAAAATAATACTAAATTTGTTTATTTAAATGTTCCTAAAATAAATTGATTGCAACCACTTACCTTAAAAAAATGTAGTAAACTGAATGAATCTTTTTTTTTTTTTCAGTGTGGGAAAAAATAACTATATATATCTAAAACATCCAATGCATTTACTGTAAATTTCAGTAATACTTTATATTTATTTATACATCATGTTAGTATTTAATGTATTAGCTTTAATTTATGCTAAAAAACAAATGAATGAAAAAACAGATGCACAACCACACCAGTTGCACCCCCTAAGGACGGTCCTGGTCTGGGGCATGAATATTAATTAAAGTTAGGTAATGTTCATGACTGATTTGCTGATTTTTCTTTCTTCTTAAAAGGTCCTGCCAAAAACTCTTTTTTTTATTAAATAGAAAGTATAATTTCTAGAAAATATAATTAATATACAAAGACATGACCTGGGCAGGTCTTGATCATTTTCATGAGAAAGACATGTTCAACACGTCATCTATTCAAGTGCTGTAGCTTTATCTGCAGCAGTTAATATTTTCTGTGGATGTTGCTACAGTAGGTTCATTTCTTGAGCTTGTTTGCTGGTGTTGTTTCTCACACTGATGGGACATAAAGGATCCTCACTCCTGTATCTGTGTTGCTATCTTAATAACCTTACCCTGTCCATTCTCCCAGCACTTATTACTCCCAACCGCGTACATCACTGATCTGATGAGAATAAGCACTTAACCATCATCTTTGTGCTAGTATGTGTAGATGTTGTCCTATTGCTGTCTTTATCTATGTCATAAATCACAGGTTATTACTAATATATAGCAGGTTATCAGTCAACAATCAAGTGTAACAAAATTGTGTAGCGTACTGGAGTTACTCGGGAATTCTCTATAAATGCAACTTAATGTCAGCGAATTTGCATATTCATTCAGCTTGTCAGCCATTTTTATGTATTGCTTTGAGTAGATAAATTGCAATCAATCAATCAATAAATAAATAATCATAAAGTAAAATAGTTTTCATGGGCTGTCTTTTTTTTTTTTTTTTTTGCTTTGCAGTCATAAATTATATTTACCAATAATAATAATAATAATAATAATAATAATAAAGGTTTTTATTTGGTTGGACACATTAACAAAAAAAAAATCAGCAAATCAGTTAGGATTATTTTGCAACCATTACTTCACCTACTTAATACGAATATGCCAAGTTTTTGTCCCGGAAACATTAATTCACTACATACAGTGGGTACGGAAAGTATTCAGACCCCCTTAAATTTTTCACTCTTTGTTATATTGCAGCCATTTGCTAAA
>NW_015546057.1:1216879-1228553 GCF_001515605.1 Sinocyclocheilus anshuiensis | reverse complement strand
GGCTGCAAAATAACAGAGTGAAAAATTGAAGGGGGTCTGAATACTTTCCGTACCCACTGTATAAACTCCACAGTTATGTGGAAGGAACCAGAATGACAAAAGGTGAAAAAATATTTTCAGTCTAATTTATCACTTTGAGTAAATACTAAATACTGAATTTATCTATCTATCTATCTATCTATCTATCTGTCTGTCTGTCTGTCTGTCTGTCTGTCTGTTTGTTTTGCCAGCTATTTAAAGAAGATCTCAAAATGGCATAGCTGAATGTTTCGCAGACTATATGATGCTGGCTGAGTGTCTCTTCTCATTGTTTCATCAGAGGTCTGCTTTGCTTCCATGTTCTTCTAACATAACAGACCTGATGCTTTGCCTCTTTCTGGGAGGCATCAGAGCTTCAGTGTGATATAAATACCCCATTTGCAGCTTTATGAGGAGCCTGTCTCTACCTGTATCTACAAAGGCAGAAACTATTCTCTTTCAGCATCAGGTGCTTTCAGTTCACCATGAATCAGAATCTGGCTCAGGCGGCTACACAAGGGTTCAAATGTCCTTAAAAAGCTGTAGCAGGAACTGTTATCTGTGGCGGGAACTCTGTTATCTCCTCACGATGCCTGATGCTGAGAGAAGCCCTCCTCTGGAGCCACCAGAGCATGTTCGTCTGAGACGTGTATCAGTGTGTAAACGCACACTAACACTTCCACTTACTGCTACCTTGTTTAATAAACTTGTCGCAGAGGACAGGTCTGAAAAAACACAAACGCTCTGAATTTGTTTCTCTTATTCCTATTCATTCTTCCTCTCTTCAGCCTATTGTTGTTTAGCATAGTGTCTGTGCGTAGGAACAGCAGTGTGGGTGTCTCCGCAAGGGCCGTCGAGTTGTGAGAGCTCTCTTTGCATCTTAATGTCCTTGCTTTCACTAAATGACCGGAGAGAGCAGCACAGCGGTGCGACTGAAACAAAAAGCATAATTTTGTATTGTACGGAAGTTTGTCCTCGTTCCAGCTGTGCATTGAGAATTATGGCTCATTGGCTCCCCCTGCTGAAAGGATAGAGATGTACAGGCAGAGTAGTTGCTCTTTGTTACAACTCTTCAAAGCTAAATACATTTCTCAGGTCTTTGCATTGTTTTCCTTTTCCTTTTTATTTTTATTTTTATCCATAACTTGAATCACATAAGTTAGGGATAATGTCCAGTTAACTGGTCATTATTACAAAAAAAAAATAAAAATAAAAAAATAATAATAATAATAAAAACAAAATGGTAACACTTTATTTTAAGGTGTCCGTGTTACACGTTACATGTACTTACTATTATAATAACAATACATTATGCATAATTACATGCAAGTAACGCTAAGCCAAACCCTAATCCTAACCCTAACCATATAGTAAGTGCCTGTAGTTAATTAATATTACTCAGTACTTAATTACATATGTATAATTACACTTACACTATAATTAAACAAGGACACCTTAAAATAAAGTGTAACCAAACAAATAAAACGATTCATTCATTCATTAATTAATTCATTGATTAATTTAAGGGGCTTAATCAAATAATTATTAAAATATAAATATTGAATTATTATTATTATTATTATTATTATTATTATTATTATTATTAATTGTAATGGATTAAAGTATAATTAAAATATTGAGTTATCATGCATAAAACTCATTTATATTATATTAACATTTAAATTAAGCAAATTAATTACATCCATAATTAAAATATTAATTAAACATTCATTAATCAAACAATAAATAAAAGTGGGTGTCCACATCTTTTTGTGTATGTATTTTACATTATATTTTAATATATGTTTAATGATTGATTTGACTGATTGATTGATTGATTGTCATTTTAATATTAATAATAAAAATAATAGTTAATACAATTAAGGTGCAAAAAAAAAAAAAGAATAATTAAAATGGGTTGTTCATATTCTTTGGCCACATTTGTACACATTTGTATTTTATTGCATTTTAACTTGCTACATTTTAATATTTCTATGCATATCTCAAAGTATCAGTTTGTGATATATTAAAAAAAAAAAATAAATTAAACTTCTAACAACATTCAGTGTGTAATATTAATTTTGAACGACAAGCCAAACCTTCATTTTCAACAGGATTTTCAGTGTCTGTGTGAATGATCCGCTTTGACAGAGTGCATGATGGGAAGGAGACAGTGAGAAATTACACATCATCAGAGCAATGTTTGCCAGGAGAAATGTGTTTGCCGTTCAAGCAAGGCATATTTTAGGAATGCTGAGGCATATCAAAAGTGCCAGCACTCTCTCAGTTTAACGCACGGAACCACACTTGCTGATTCGAACTTGCGGTTTTTGTAATTACATCTCCAAAAATACCTCCTCAACCCATTACATCACAGAAGGAGGTGAGAAATGAGATTCTATATTTATCTTATTGGTTTTATCTTTTAATTACACATTTGATCACAATTGTGAGACTAATCTACGCGATTTCCATTTGGATCATTCGAATCGTTGGACCATTTCCGAGCGAGCTGTAAAGCCCATAGGCATGCACGTATTCTACATTTTTTCTGAGGGACTGAAATGCATACTGAGGAGATGGAGAAAGAACAACCTTCACATCAAAGCAAAGAGGATATTGCTGGGAGCCGATGCGCTGAGCTCCAAGCACACGAGAAATATCTGATAATCACTATCTCTGAAAGCAAGTGAACTTCAGCCAACTTCAGAAAGCAGAAATCGGTGCAATTACACATCCCATGAGCCATGCTTCCCACACAATGTGCTTTTGAAAACAAAAGGTTAGCTCTTTCTGTATTTATCTGAAGTTCTATCTCAAGATTCAGCTTAGGAGAGTGAGGCTATGTCATTTCATTTTGTCGTGCGTCAGCCCGCAAGAACAGTCTTAGCGACAGCAAAGGGCCATGATTCAACAAGACAAGAAAATGAGAGAGTCTGTTTATACAGCATATGTTTCCATAATTTATTATATCACTCTAGTTACTCATCCAATGCAACAGATAGAACAACTTTACAAAGTCCACACAGTTCTAGGTTTCTTCTTCTTCTTTCCTTTTCTGAAAGAACACATTTTATGAGATGTTTCTTGATATGTTCAATGGTCATGGCTGAAAAAAAGTATGTGATGTATTTGCTTTCAAGAAAGGGTCATAGTTTTTCTGGTTAGAATGGGCAGTTGTAACTATACCATCTGGCAGGAAAAATCATTCTTCTCTATTTTGTCTATTCAAAATGCATTTATTTTTTTATCAAATGAATGTGTAAGGAACATATATTACTATGTTATGTAAAATACATCTGGAAAAAAAAGGCTTCAAACAAGAAAAATATTCTCTAATGGAGTAAGAAAAACAATATTGTTTTTCCTTTGAATTAAGTTAAGCAGGCAGATTTATTTTTTATTAATTTCGATTGATCTATTTATTTATTCATTTGTTCATTTATTCAGAAAGAAAAAAAAAACATGCAAACATAATCAGGAGCGTCATGCACTCGTTATTTCTGAGGGAGCATGAGAGAGTGGGGAGGGGGTTAGTGGCTCGTCCGTCATGCATGTCATGTGATGCACAGCAGCCACGATAGCACTGTGTATAACTGATATAGGCTCAGTGGCGGAGCCAGGATGTTTTATAGGGGTGGCCAGGAAGGGGCCAGCAACCAGTCTTGGGTGGCACAGAAATCTTCATTATTTCAATATAAAAATGTGTTAGCCTATAATGTACTGGACTGTTTTAGTGCCTAAAACACAACCGAGTACAATTCTACTTCTACTTAGTTCTACTTAACGATAATTGAGATATCTGTGAATTAGATCAAGTAATACTGAGTGAATATAATGACAATGTTTGTGTTATTCCTCACCTCCAGGTATTTTAATAAAGGGGCTCAATATAGCTTTATTGCTCATTCAGCTTCTCAAAACTCCCAAATGCGTACTCTCCAACATTGCATACTCTTTTTTTAATGTGAATTTAATAAAAACATTGTAAGTTACTAATTATAACACTTCCATTGTACAGACAGAGAGCAAAGAACGTTTACATTATCAAACAGCATTTTCATTCAGTCTAGCCAAAGTTCAAGCACTCTCAAAAACTAATTGCACGAACACATTTTAAGTTTTACTGCTCTAACATCAAGTACAACTTACTCGCTTACTCGCTTAAATATTACTTATTTACTTAGCAATAATTTCCAGTAATTTCCAATTGTGCTCAAGTTTTTACATGAAAAACAGCTTTGTGAATCTTTGAACTATTGAAAACATTTTCACTGAACTACTGATTCTAGATTAGCTGGCAGGTATGCAATAAAACCGTTTAATGCACAGGTAGTTCCAAGTCAGTTTAATCACCGTTCTATATTAATGTGCAGCTTTAATTGATGCACACTAACCAACACGCATCACTAATAGGCTTATGTTTTTGTTTTTTTTTCCTTTTTATTCGAAATATTCCCAAAACGTGTTAACTATTTCACGAAATATCTCGATTCTCAAATATGTAAGTACACCTTTATAGATTGTGTTAGTTGATATAATATATAATGGGTGATGGGCAAAGTAGCCTAATAGTGTAATCTATTAACTATGCATAAAAAACCGTCTTTTTACTTAAGTACCAGATATGGGTGTCATGCCATAAAATATTTTTAATATGATTGACTTTGTATTTAGCGTGAATTTAATAAAAACATTGTAAGTTAACCTACTAATTATTATAACACTTTCATTGTACAGAAAGAGAGCAAAGAACATTTCTATTATCAAAGAACATAGGCAAGCAAACAAGAATCAAACTATCGAAATGCACACGGACCAAAGTATTACAAATCAGATATCTAAAACAGAAAGGCAGACTTACCTTAAAGGCACAATATGTAAGATGTTTTTATTAAAATATCCAAAAACCACTAGAACAGTGTTATATATTTTGCTGACTTGTGTACTTACATTATCCCAAATGTTTCGAAGAATGTTTAAATCCAGAGAAATAAGCAATTTTAACTAGTGACACGGAGCGTGTTCATAGTGTCATTGTGTCACCTGCCAATGAAGTTTGGTATTTCCGATTTTGTTTTGTAGTAATAAATCATTAGCTCATCCATGAACATGATTTCTGCCCGCGTCCCGTCGGATTGCATCGGCTGTGGGGATGAAGACAACAACTCCCATGATTCCACACTCAGTCACTGCTTCATCAAACTACGCCTTTGCCTCTTTGTTTATTTTGAATACGCGCCCTCTAATGGCGAAAATTAAATATTGTGCCTTTAAACACGAGAAAATCCAGCCATACATCTCCTCCGCGACAAGCCCAACCATTCCTCTGATTCAAAGCGTGGCTCCAAACACGCATGCGCGGATTCAAGCGTGTTGGACTTTTAGATTAAAATTTACTCAATATTTCTAGATTTATGTGCAATGACTATAAAACATGAAAATATTACAAGTAAATATTAATAAGAGTTACTCTTCTCATGCAATTCATTGATTACATGAATTAAATGTGTACACTTTACTTAAAAAATTGTTGTTCTCCTTGATTTATAATATTACAAGTAGAATTTATGATGATTAATTTAATATATTTTACAACACCACAAAAAAAATGTTTTCAGTGTATGACTGCAATTTTATTCTAAAATAAAAATGACTGAATGATTGACCGAATAAATGAATGAATGAATTAATGAATGAATTAATTAATTAATTAAACTCACTGTCTTACAACATCCAGCACTAGCTAGAGTGCATGTGCTCATTTGTCTGAGTGACAGAAAATATACTATAGGCAACAATACAAAAGTAAGAGTTTCCTTGTATTGTCCGGCTACAAGGTTTTTCTTTGTAGCCCTGAAGGAGAATTTATCTACTCGGTTAAAAATAGCCCTGCTAGCGGTACAAGGTTTAAGATGATCTCAAAGGGCCAGGTGAGTCTGACACCGCTGGTACCATGGGAACTGATTATTTTAGCAAGTCAACAGAGAAAAGAGTTTCACTACAAATATTCTCAGGCAAATTCAAGAAGACACTTAGATTGAATTGCTAATGCATTTGGATCTTTTGAGAGATAGTACCTAAAATGTACGTCTCAATGTTTCATTTTTCAGTATACATAAACAGATATAGTTTCTTGACTTTCTGCTGGTTCAAGGACAAGGAACATCAAATACATCTCGGATCAGGTGGATCAGAACAACTGAGTTTACTTGTAAAGAGCAGTCACTTTTACAAAGGAAAAAAAAAAAAGCAACAGCCTTCAGATGAAATCAGACAAATGTCATGGCCTTTCTGATGTCTGATGAGATGAACATCTGTATTAACTCTCAAAAAACGAATGTCTTTGCAAAACAAAATATTAACTCTTTATTAAGGTGAGCGATGCTACCCAGATGTTTTTAAACTGAGAGATGGTGCGTAATGCGTCTGAAGGATTCCCAGTTATTACACATTAATTAATGATGTTCTAGTGGACTTTAAATTTTTAAAATGTTCATGTTCTTAGTGCATTTCATATTCTTGTGCTTTTCCCTGAGTGATAAATTAGCTTGGTTTCCATCCTAAAAGCAGCTTGTATGAAAAACTGTAGTACTGCATAGGGAGCGAAATAACATTTGTGTCGTTTTCACTGGCAAAGACACAGAGGCTCAATGCATGTGCATTTACTTTGCTTTTGTCCATGATACCCTTTCTTTTTTTTTTTTTTGAAAGACTTTATTTTGGTTAAAAATAACACTTGAGTTTGTTCTTAAATCTTTCCTCCCCGAAAGGACAAACCAAAAGACGTCTCTTAATACGGCAAGCAGAAGTGGCAAAGTAAAGGCAAGGAAAGGATTTTTGTCCTCATCAATAGAGCGAAGACGTGTTAGAGCCAATTATGGACTGTTTCTTTTGCAAATGCATCCGAGGACAAGAAGGGATGCGAGAACAGAGGAGAAAATAGGTGACTTAACATCATCTGCTAAAAGCCATGTGCTTTAATAGGTCTAAACCTGCAACTGATCTTTACAAAACATATCCCACAGTTTTACTGTACTGTACGTGTCATTAATTTTTTTTTTTTTTTTTGTATTTTTATTTATTTGTTTGTTTGTTTGTGAGAATATGGAAGGCGGTCACACCAAATCTGTATGAAACCTATGCACAACAAATACATCCAAAATAATTTAATTATACATCAACTTTTTGAGATCACCTTTTTTCACACACTAATGTGATTATTATGGAAATTTTTATTATTCTTATTCTTATTATTCATGTATACAAGCTATATAAGACTATTTAGTTGTTTTTACCTTAGTACTGTGTTTGTACTGGCCTGTCTCCTAAGTAAACATGTTTTCCCTTAATGTAATTCTATTTAAGGAGTAAAGCAGTGCTACAGAGGTGAATGCAATCAGAAAGAAAAAATAATTTTTAAAAGCAAAGGTTTAGTACCTGTTCTATGATCAGTCATTATGTCTTTGTTTTCCTCTGATGAGTAGGTAACTCTCCTCACTGTAGGTTTAGGCATTAAGATGTGCCAACTATTTTATTTCTTTATTATATTCTGTTACACCAAATACACAAAATAATGATCTTTAAAAAAGCATCATATGACCCCTTTAAGACTGTAGGGTATGTGTCTATAGAAAAACTGACTTTAAAAATAAACCTGAGAAATATTCACTGGAATTAAATGTGTGACAGCTAACCCTGATCTATCTTATAGTAGGCCATCATCACTTTAATGGACTACTGAGAGAATATGAAGCAAGCAGGAAATTAAACCTTATTTTAGCACACATATGGTAACTTGCATTTATTTGCAATGAATACAAATTTTCCTTTTTTTTTTTCTATGTACGTTGAAAAACAGACTTAAGAAATTGTGTTGGTAAAGGTGGGAATTTAGTCTCAACGCAAAATATAGTTTAGCTTTTATTTTTCAAAGATCCCATTAAAATTGATTTTACTCGGTCCATTAACTGAGTGGAGTTAAAACAACTTTATTAATGTTAAAGGTCATGACACATGAGTGTGTGTTGAACATTAGGGTGACAAAATTAAAAAAGGACATTATAATCAAGCATAGCGTTAGTTCTGGAAGGTCACGTTAGTCAAGCTCGCATCGGCTGACCTTCAGCTGATCCCCATCTACCTATAGGAAGACGACACCTATCTAAGCATTCATATATAAGGTCCCTCAGTATTATCAGCAGTTTTTGCATTGCTCAATAACTAATTACCCTCCTCCATCCCCAACTCCTCCTCTGTCAGTCGGGATTCAGCCTTCTGATTCTCCTTGAATCAGACTAATTCTAAAATGTGTACATAAAATTATTGAACTTTGACAATATCTGCAATACATTTATGTTAGTTCTGTTCTGTTTACCCTGGGGGGTTATTGCAGCTCTCCCTGCTCTCATCCATGCTAGGCTGCATGGAGGCGCAGGGAGTTCTTGCCCAGAACAGAACCATACCGCCAATCCAAACTGTATGCTAATTGTCAATCATCTTTGACGATAGTGGTCCTGACAGAACTGTATTGAAGGCTTGATAAAGATGTTGGTTCTCTACACCCTTCTATCCTTTGAAGCTCTTACTCTGGAGAATAAACCCTTTGTAGGAATTATGGCATAAGGATAAGCCCTTCAGAATGGAATGCAACAGAAGTGAGATGCTCAGTCCTGCTCTCTCTACACACCTGCCTCTAATTTTCAAATCACTTAGATTTGATTAGGGTGTGATCTAAACTCTGCAGGCAGGTTGATATCCCTATACAAGACTGATCATCTCCGAATGAATGAATGAATGAATGGATGGATGGATGAATGGTTTTCATTGCTTATAGAATGTCTAATGTTCAATTCACATTTATTTAAATTCAATACACATTTATTTATATAGCACTTTTCACGATACAAATCGTTGCAAAGAAGCTTCACATAAAGCTACAATTTCTACATTACATTTAGGAGTAATGTCTATAGAAAGTCTTTGTTTCACCAGCAGATGGCAGTACTGCTCTGTTTGTTTTTGCACTGGGCAAAATCACCATTGATCTTTTGCATTACTGGGCTTAGATCATTGGCCTTCAACCCTGCTCCTGCGGACACACTCTGCAGAGATTAGCTACCACCCTAATCAAACACACCTGAACCAGCTAATCAAGATGTTCAGGATCACTTTACAAATCACTGGGCAAGTGTACAGAAGAAGGTTGGAAATTATATTTGCAGGACAGTGGGTCCCCAGGAGCAGTGTCGAAGATGGATTAGAACTTTTGTTCTTAGATAGATAAACTTACTGTAAACTGTAAAAGATCTTTCTGTCTATCTGTTTGCTCATTTCTGACTAATTGTCAGAGTTTACATTAGTTTTGCTGTCTTTGCACTTGACCACTCGTCTATTTACATTCTTCTTCTTCTTCTTCTACTTCTTTTTATTATTATTATTATTATTATTATTATTATTAATCTTACTTATCTCAAACTTTTCAATGGTAGTATATCATGGTTTCTGGAAAAAAAAATACTGGGCAACAAAAACATATTATCAGCATTGATTAAAAAAAATCCACATATTAGAATGATTTCTGAAAGATCACGTGACACTGAAGACTGGAGTAATAATGCTGAAAATGTAACTTTGCCATGACAGGAATAAATTATGTCAAAATATATTATACAATAACAGTCAAGCTTATACAATAATCTTTTTTTTGTGTGTTTTTATTGTTTACTGCATGGGGAAAGAAATAAATAAATAAACAAATAAATATTTAAAAAATCAGCATTTGAAATATATTCCAGCATGTCTCATATTATAATATACATTTTTTACAGATACATAAAAAAAAAGGCTCAATAGCTCAAATAAAATATTATTTTTACCACCTGTGATTGACGATCAGCTGAAAACAACTTTGTGATATCATCAGACTGGGCCACATGCCAAAATAATGGCAGCTGTCCTTTTTGTGGCCAGAATTCCAAAGAAGGGGACATTGTACATAGTACGTCCTGACCATAGTACTGTTCACCACTACATTTCTTCTGTAACGTACAGTAAACATACAGTAAGTAGACCACCCATGCCTTGATATTGCCAGTAAAAATCAGAATCCTGACAGCTACTCTGAGGCCATCCCACCATGAGATTTCCCCAAGACTTCCTACTCTGTCACTGCCAGTTAGCATAATCTCATTGCAGTGGATAAGTCCTGTAAGGAAAGCAGAGTAACAGGTGGCATGGATGGTCTGGTTTACTATGACTCACACGCTCAGTTTGTTTTCAGTTTGTTTAAAGCTAAGAAACCCATGATGACAAAGTAGCTGCCTCATGCTTACAAGCTGGTCCTTTTTGTCAAGCCAAAGAATCTCAGAGAGACTTAGTTATTATAATCGAATCCAACTAGTCACTTTTGCTGGACTACCCCACTGCTGTCAAGGTGCCAGGGAGAGCGAGACGGCTTTTCTGTCTGCACCCCCTCCCTCCTTCCCTCCTTGGTGGAGCCGAAGTGGACACGGCTCCAGTCGAGGAGAGGAGAAGAATTTGGAATCACAAGGAAATCTCTGGGGTCTGGGCCTAGCGGACAGACAGCAACCCCAAAGTGTCAGCATGGGGGCGTCCTATGGCAAGAAAGTAAGTACGCTTTTGTCATTTTTGTTAAGCAGTTTAGGTAACTGTGTTAGTGTTGAGTGGGTGACACAGGTCATGGCTTGTTTTGAACATGACATGCGTCTTAAGAGATTGTTAGGATTTGTTTACATCATAATCATCACCAGTCATTCAAAGCACTGCTGATGTGTCTTTAAACCATTTTAATATGTACAGTAGTACCTTTTAAAATACAATTACTCATGTGTTTTCCAGAAGGTATACTTAATTGTGAATGCACATTTTAGAAAAAATAGTTATTTTGTTATAGAAGTCAACATTTGTGCTTTTAAATGAACACTTGTCTAAAATAACAGTTGACTTCATTATATGCACTTGAATCCAGGACACGTTCTGTTGACATTTTACATCATATACTTTATACAATTTTATACCTTATACTTTCATACAATTCAAAACCAAATTGGTCTAGTTTCCACAAGTTTCAGATTAACCCAAAGCCCATTGTTGGTGTTTTGAATGTTTGGGCAACATCCAGTGAGGTACTGGAGTAGTGACACTGACAACTATTTGAGCTATGGGGAGGACTGCATGCTGGGAAGGTGTGGATGGAGGGTGTGGTGGTGACTGAAGTTGACTCACTGCACAGTTCTGCTAGTGACAGCTGACAGCTGCTGTAGAGAGGGTTACTAGAGGATTATAGGATACTGATTACCTATGTCTGAGCCATTTGCTTGTACGATCTAGTGTCAGATTTATCAGGGTGAGGAGTCACAGTCAGAATTAAATAAACCTGTCATCCACTTCATGGATAAGGAACTGTGCTGTATTGTACTGCCATATAGGCATGTAGCTAGATGAACAACTGTATTGTAAATTAGCACTGTATTGGATTATTAGCATCCAGGACCATAACTACCTGTTACTAATTGTGAAAACAGTTATAGGTGTATTGTGTCTGTGGGTGTTTCTTAATCTTTGGCCAATTTTATGTTAGCAGGATTTATTTATTTGTTTGTTTGTTTGTGTGTGTGTGTGTGTGTGAGTGTGT
>NW_015546057.1:1212782-1215282 GCF_001515605.1 Sinocyclocheilus anshuiensis | reverse complement strand
AGACCCTCACATCACAAGACCCCTCTTTCACTTTTTCAAATCGGCTGATGAACTGAGGCCTAACTGTAAGGGAAATCATGCAAACATTTGTGATTATTAATACAACCTAATGCAGTGCCATGCTCTGCTTTGTTGTGTCTGGTTAACTCAGTTGTTCTCATTCATTAAAACTTTTTTCCATGTTCATCCTGTTACAAGCTTTATTCCACTGGAGCGTGCGTCTCCGCTGTGGCATTTCATGCATGGGTGAGATGAGACGCACCTGCACAAAGCTCACTCACTCACGAGTGAATATGGAAAGACTGGTTTCTATCCAAGACAATTAAATCTTTGCTAACCTTGGCAGTGTTTGTAATAGCATACTACCACACTACTAGCCCAAACATTTCTGTCTGTGCAAATGTATGTGTATTTATGCATGGAATACTTGGTTTACCTATTTAATTTGCCAAAACATGCGGTATACAACAAATACGATGTATACTGGATGAGCATATCTGCTCCTAAATTATAATAAATAACAACAAAGCTGATCTAGGATCAGGACTAATGCAGCTACAGCAGCCAACTCCTGAGCAGAGCACTTGCATGTGATTGCCCTACTGCTAAATGGGATGTCAAGTTGTGCTAATGCCTCCTGTGCCAGAGACCTATTGAGGAAGATTAGACCAATCAGACAAAATCCTTTCTAAATGATCCAAGAGTCGAGCTAAAAATAATTACTCGCTCTGGGAAGGAATTGAACTGGGGCTGAACAGGTGTTTATGTTCTACATGGGCAGTTCCCGATTCATAGAAAGGTCATCGGAGACAGCACCGATCTCTGATGCATTTAAAGTGTTATTTACTTTTTTTATAATCAACAGACTGATGTAGTCTTATATTTTAAAGGTGATTTTTTTTAAATGTAATTTCTGCTTGCATGTGGTGATGTTGGACTGACATCTAGTGGTGTGGATGAATCACAAAAGTACAAAGGTTTTCAGTTGCCACTGCCATTGTAGAAATGGTGTATTTGTCACCCTTGATTCATTTATTCCACAAATAAAAGAGAGGCAGGTCATGTGATCTCAACATGGCGGCCACCCTGAGGTGACCCACTTTACATATTACTTTTTGTAGGCTGCTGATATGAGCGTAGTCTTAGAATCGTACATAGTGCATCTTTAAGTTACACTGGGTTGATTTTACAATAACTAATATATACAAATTATTATATTATGCTACATTATATATTAATATATGACATGTTTCTTAAATATTATTGTTCAGCATGCTTTGCTACAGGACAGATTTAAATGTTTTGTGATAAATGAAATTCTGTAGCATTTTATTTATTTATTTTTCCTAAATGTGTGTGACACTGTGGTTATTTATCGTATTAGGCTATTATACTCCCAAAATGAGTTTTCATTAATAAAGGAAAGCATTAACATGAGCTTTTTGCTTCATTTAATGTTAATTTTATTAAATTTGTGTTTTCATTTGAACATCTCTATTGATTTCGTTATGAAAGATGGATCCTAAATGGTTAACTATGCTGAAATTATACAGAGTTAGACTTAGCTTCTGGTTGGCTGATGTCAGACATTGAATGTGTATGAGAAAAAGTGGGTCAGATTCAAAGTAAGATGGGTCCAGACACCAGAATGTATAAGAACCCTGGAGACGAGTAACTGAGCCTGTCCACGGTGCACTTCAGCCTGGGCAACAAATGAGTCTCTGATCAATAGACTTTAAGCAGGACTCTTAAAGCAGAAATCCCTTTCTCCTTCTCTCTCTCACTGTCTCCCTCTTTCAGCATTAGAACGGGTCTCATTTCACTCCATTAACAGAGAAAAAAAACTCTCTGAAATAAGAAACAACACTTCAATTTGAAGGCTAAATTGTGGGCTGAAGGTAGAGATAGAGGTTAATCTGAGACTCTGGAATGTTGAAGTTACAGAATGACTGCTTGGATGTTTCCTTTTACACTAGACATTTTGTTTGACTAAATTAGCCTTAATCTTCGCTATTTATGAAATGTAAAAATCAGTATGAACAGTATGAATAACCAATAATTATTTTTTGTAAAAAAATTCTTATAAAAAGCATGATTCATACAATAGAATCCATTGATCACAGATTCTGTTCTTCTCTGCTTTCAACGTGTCCGTTAAACTAGGTCAAATTAAGGATTTTTTACAAATAAGAAAAAAAAGTGAGGGACAAGGTTCACCACTCATCATAAAACCTGAGAATTATTTTTGTCGTCCCATTAAACCGGAGGGATTCAGTAGGTCACAGGAACTGCAAGTTGTTTAATTTGACAGGAAATAAGAAGAAGGGGGAATATGACACATGAATGAGCACCAAAAACTAAAATAAATTAATAAGAACGAGAGCTTAAAAAGAAAGCTAGGACAATTTAATTTTGTGTAACATTGTTTACATGAAATATGAGAAATTGCTAGATCTCTACAACATCTGGTTTATGAACTTGATTTTTGATGAAAATAACT
>NW_015546057.1:1196005-1210602 GCF_001515605.1 Sinocyclocheilus anshuiensis | reverse complement strand
ATAATAATAATAATAATAATAATAAACTGACAGATTCAGATTAAGAAGTTTATTGTCTAAATGTCCTCAAGGTTCACAAGTAAAAGTCTACCAATGACCATGCAAATTGCTATCCAGGACAAATAAAAGTCCCACATGCAAACTGGTGCCAGACCAATTCAGCATCTTGTAATTGCTCAAAATATAGACTTATTTTAAGGTTCCCGTCCACCTCATTCTGTTCAATGTGGTGGATCATATCCTACCTTAAAACTTATATTTGAAGTAAAATGAGAACGGCAACACCCCTTGAGCAGATTGTTGTTTCAATAGTCCAGCAGTTATTGGAATGTGAGTTCTTCAGTGCTGTCTAAGGTGCAGCACAGAAAGCAGTGCTCAGTAAAAGAGCTGAAAATGTCAGCTTGTCAGAGCTGTAATTTCATCCTCTCTGCCAGCTTCCGGGCCACTTGGCATGAGCTGAATACATCGACTGGACCCTGCAGTTATAGACCCTCACATCACAAGACCCCTCTTTCACTTTTTCAAATCGGCTGATGAACTGAGGCCTAACTGTAAGGGAAATCATGCAAACATTTGTGATTATTAATACAACCTAATGCAGTGCCATGCTCTGCTTTGTTGTGTCTGGTTAACTCATTAAAACTCATTCATTAAAACTTTTTTCCATGTTCATCCTGTTACAAGCTTTATTCCACTGGAGCGTGCGTCTCCGCTGTGGCATTTCATGCATGGGTGAGATGAGACGCACCTGCACAAAGCTCACTCACTCACGAGTGAATATGGAAAGACTGGTTTCTATCCAAGACAATTAAATCTTTGCTAACCTTGGCAGTGTTTGTAATAGCATACTACCACACTACTAGCCCAAACATTTCTGTCTGTGCAAATGTATGTGTATTTATGCATGGAATACTTGGTTTACCTATTTAATTTGCCAAAACATGCGGTATACAACAAATACGATGTATACTGGATGAGCATATCTGCTCCTAAATTATAATAAATAACAACAAAGCTGATCTAGGATCAGGACTAATGCAGCTACAGCAGCCAACTCCTGAGCAGAGCACTTGCATGTGATTGCCCTACTGCTAAATGGGATGTCAAGTTGTGCTAATGCCTCCTGTGCCAGAGACCTATTGAGGAAGATTAGACCAATCAGACAAAATCCTTTCTAAATGATCCAAGAGTCGAGCTAAAAATAATTACTCGCTCTGGGAAGGAATTGAACTGGGGCTGAACAGGTGTTTATGTTCTACATGGGCAGTTCCCGATTCATAGAAAGGTCATCGGAGACAGCACCGATCTCTGATGCATTTAAAGTGTTATTTACTTTTTTTATAATCAACAGACTGATGTAGTCTTATATTTTAAAGGTGATTTTTTTTAAATGTAATTTCTGCTTGCATGTGGTGATGTTGGACTGACATCTAGTGGTGTGGATGAATCACAAAAGTACAAAGGTTTTCAGTTGCCACTGCCATTGTAGAAATGGTGTATTTGTCACCCTTGATTCATTTATTCCACAAATAAAAGAGAGGCAGGTCATGTGATCTCAACATGGCGGCCACCCTGAGGTGACCCACTTTACATATTACTTTTTGTAGGCTGCTGATATGAGCGTAGTCTTAGAATCGTACATAGTGCATCTTTAAGTTACACTGGGTTGATTTTACAATAACTAATATATACAAATTATTATATTATGCTACATTATATATTAATATATGACATGTTTCTTAAATATTATTGTTCAGCATGCTTTGCTACAGGACAGATTTAAATGTTTTGTGATAAATGAAATTCTGTAGCATTTTATTTATTTATTTTTCCTAAATGTGTGTGACACTGTGGTTATTTATCGTATTAGGCTATTATACTCCCAAAATGAGTTTTCATTAATAAAGGAAAGCATTAACATGAGCTTTTTGCTTCATTTAATGTTAATTTTATTAAATTTGTGTTTTCATTTGAACATCTCTATTGATTTCGTTATGAAAGATGGATCCTAAATGGTTAACTATGCTGAAATTATACAGAGTTAGACTTAGCTTCTGGTTGGCTGATGTCAGACATTGAATGTGTATGAGAAAAAGTGGGTCAGATTCAAAGTAAGATGGGTCCAGACACCAGAATGTATAAGAACCCTGGAGACGAGTAACTGAGCCTGTCCACGGTGCACTTCAGCCTGGGCAACAAATGAGTCTCTGATCAATAGACTTTAAGCAGGACTCTTAAAGCAGAAATCCCTTTCTCCTTCTCTCTCTCACTGTCTCCCTCTTTCAGCATTAGAACGGGTCTCATTTCACTCCATTAACAGAGAAAAAAAACTCTCTGAAATAAGAAACAACACTTCAATTTGAAGGCTAAATTGTGGGCTGAAGGTAGAGATAGAGGTTAATCTGAGACTCTGGAATGTTGAAGTTACAGAATGACTGCTTGGATGTTTCCTTTTACACTAGACATTTTGTTTGACTAAATTAGCCTTAATCTTCGCTATTTATGAAATGTAAAAATCAGTATGAACAGTATGAATAACCAATAATTATTTTTTGTAAAAAAATTCTTATAAAAAGCATGATTCATACAATAGAATCCATTGATCACAGATTCTGTTCTTCTCTGCTTTCAACGTGTCCGTTAAACTAGGTCAAATTAAGGATTTTTTACAAATAAGAAAAAAAAGTGAGGGACAAGGTTCACCACTCATCATAAAACCTGAGAATTATTTTTGTCGTCCCATTAAACCGGAGGGATTCAGTAGGTCACAGGAACTGCAAGTTGTTTAATTTGACAGGAAATAAGAAGAAGGGGGAATATGACACATGAATGAGCACCAAAAACTAAAATAAATTAATAAGAACGAGAGCTTAAAAAGAAAGCTAGGACAATTTAATTTTGTGTAACATTGTTTACATGAAATATGAGAAATTGCTAGATCTCTACAACATCTGGTTTATGAACTTGATTTTTGATGAAAATAACTTTGCATGTGATTTTATGACTTTATTATTGCAGTCAGAAATGTATTTAAAATTAAAACTGTGTTATAAGGTATTGCTATTAAATTTGTCATACTTCATGCTGATAATAAGCATGTGTGCCTTATTAGATTCAGATACGTCTCTAACTATTCGACCACAAATCAGGTTTCACTTTCATTATTTTCGCTTTGACCTTTAATATTAGCCCTAATCTTCTATGGGAGTCTTACATATGTCCCACTGCAGCTGATCAACCATTAATGAATTAAACACTTCCCTTTAATAAAATCCCTAGAGATTTGTAATTTGTAATTGAAACAGTTGTGACTCATTGAGAACTTAAATAGCACAGCTATTAAATAGCTATCAGCTGATTTGTTTTTGGTGTATGAAATAAGATATATTTCTCCAAAAATATTTGATGACACACAGTGCAGGTTATATATATATATATATATATATATATATATATATCATTAACGTAATGGATTTATGGCATGACATAAACTGAGCATGTGAGGATGTGTACTGCTTTACTTGTAGGATTGTGTTCCCCACCAGGTGGCACAATCAGCCCAAATGATATACTGGAAAAAGACTTGATCGTATTTAAAAACTGTTGTCTACTATAAAACAATTTTGTGTAACAACATAAGGCCAACATATAAGGTTTGAATACATAAGGTCCTAACTTTATAAATGGCTGAAGGGCAAAACTTTTATTCCCGTTACATGCTGTATGTCAGTGATGCATATTTCACATATATGTGGCCAAGAAATCACCACGCCTGATGATCAAGTGAGAGAAAAAATCCGTTCTAAATCCACAGATGAGCAGGCTGTATTAACAGCTGTTGATCTAATGCTAATATTCACTGTGATTTACAGTCAAATGCTGTAGCCTGGATTAAGGATGTGCAAAGCTACAAAAATTAACTCCTTTTCAAAATGGTCCTTTTCAACAAATTTGTATGAAAGAGTTTTTTACTCACAGATGAGTTTAGAGAAGCAAATACTCTGCAAATGTTTTAAAAGTCCAACAACAGTCTTAACTGATAACCTGCATCTCTAATTTGTTCCTTTTTAGGTACCCACTCTAAAATTATTGCAGCTAAAAAAATGACTTACTCGTCGATCTCACTAATTGAAAAAGTCAGTTGCTGAACTGCTACTTTAGAATGGTTATTTTCAAACATGCTCTGGGTTGTTATGAGTTATGACTGTGATGAGCGAGTGGCATTGATGTTGGTTTGCACACGAATGAGCGTATTCTAGTTATATGTGCAGTTGTGCACACACTTTACTACACACATGTACACTTATTTAATAGAATGGCCCCAAGCAGCCCAAGATTTATTACCATTTCCACCTACTTTCATCTCAGCAGGAAACCAGAAGATGGACTCTGAGCTTGTGTAGTTTACCAGGTCTTAGCTGCTAATAAAACACATAATGACCATTAGTGGAAGGGAAAATGTTTAACTAATCCTTTAGGGATCCTGAAATGTCTGTTTCATTGCAACATTTAGATTCAGATTCAGGCCCAGGCAATGGAACAAACCACTGAAATCTGCAGAACTGTGTCACATGTAGTAATCAGAATGATAAAACATTAAAACATTTCAGTTTTTGTCCGGGTGCCGCAACAGGTCCCTGCAGAAGACTGGAGCGTTGATCCATGCCCATGTTCTCTAGTAGGTTCCGTGGATAATTAGCAGGCTGCCTCTCCCCTCCGTGGCCTCTGCTAATTGTTTGTGTTGTCTAGGAAACCTGAGAACCCTCAGCTTGAAACCAGACCGGCAAAACAGGGCCAAAATCTATTAAAAACAACCTTTTTGTTTGTGACTTATGCGTGAGGATGCAATATCACTTTCCAGTACATTGGTACAGGGGTGCGTTCTGAACAGTGTAAATAAAACATGAGAGATCAGAACGGGCCACAAGCAGAAAGGTCAAACGATCACTTCGTCCAGTAACTGGACACTACAGGTGAGGCGCCGTGGCATCCAGCCCATCTTGGAGGACAATGGTGCATTCTAGAGGAGGCCACGCTTGGCTCTCCTCAAGGTTTAGCGATGCCAGATTGCTTTGGCTTTGGCCTATATTCTGTCCCTTGTGATAGACGAGAGGACAACTTTGATTTCAGAGAGCTTGTTGTTCTTCTCTCTATTACTACATTATATTGCACTGGGTGAAACTATAGTACTATACCATATATAAACTTACCCATAATATGCTTCATTATGTTATTCACTTTAAAAATGTCCAATCAAATTTACGGTACAAGTAAAGTAAAAATGTAGTTAGTAATGTTGTAATGTAATATTACATTGCACATTTTACATAATCAGACTATACTGTTTCATTACTTTTAGATGACTTTTGACCTAACTTGTTCATCACATTGATTTAAAAAGGAAACTATTGTACCATATTGATATAAATAAATACAAAGAGCAATAGAATATATTCAATTCATTGTTATTAACAACATGAAGTGTATTAAACCTTACATAATGTCATGGTTTCTTAAACTGGTGTTCGTAAGGAACTGCAGGGGGTTTGTGAGTTTAATGAAAAGCTAATAATTAAATCATAAAAAATTAAAATTTAATGATTTTAAAATAAAATCAATCAAAATAAAACACTCACTAAAAAGAAATATTGTATTTGTTTGTGTGCATGTCATGTGACCATTAACCAACGTCAGAGAACCATGAACCTGCAAATGATACATAATTATTAAAATAAAATAAAATAAATAAATACATAAAAAAATTACATTTAATGGGTACTTCACGTAAATATATTAGGTGAAAGATGTTCAGATGACAAAAAAAAAAAGTTTAGGAATGTCTGCATTACATGTAAATAAGAAATGTTAAATGAGAATTTGTGCATTTTAAAGCGTATGAAAGATAAAAGACTTCCAAAGACATAGCAGTACATGCTTAAATAGCCTACTGAGTGATAATTCAAATAAAATTGTGTTCATCAGTAGTTGGTGCAATGTGTCAAACATCGGCTACTGTGGAGGAACGAGGAGACACAGGAGTAAACTCAAAACACAGTCTTTAATCTTCTACTTCCAGGAAATACAGGGCAGGCAGGCAGGCAGGCAGGCATACACGCAGCACAAGGACGAACAATACCAGACAAAGAACTTAGAACAAAACACTCCTTAAGAATACAACTCAATCAGGGGAAGATGAGACACACCTGGAAACAAATTGGAAACAATTAGGGAGCAGGAACAGGAAAAACAAATAAGGGCATGGAAACACATGGGGAGCAAAACACACAAAACACAGAACAGAGTCTGACACAATGTTGAAATACTTTTTAAACCTGAAATGATTTTTGTAAATCCAGTGCTCAAATGCTGTGTAGCCACCTGACTAGTGACTGGATTTTGAGTGAATGAAAGAAATATTCAATCCAAGCAGCTGAGTCCTTAACCATCTTCAAGAGACGACTTGCTCTTTTGCTGGTTTGATTGCTTCTATTGTCCTCATTTGTAAGTGCTTTGGATAAAAGCATATGCTAAATGACTAAATGTAAATGTAAATGTAAATCTGAACATACTTTAATATTAATTCTACAGTATATTGTACTATTCTGTACAGTGTACATTTACGTCAGACAAGTTCACTGGTCCAGCTAACACACCCAGCGGGCACCTTGACATCAATTTGATGTCATATATTAGTCAAGACTTGATTAAGATGCTGTAACGTCATTTTAAATTCAGTTTGGACGGCAGCTTCTTCCAGTGGTAACTGGATGAAAATAGGAAGTTACTCCCACACTGAAATTGGTATAATGTATATGTAGGCCAATGTGTTTAACATTCTGTTTACATCAAATCAACGTCATGTCGAGTTTTTGACATCAGTCTGATGTCATTTTAATGTCTTTTCAACATCAATTGCCCACTGGGTAGACTGTAAACTATTGGGCGGTGTTCCTATCTAAAAGGTGGTTGGTGATTTAGATGAAAGGTGGGACTTCCATTTCTATAGCATTCAAATTATTCTAATCATTACCATATCCTCACTCCTATAATGTCCTATTCTATATACTACTGCATGTGCTGTTTTGTTCATTCACGCTTCTAGAGATGTTGTGTTTTGTTTGGCATTTAATTGGTTTATTTCTGCCTGTATTGTCTGAATAATCACAGGCACACTGACACATTGACTGGCTTAAGAAACATTTCACTACAGAATCAAGATATATGAAGCCCAGTTCCACAGCTTAATGGACTAAGGGCCATTCCATAATTAAGGGAGAGCATTCAGTGCTGAATAAATCCAATTCAGATCTCCTTCATACTATTAAACACCACTCTACCATTCACGAAACGCTGCTCCAAATATGGATTGACTCTTAGTGAGCATAAGCATATTTCAACCTGATTCCATTGTTACTTGAGGAGGCTTTGGATCTCTCAGCCTCTAAGTAAGTCTTTGTTGATTATAATACTATTTAAAACCCCTCTCCCAATGAGAGGAAACAAATCCCCTTTAAATACAAGCAAATTAATTACATCTCAATAAAGCTTCCTTTTTATGTCAGGCCTGAGGGCTCATTCAGAGGAAAATTACATTCATATTTGTGCAGGTGAACAAAAATCCCCTGTTGGTTTTGTTTGCAAAGGGTGTGTAAGGAACAGTTAACATCAATTATTGCACACACAGGATTTTCCTTCTAGGTTGTAAGAGGTGTGTGTAAGGCTGAAATTAAAGAGATGTATTCCTTCCTCAGGCTTCCATGTATTTACTGTGAACGATGAGACAGTGAGGCTCTTGTGAAGACACCAAGCCTGAGCAGGCCTCTCCTAGCAACTGCAGCAACAATATCCATTCATTCAGCCGGAGTGGTCTGCTTTGAATATAGCTCAGAAAAGAGCCAGAATCCTCAGGCATTAATTTGTAACTGCAGGCTGTAGAAAAGCTGGGTGATGTGAGGTCCACTTAATAGAAGAGATGTTTTGTGCTCCCAGTGCTGAATCTCCAAACTTTTACATTTGAGTGGTTTCATGCACACTGAGTGTAAATACTGGGGTTAGATATGAAAACTGTTTGACTTGAAAGCAGTGATTATGTGGAGATATGGGAAAGCACCTTTAAATTGTGTTGCTAATAGAAATTTTCAAATCAAAACTCAATGCATTTATACTATTGTTCATGCAAAAATTAAAATTTTGTCATCATTTACTCACCCTTATGTTGTTCAAACCCACAAGACTTATGTTTATCTTTGAAACACAATGAAGATATTTCAATGAAATAATATCTGTCCCTCCACTGAAAGAACAGATTTAATTTAGGCTTTTATTTACAAATAAACATTGATCAACATATAGACTTAGAGAGTGTCTCTTCAGAAAATGTGGAATAACTGTTAAATTCACTTTACAATTTTTTTTTACAATGTCTTTTATCAATTTTTCGAAGCATCAAAATTTTGGTGGAATGGATTTTTTTAATTGGAGGGGCAGAAATGTTATATAAAATGTCTTAATTTGTGTTTGACGATCAAAGGTCTTTTGGGTTGGGTAATTTTTGAGTGAACTGTCCCTTTGAAAATGGTTTTAAAAGATGTTAATCGGTTTTATGGAATGATACAACAGGAGAACCTTGCTAAGTTTTAAGGGGTCATATGATGTTGCTAAAAATAACATGATTTTGTGTATTTGGTGTAATGAAATGTGTTTATGCAGTTTAAGGTTAAAAAAACACATTATTTTCCACATACTGTACATTATTGTTTCTCCTCTATGCCCCGCCTTTCTGAAACGCGTCGATTTTTACAAAGCTCATCGGTCTGAAAAGCAAAGTGTGCTGTGATTGGCCAGCTATCCAGTGCATTATGATTGGCCGAATACCTCAAGCGTGTGACGGAAATGTTACGCCCCTTACCATACTGTGATAATGCCCTGTCAGGCCGGAGCGATGATTCAAAAACTATGCACCAAGAGCTTGTAACACTCCAAAGAGAAAGGAAAAATTGAAATCGCATCATATGACCCCTTTAAGATCACTCGGAACACTTGGAAGCTAATATGCTGATCTAAAGAACACAGAAAACTTGATGTATCCCAAAAATGGTTATGTTGTAAGGGATGAGTCAACAGTGTAATTATAAATGTAATTACAGAAATTAATTACAGTTGTAACTACATGCAGGTATTTGTTTTTAAGTACATTGTGCCAGGTGATTAATTTAAATGTAAGTATATAGTAGTTAACAAGGAAGAAGTTTCTTTGCTCACCCTAAGATTCTGCCTTCATTTTATAGAGCATAGAATGCTTCTCCTTGCAAGCATTGCACAGCAAGAAATGGAACAGCTGGCTTCATGTTACAGTGACAGAAGCATATTTAATGTGCCTCCACCTTTCCAGCATTCATGACCACTGAAGACTCTCATAATACATCCTAAATCAATTGGAGAAAAGTGCGAGCAGACTGAGAGTCAGTAATGATGTGATTGATGAGATTGGTGTGAATATTTGTAAGCTGATAAGCCTCTTTTTTTCTCTGTATTCTCTCTGTCTTTCTCTCACACAGCAGAAGGCATACAACATTAAGCAGCAGAGTGTGAAAAACGAAAAGCACCTGAATGGAGGGGGTAAGTCTACACTTACACATCCTTGAGAACAATGAAAGCCGCCCAACAGCCCTGCAGAGGAACAATGCAATGTTGCCAAGGTTCCTTCTGTTCCATCCGAATGTCTTTAACCTTGTTTTTTGACACGTCATGACTGGGTGAAAAAGACTTCCGAAGTTCCTGCCATGCTTCCTGACATAAAATAATGATAAAGGCTTTTAAATTTGTCATGTGCCACTGACCCTAAAAAGACTCAAAATGAAATGTTCATCACTTTAAAAATATTATGTTTTTTAATAGATAATGGCTTAAAGGAATGCAAAGTTTAGTTGTTTGGCAGGAAACATCAAACTTGCTGTATTAATATACAGTAGAGCAGCGATCAAGTCAAATTTACTTGTATAGCGCTTTTCACAATACTAATTGTTTCAAAGCAGCTTTACAGAAAATCATGATTATGTTATAGAATATCTTAATATCATTATGCCTTATAGTTGAATTTAGCAGATTAGAGGTGAGTGATACAATAGTTTGCATTTTGCGATTCAAGCAATCAAGCAGTTGAGATATGCTATATAGTATATATCGCCCTACCTACACAAGTATACTGTATCTATGCAGATATAGTTGGACATACTTATATATCCAACTTTATATAAGAGCTTGGTGATGATATAGTTACATTTTGCAAAAAAAATAAAAAATAAATAAATACTGATTTACTATGTAGTAACACTTTATGATAAATAAATAAACAAATAAATAAATAAATTTTTTAAATAATGTTACACTGCTAATATGAATTAATAATATGTTCATGTCATAGTGTCATTCTTGTCTTATATAACCAACAATTACCCATAGAAGCCCTATTTCCAGAGGAAAAAATAATCATAATAATTCTGCGGAGTAAAGAATGATGAGCCTGACATGATGATCATGTCTAGAGATGTTGTTTTATTGTATACAGTATGTAATCTTTAATGTAGTCATGAACAATGTGTGATTGTAAGATGATTCTCTGTATGTGTACTTATTTTAAATTGCTCAATGTATGAATTTGTGAAGGATGAATGCTTCTTGGTAGTCCAATGGTTAATGTGAGATTTAGCAGTAGAGCAAAAGAGAGGGATTAAGCCCTCCACTAATCCTATCAGACTCCTGAGGAAGAGAGAGTGTGTATGTGAAAAATAAAGTTGGGAGGAGCAGGAGGGGTGTGGCTTTGATGCCCAGTGGTCACATGACTGTTTACACTGTGAGAGAGGAGGCATGTGGGTGAAGAACAGCAGAAACTCAGGAGAAATGGCCCTCACATAAACATGTAGGATATCTTACACACACATACACGCACACACAGGAAACAGCAGAATGGACCAGAGAGTTGAACACAGTTTTTATCCTCCTGAGGGCCAGCCCAGCAGACCCAGAGATGTGCTTGTTAAGTCAGGTAAGACAGAATCAACTGCTCAACTGCGGCTGAGATTACAGGATGCTGATATTATGATGCTGTGTTATGCAGTGAAACTTATTAGAATACCAATGATAAGAACATTTTCACTCTTATAGTAGAATAAGTTAATTTAAATTGTATTTAAACAAGTTCCAGTAGTGCACATTGTATTATTGCAATGTAATAACTTAGTGACAGTGTAGTATTTACAGATGTATAATGTTTTTTGAAAAGAAGTTGCTGTAGCAAATACAAGACAAACTAAGAAGGCAAAATAATGATACAAAAGACACTTAAACAAATCAGTTGAGTGAGAAACAGGGAACCATGCTTGCTCTGGGCATAGTGCCCAACTTGTTACTCATGGTGTTTTGCTCTAAAGTGAGACAACTGACTCCAAAAACTCTTTGGTAGTCATTAGAAAGTCACCATTTGTCATTTACTTTATGCACTTTTGTCGTCTGGTGATAAAGATGTAGCAATTTTAGGTGTCAGTATCATAGGATAAGCAGGATCATCTTTCACAATTTAGTTTTTTGTAATGTTTTACCAGCAGTATCTTGCTGTGTATTTGTTTTAGCCGAAAAGCACAAGGTCCGCAATGTATTTCTGCCTGACCATGATCGACACCAATAAACCCTGCTTTGTGTATTTGAACACAAATTGTGTTATCTTAAATCATCCATCTCTGAATGTCCAGCTTTTAAACAAACACACCTTTCACCAACAAGTCTTGGAAGTCTATTAAGCAGTTTCTTTGTGAATTAAATCTTAAATGTATAGTTACCAAAAATTAATATTCTGTCATATTTTACTTGAAATATATATATATATATATATATATATATTATTGTTATTATTATTCTTTTGTGGAACATAAAAGATCTTCTGGGGGAAAAAAAATGTTTAAGTTGTAAGTGTTCTACAGAATAATGAAATGCATGCAGGACTGGAATGACATAAGAAAAAATATTTTCTTTTTCTTTCTGAATTTTCTTTTTTGAGCAAACTATCCTTTCAAGTCTGTAGTCTTGATTTTCTATTCTATTCTATTCTATTCTATTCATCTAATATGAGTAAAATGACAATAAATAAATAAATAAATAGCTAGCTAGCACAGGAAAAAAATAAAATGATCCTAGTTACACAGAGTTACAAAACTGCATGTTAAAAACTCTTTTTATTGATTCGTCAAGACTACATTTAGTTGCTTGAAATAGGTTATATTGTGTTATTGCCCATAGAGACTGCTGTTTTGCTTCTTGCTGGGCACCTTTATAATGCAAATCCCCTGTCTGAGAGCTGTGTCTAAATGTTATGGCTTGCCAAGGACCAGCATTCAGTGGGGATTATGGGAAATAGCACTTCACTCCACACATACACACACAGTCATGGGAGAATGGGATCCCAGGGCATCCTCTGAGAATGCTGACATCGCCATGACAACTTTCAGCATTCTGTTTGTATACAATCCATTCTGGGAACAAACTTCTTATATAACAGAGGATTTTTGTATAAACAAAAATGGTCTTTGTAATGCTGAATATCTGGTAGTCAATGGGATAATTCAGTGTTGCAGAGGAATCTAAACTGCCCTACCTAATATGAAGTTAGCATGCTTGAGTTTTCCTTTCAAAAAGGTGCCATTATTTATTTATTTATTTATTTGTTTGTTTATGTTTGTTTGTTTTAAACATTAAACACATTTTAATTTTAATTTGGATCATATGAATGTAATTTATCTATGGCAAAGTAATGTTTTTTTTTCTTGTTTTTTTCCGAGGGGGCTTCATAATTCAAGTAAAAATAATAATAAAAAAAGTTCTTAAAGTATAATTTATTTGCCACTTCTTTTGATGTTTTCAAATATATAGCAGTGCAATCCTGATATTTTGAACATGACTTAAGTATCACTTCCTTTTAAGGCAACTGTAACTATAAATATAAATATAAATATACTACATTTTTAGGTCCATTATGCATCAAATTGTCATACTAAAGTGTAGCATTACCATCTGAAACCATCATTGAAGCATAGTTCTGTACTTTCTTGTAAGGGTCATATCTTGTCCCTCAAAGCATATTAGCATACTTTCTATGTATAGGCCTACTGAATCACTGTCGGTTATGTTGAGTATATAAGGAAACACCTGCTGTAGCCCCACACAAACAGACACCAAATGAATCGAATTAAGTACACTGTTTATAATCTGCAATTCTTGGAAATGGGCTCAGATCTGATCGGCAGAAACCCATGACATCCCTGTCTGTGTAACTCCTGGGTTTGTGGGGGATGTTGATAAATACATTATGCCCATAATAGAAGGATATTCACTTTCAGAACAGACACAGTCCACCCTCTGCTGCTCTTCACCATGTTACTGATCTTTAATCAATGAGATCAAGGACAGTCTTCCTGAACGCCAGATTGTGTAGCAATACAAAACGTACTGTGACACTTGTATGTATGTGTATGTGTAAGTACTTTTATCTCATATTGAATTCTATCTGTAAGCTCTGAACTAGCACACAAAATCTATTACACTTCATAACCATGATGCAACACTCTCCCTTCACATAATATTCATGTTGGCTACATGCTCACACAGTTTATTCAGTTAAAAGCAAGCAGACATTGCAACACATTCATTTGCCTTTACTAAAAGAGACTCTGCACACACAAACATTAAATAAACACTTTAACCCTGGTGTCCACATATATTTAGCTCTCATTTTCACAGACACACTTATGATATGAAGACTTGTTTTTAAATGAACATAGTTATTTTGATTGTTTTATTATTATTATTATTGTGTGTGTGTGTGTGTGTGTGTGTGTGTGTGTGTTTGTTAGTTGTTGTTTTTTTTTAGCAAAAAATATATAGATATTTCTATTTGATATTACATTTTATTATTTTATATCTTCAAAGACAATATATAAACTGTCAGACCCGCTTGTTACGACGCAATCTCTGTCCAACCAGTGATCATGGATTCATTATCCTTATAAACAGTTTTCGAACTATACCGTGGACTTTGGGGGAGCCCACTTGTTCATTGTCAATATTTTTTGAGACCCCCCAAAATTTCACAAATCACATTTTCAGGGGAGCCCATGTCTTATTAAGGGGAGCCGAGCTCCCCTGTAGTTCGCACCCTGCTTATAAACATGGTCTGTGGACTGTGACAGATTTCCTTGATCTTTATTTTTCTGATGAATATAGCATTTCCATATGTCAAAATATGTTTTATCTTTCAAAGAGCCACATCAAGGGAAAGGGAAAATAACAATGTTAAGTACAGTTGTATTTCTACCTAGATTTTCCTACAAAGTTCACTGCCACAATGTATTGTGGGTTACTGTGCTGAGCAGCACATTGCTAGGTGGTTTCTTGGGTTAAGCATAAACATAAACAAACATAAACACTGGCTTCCATGTTTTATGGGTTCGTTCCATAGGTGTAATGGTTTTTATATATAATGGTTTTATATTTATATGTATTATATAAGCTTGTTTCTTCATGGGACCCACCCCTCCCCCCCACCCCCC
>NW_015546057.1:1185080-1194336 GCF_001515605.1 Sinocyclocheilus anshuiensis | reverse complement strand
CGGGGAGCAGTTGGGGGTTCGGTGCCTTGCTCAAGGGCACCTCAGTCGTGGTATTGAAGGTGTGTTGTGAACTTGCTAACCTCTGATACTAAACCCTGGGTCACAAATACTTTCACATGCATGAATTCCCTTCACCATCTTGCCTGTCATCGTTGTCATCATCATTTCATCCCTGTCCTCTTCTCATGCACTCAGATTGAGAAGTGCTAAGAATTGAGCTCAGCTTTTTTAATATTGAATGGTGGAGACTGTCTCTGGTTCCTTCTCCAAGCATAGCATTGTTCTAAGCAAGCTTCAATGCATATGATACCTGATCTACTGTCACTTTAGCACAGATCACTGCACTTTTAATCTGTCCTAGAGGAGTGGCTCTACCCACGATGCAATTGGGCTGGTTTGCATTATGGATCTGGATACAAGTTTGTCCTCTAGTGGTGATGAAGTACAAACGTGTCAGAAGCAGTACTATTTCATAATCTCTCTATTTTACAATTGTAAATCATTTGAAAAAAAATCATCATGAGAATATGCTTAATTGTCATTACAAACAGACAGACAGATCGATCGATCGATCGATAGATAAATAACAACAACAACTACAACAACTTAATGGTCCTAAAATAAGCCTAATTTCCTTAAAGCTAAATATTGTTCCTTTGTTTGAATTTTGGGGTGAAAATGACTGGATGTATTCTTTATTAAATTGCACTGGGTGACAAACATTTTTTTTTAGAAATAGTATAAAGGATTTCTCAAAACATATCTATATAACAGTTGTACTGAACAGAGTATATGATTACATTAAAATCACCCATTATGGTCAGAAATATGCAGTTATTGCACATTAACACTTTGTCTGTGTGTCTTAGTTAGAGGTTAGGTTTTGTAAATAAATAAATACATACATACATACATACATACATACATAAATAGCTGGACTCAGCAAAAGGAAATTAGAGTTAAGGTATTTCCTCCCAAACCCAGAGGAACACAAACACTGCATGTCCACCTGCTACCTTCAGGAAACCTGTTTCAGCTCACATGGAATCATTTAAACTTGGCAGAGACAAGCCATATGTAGTAGTGTAAATGTAAATGCTGGTTCTCTGATGTGTGTTGTCCCACTTCCTGCTGTTTATTACATTCTCCTTTTGTGTCATTCTTTGTCTTTCTGCTCCCAGTAAAAAGAAGTCAAAAGGGAAAAAAGCTACTTCCTTCCTCTCACATTGTTTTCTCTCTGTCCTCAGCCTCAGCATATGCAGATATCCAATGGGAACAGCCTCATCAGCCGAGAAACCCTGACAGGGATCCATTTGGTTACCCTCATCGTGAGATTCCCCCACTGGCCAGTTATGCTCCTCAGCCTGATTACATGACAGGGGATGATGGTCTCATCAAGCCTAAAAAGCTGAATAATCCAGTGAAAGCCTCTAAAAGCCACCAGGAGCTTCATCGGGAGCTGCTTATGAACCATAAACGGTATGAGGATACACAAGTTTACAGTACATAAACAACCTTGCAATGATGACAAATCCATTGCAGACTGTCCATGATGGTTTCTGTGATCATTCTTTGCAATCTGGTAATGAGTCCAAAATAGACTGATTGGCGTTTTCCTGTTCACATTCCTGTAAATTTAGTACATTCAAGTCCCTGTACCATCTGCTAAATGGCAAATAATACTCACATTCAGAGTGAGGAACATTTCTTTAAAAGTTGCTAGGGGTAGATTATGTAAACAAAAAATGTATCCTAACCAAATCTGAGCCATATCATCTCTGTGCTCCTGAGCAAGACATTTAAGTTTACCTGGAAAGTTCCTACTTAAGAGTTCTGAAATTGCAACTTTGATACGGAAGGCATTCAGGTGATTTTGGTAAGTGGATCAAATGGATTTCACATTCAACGTATTTCTGGCTAGCTTTATTCCAAAATGTATACAATATAAATGGTCACATGAGCATTCGCAATTAGAATATACTAAGATAAATCAAACTTTTTTTTTTTTTTTTTTACCAACTGAGATATTCGGGGACTACATGAGGTTCCCACTAAGAATTTAGACTTCACAAGGATGTATTCATTTGCAATAAATAAAATCACTCCAACATGAATTGAATGAAAAATAAATAAATAAATACTAAAATGAATCGATGTGTACTTAAAGGGTTAGGTCACCCAAAAATTAAAATTAGCCCATGAATTACTCACCCTCAAGGCATCCTAGGTGTATATGACTTTCTTTTTTCAGACGAATCCAGTCGGAGTTATATTAAAAATTGAATTTGATCTTCCAAGCTGTTTAATGGCAGTCAGCAGGTGTTGCAGTTCATCAGTCCAAAAGAAGTTAAATAAAGCACATCCATCCATAATAAAAAGTGCCTCACACGGCTCCAGGGGGTGAACAAAGGCCTCCTGTAGTGAATCGATGCGTTTTTGTAAGAAAAATAACCATATTTAAAACGTAATAACCAATTTAATCTAGCTTGCGCTCACTGTTGTACTCGGAAGCAGCTCCGGGCGGATGACGTAGGACATCGGTGTTGCGCATGCGCCTGTGAGTCTCATGACAATTTTTAATATAACTTTTAATATATAACTCATTTAATATAACTCAATTTTTAATATAACTCCGATTTGATTCATCTGAAAGAAAGAAGTCATATACACCTAGTATGGTTTGAGGTTGAGTAAATAATGGGCTAATTTTAATTTTTGGGTGAACTATCCCTTTAAGTGGGATGATAGTGTGTTTGAATTTTGCCACAGCTCACTCTCACTCTGTTGTAAGACAATTTTGAAGATAGACTACAATACAATGTGATGTTTTATTGCACTATAAATAAGTGACACTACTTTTAGGCTACATACTTCATAGTTTGTGAGTTGCCAATTCAGTTGCCACCTGAATGAATAACCAAAATCTGTGTGTACAGAAGATTAAGAAGACCATATTTAGCCACATTGTGTACATGGTTGTAGTTAGTTACTCTCCAATAACTGTACACTACAGACCTGTTTCTGTCTAAAATCTCACTGTTGGACATGACAGTGCAATCAAGAGCATACTTGAGTTCTGTGCCACAGGATCTGCAGCATAAACAGTAAAACTCTATTGTTGGCCACTTTAGATTAGTGCTCATATCCCTTGTGTGAAAACACAAGGCAGGACCCAAACGGGATGTGAACACTGTATCTCTAATTGGTCTTTATTGACTGAGCCTTGCATTCTTTAATTTTTAAACCTCTTAAAGTGTCTAGGAAAGAAAAGAATGGAGGGAGAGGTAAGGATAAAGGGGCTTCTGTTGCCCACTCCTGAGGGCTTTAAACCCCTCTGCTCAGACAGAGAGAGTGTGTTCACATTTACCACATTTACTGGTATTAAAGAGGTGGGGGGTGGCATTGTGGTGTGCTGCTACCAAGCAACTGCACAATGCTAATCATAGTACTAGCAATGAGAGCATGGGACATGAGGAGAAACTGAAGGCTTTCCCATTCAGTACTTTGAAGACTTGGGTTTATTTGTTTGTTTGTTTGTTTGCCTGTTTGGCTATCTGTCTATCTATGTATCTATCTATCTATCTATCTATCTATCATCTATTTATTTATTTATTTATATGATTCATTGTTGCTGGGAACCGTTTAGAGACATAAATGTACTAATGACATATACATGAAGAGACATTTAGTAAGTTTGAGATGACATATTAGGGGGTGTTTAAATAATATATATATATATATATCAAAGTAGCTGAGTGGTGACCATGATCCCAGGATCAACATGTTTGTCCTGTCAAACAAACACAGTTCTAAACATATCTTCAACCGCAAACCTAGCTATTAAATAGATCTAGAACTAGAGGGAAATGTAAGATGTACGATTGTTCTACAAATTTTAGTGCCATCTCTAAACTTAATATTTACTCCTAAGCCTTGATTGGTTGGTTTAACTGTAAGCATTGTGAACAATGCATTTACCTGTAACAAGTCAATTAGCAGACACTTTTATTCAAAGGGACTTACTGCACATGTATTACAGAGACTGCAACCTAGAGTTAATTGTGGAATATCAAATTGTTGTTCTCAGCTAAGGGCCAGCAGAGGGTGCTCAGCCTGTGCTTTGTATGGGCCCTAATGGCCCATGTAGTGATGAGGACATAATATTGTAAAAAGGCACTGTATTTTTGCCTAAACCAGGATCCTGTCCATTTCTAGGTTGCCTCTTGATCTGCATCCTAGCCAAATTTGCCTACTGGTCTCTTCTTAATGATTTCCATGTACATAGATACATCACAGTGCCCTGTGTGGTCTTCCTCTGAGTCCACACTTTCATGATGTAATGCCACTCAGAAGTGCGCAATCAGGGCAGATAACGGGATTATCATGAGCACCCGTCTAAAACCTAAAATGACAAACAGGACGGCTTATGGCAGGACTATCCTGTTCTTACAGGGCCACGACCATAGTTTAGTTCTAACTCTAATGATTCTTATACTGTACAGCTTATACTGTACAGCTGGTTCTGATGTGTTTAATTAGGGCTGAAACTGCATTTGTGGCTTTCCAGGAATGGAAGTGCCCTCTAGGAGCAAGATTGCCAGACATCCTTGACTTTGACCAATATGTAGTTACCAGTATTACTCCAGCTATGTCATGTGCTGAGACTAATACAAACCAATGAAGTTGCAGACAGCATGAGTGGAGGGCCTATTTATTTCATTACAGAGAAGAAGACACTGTTTGTGTGGGTACATTTGTTAGTGTGTGCCCTCTGTACCACTACAAAACACTTCAAGCCACAGAGAGCTTACTGGCACAGTGCCGTGTCAGCCATTAAGCGGGTATCTTTTAGTCACTGTTGGCACTTGTGCCTCTTTGGTGCTCAGAGACCCTGCAGAAGACAAACAATCTGTAGAGGACATTACAAGAGAGAAAAAGAGATGTGGATCTCACATGCACACATATAACCGTGGGCATCAAAGGTGGCACAGTAGGCACAAGGGTGGCAGAGGAAATAGGTCACTCTCAGAACAGTGCCTCTTTTATCAAGCCTTTTCAAGATAAGCTTTTTATATGCCAGTGATGTTGCAAAACTCTTTACTAAAAGAGCTACGCTAAACACCGATGCCATCACTCAAGGAAAGTGATGCTAAAAGAAGACTCTAAAGGGGGAGAGACAAATTTGTCTCAGATGTCACTGTTAGCCATGATAGGAAAAAATACACCATCTATGGATCATTTCAGGAACGGATCGATGCCAACGATCTGAACAAGGTTTAGCAAGTGACTATTCATAGCCGAGAGCTGAGATTGGACTAAAGAGCAGCATGCTATTATTATGAGGGCTCTCAGGAGCTGTTTGGGGGCTGATATCTCTCTTGTTATCTTCATTAACTGCCCCTTGTGTTTAATTGTTGTTGTCTGGCTGTCTCTTCAGTTTGAAGGACACCATCTCTATTAGCAAGGATACTAATTGGAACTCCCACACGTGCTGAACTCCACACACACACACACACACACACACACACACACTTCCTTCCCCTTCTCTCAGCACCTGTGGCGCCACCTCACTGTGGAGAGAACAAGCTCACACATAATTTAATTACCAGTCTGTGTGTGCATGCGTGTGTGTATGTGTGTGTGTGTCTATGCATATGTCTGTTCTGGCACTATAATTAATAATTATCACTCCTGTTAGCAGGAGCTTGGCACCTTGAGAACAATCATGAGACCTTATCCACTTTTGGTAATAGACGGAAGGCTCATATATATTCAGTTAAACTGCACTTAGACAAACAAACACACAGTTCATATGTCATGGGCTGTCAAAATGAGCCCATTATCAATGGGATGTGCCTCAGCCATGACTAAGATGGGAAGTCATAACATTGAAGGATAAGAACAAAGGAAACTAATGGATATGCATTACATAAAAAAACTGAGCACTCATTTTACAGGCTATAACAGATTTCCAGACACGCACACACACACACACACACACACACACATATTTATTTAGAAAAAAAAGTTTTACGCAGCACACAATTACTGATTAAACATGACAATAATGCCACCTGCTGGATGACTGATGGACTGCTTCAGCTAATGATGTGATGTATTCTGTCTTCTCTTCTCTTCTCTTCTCTTCTCTTCTCTTCTCTTCTCTTCTCTTCTCTTCTCTTCTCTTCTCTTCTCTTCTCTTCTTTGTTTAATTTCTCAATGTTTTGTTTTTATTTTCTTTCTGTTTCATTCCATCTAATATAATTACCTCATGCCAATCTAATTATATTTTATTTATTTATTTCCCCCCTATTTTATTCTATTATACTCAGAGGTATTGGTGTGGAGAGCAAGCCAGAATTGCAACGTGTGTTGGAGCAAAGGAAGAGAGAGCAGATGATAAAACAAAGAAAGCAGGAGGAGGAGGCCAGGAGGAAAATCTCTCCATTGGAACAGGAGCTTCTCAAGAGACACCAGAAACTAGAGGAGGTAGAAAACATACAATCATAGAGTGTGTGATACGGACCTGTACTAATGAGGGTCAGTATCCTCTTTTAGTATTTCATGTATCTCAGAGGTCCTAACAAAGCAATCACATTTTATTATGTTTACATATATCCTATTTATTGACAAACCAGCAACCAAATATGCACCAAGTAATGTATATATCTGTTTTTCTATGTACTATAGCTGGAGAAGGAGCAAGCAAGATTGGAGGACAGCAACTGCAGTGCTCCGGAATTCATAAAAGTGAAGGAAAACCTGAGACGAACATCGTTTACAAGTTCTGGAGAGAAGGAGGTGTAGGGGCGTAAACAAAGACTGGATCCATGTGTATTTGTGCACAGCCAGTAACATAGAGAGCTGCTGCAGCTCCTAAACACCACCCACATGACTCTGCTTCTCTACTTCCTGTCTCACACCAACAATACACTCACCTCTCTCTGTAGGAGGTTCAGAGAGGTCAGAGATAAGGACAAGACCCAAAGGGCCTCTGCTACACCTTCACATTATAAGGAGGTCGATGCTTAAGAGGTTTCAGGAGACTGTAAAGAGAAAAAGAGTGTTTTTTTCTGCTCTGGGTCAGACTTGATGGGTTAAAGATTGACTGCCCAGGATGCTTATGAGTTTGTGTGTATGCATGGATGGACAGCTATGTTCTGGTTCTGCCACATTAGATGAAAAAGTGAAAACAAGGTACAGGGATTAGTTACAGAGTGAAAAAAAAAACAGGCTATTTCTCTCTAAATGACAGGCAGAACATGTATAAGGCGGCGATTACACAAACAATATCAGTATTATAGGCAAATTGTTTTTTATCAAACCGCCAAATATTTGTTCATTGCCTAATTTTAAACATTGTCTCTTATACTTAACAATCAGCACTTGTCACTTTTAAAATATAGGAACTATGATTATTTTCAGCTTCATCACCCTTGATTTGCAGTATAACAGCTTGCACGTGTGCACACAAAATTAATTTTACTCCTAAGAAAACAACAACAACAACAACCATTAAACATAGTTCATAACTGCAGTGATGGCTAAAATGATGATGCACTTTTACGAAGCTAACCATTTAATTTGACATGTCAGAGTTAAACCAGTATAAAAACAGGGAAGTTTCTGGTTTGTGCTTACTCCAGTGCCTTTGTTAAAGTAATGCAACAGGATAGGCTGCCTGACTGTTACTGTGGTCCAATGTATGTTGCATAGAATTTTGTTCATAGTCATATCTTTATGAAATGTTCCCTAATAAAACAGTTTTACATTGTTTGGGTTTTCAAAGCACAGAGTAAAATTGAAATGTGTAATTTCTGCCTTTTTGGCTCGTGAAGCCATTGGATAATACAACAATCAATATGTTACTTTAGTTTAATGTTAATTTAATCCTCATGTCGTTGCAGTCAAAATCATAAAACAAATATAAGAGTTGGCTACTTACAATTTTTTTTGTAGCTTTAGCCGTGGCCTTTCGATTGTTATAAACGGAGAACTTACACAATAAAGAAAAAGTACACATGCTCCATGTGAATAAAGATATTAATGGTTCTTTCATTTTGTGCCCTATTTTCCTGTCAGTAAAGAATTAGTTGGAATTGGATCCATTCAAACCAATACAATAAATTCTGCTTTTGCAAAATACACACATGCAAAGAAAACCATTTGATCCATCTACATGCACCAACAAGTTAACAATAAGCTATCAAGTTTAGCCCTGTTCTATTTAGATACTGCCAGCTCTGTGTCTGCAGGGCCAGGCATCCAGACTTCCCGGTTGTGGAATTTCACAAGCTTCTAAAGTGAAACAGTAGAGAATAATGTGTGTATGTTGTGAATTTTAAGTAGATGGTCTAAAAGTGAAGTGGCATGATGATACAGGAGGTCACAGGGCCTGGTTTGGGGTTATCATGCTCAGTTTCACTTTAATGGGTCCTCTGAGTTTTTTTCCACTGATGGAAAGTCTCCATCTCGCCCTTCATCCAGCTTCTCGATAGCTTCTTAATTAGAGGGACAGGTAACACTATACCCTGAATCACAAGACCCTTTGTCCACAAAAACACGCTATCCACTTCTAATCTGTTTAATCCCTAAGAATCTTCAGGATCCGATTTGTTGTGCTCTAGTAAACAAGGGCTAAATTGTTTGACGTGAGGCAGTTGCAAACCTGAACTGAACAATGGCACACCTGAACTACTGGCAACACAACAGCCTGAACATGAACAGTGTTTCTGGGAGACGCTACAGGTGTAAATACAAACCACGCCAACACACAATACATTTCTCAATCATTTACATGATTCATTTTTCATTTAAAATGTGATTAATAATTGAATTATTGAATATGACATGTAAACTAAAAACGATGCATTTTTATAAATGTTTTGAAAGAAGTCTCTTAGGATCATCATGTCACGATGCACACAAACGAGGAACGAGGAGACGCTGGAGAATACTTTAACAAGACTTTAATTTCAAGAACCAAGGGAGACGAACTCAGGAAGACGTTTAACAGCGGACAGAGAACTTGGGACTGGGAACACTATTTATACACACAGGAGGAGGGGATGACGAGACACCTGGGAGCAATGAAACATCAAGTAATCAGGGGAGGAACAGGAAACTAACCAAATAAGGGCATGGGAAGGCACATGGGGAGCAGGACACACACAAAACATGGAACAGAGTCTGACATAACGCCCCCCTCCGGAAGGCGTGTCCTCACGCCATATAACATCCAATGGGGAGGGGGGGG
>NW_015546057.1:1182647-1183914 GCF_001515605.1 Sinocyclocheilus anshuiensis | reverse complement strand
ACGGGGAAACCGGGGAAACAGGAGCCCTCCCTGGGCTCAACGGGGGATCTGGAGCCCTCCGTGGGCTTAATGGAGCCCTCGGAGCCCTCCCTGGGCCTAACTGGGGATCAGGGGCCCTCCCTGGGCCTAACTGGGGAACAGGGGCCCTCCCTGGGCTTAACTGGGGAACAGGGGCCCTCCCTGGGCTTAACTGGGGAACAGGGGCCCTCCCTGGGCTTAACTGGGGAACAGGGGCCCTCCCTGGGCTTAACTGGGGAACAGGGGCCCTCCCTGGGCTTAACTGGGGAACAGGGGCCCTCCCTGGGCTTAACTGGGGAACAGGGGCCCTCCCTGGGCTTAACTGGGGAACAGGGGCCCTCCCTGGGCTTAACTGGGGAACAGGGGCCCTCCCTGGGCTTAACTGGGGAACAGGGGCCCTCCCTGGGCTTAACTGGGGAACAGGGGCCCTCCCTGGGCTTAACTGGGGAACAGGGGCCCTCCCTGGGCTTAACTGGGGAACAGGGGCCCTCCCTGGGCTTAACTGGGGAACAGGGGCCCTCCCTGGGCTTAACTGGGGAACAGGCCCTGGGCTTAACTGGGGATCAGGAGCCCTCCCTGGGCTTAACTGGGGAACAGGAGCCCTTCCTGGGATGACATCGGAAACAGGAGCCCTCCCTAGGCTTAACGAGGAAACAGGAGCCCTCCCTATGCTGACATCGGAAACAGGAGCCCTCCCTGGGCTTAACGGGGAAACAGGAGCCCTCCCTGGGCTTAACTGGGGAATTAAGTAATACAAAATTGGTGGAACGTCATCCCGATCCGGAACAGCGTCGCGAGGGTTTCCCCCTCGAGGGAGCTGGCGAGGGCGAGCGGCACAAACGCCCTCGCGAAGACGATGGGGTCTGGGCTCGCTTGAGCCACTGATATAAACATTAAACGCTCCTCCATGTTAGCCCAGTGGTGTCTGGGAGGTCCACGGGGTGATGGTAGTTGGCCCCGAGCCAGAACAGCTGATTGAGGACGGCGTCCCCTAACGCCGTCACCTCAGCGAGCTTGCAGAAGTCCCTGGCGTACTCGTAGAAGGGGAGATCGAGGCGAACTAGGGCGGCGACACGAGCGGCAATTTCCATCGCCGCGGGGAGGAAAAACCAGGAAACAAAAACTTTCAAAAAAGGGGAAAAACAAACGCAAGGAGAAGTCGCCGCTCACTTTCAGATTTGGTCCGCTGTTCTGTCACGATGCACACACACGAGGAACGAGGAGACGCTGGAGAATACTTTTACCAAGA
>NW_015546057.1:1181499-1182563 GCF_001515605.1 Sinocyclocheilus anshuiensis | reverse complement strand
CTTTCGGCTTGCCACACTAACGTCCTTTCGGCTTGCCACATTAACGTCGTTCCGGCTTGCCACATTAACTGGCGGCTGACTTGGGGAAGCCGCGGATGAATAATACAATCTTAATGGCCTAGTCTTTTGAAAGATGGGGTTTAGGCTACTAACAAAAAAAAGAATATTTTTGCCCAGGAAAAAGGATAAATTGTTTTTTTTTTCTTGTTTTTTTTTTTTCAAAATAGCAATGCATATTGTCACACTATGATGGCACATGGGGAGCAGGACACACACAAAACATGGAACAGAGTCTGACACATCAAGGCTGCACTTATTTGATTAGTTAAAACAGTAATATTGTTAAATATTATTCATTTAAAATATTGTCAAAAATATTAATTTCTAAAAAAAAAAAAAAAGAATAATACAATCTTAATGGCCTAGTCTTTTGAAAGATGGGGTTTAGGCTACTAACAAAAAAAAGAATATTTTTGCCCAGGAAAAAGGATAAATTGTTTTTTTTTTCTTGTTATTATTATTATTATTGTTATTATTATTACTATTATTATTATTATTATTATTATTATTATTACTATATAGAGTAAGCTGTCAAAATGGACCACTAAACTGCTTGTTACATGATTTAATCAAAATATAGGCAATACAACTGATATGAAACATAAAACAATCCATAAAACAAAAAATATGAAAGATAGCATACAAAAATATCACACTAGCCAGTGGAAATAATAAGTCAAGTCATGTCAAGTCACCTTTATTTATATAGTGCTTTTAACAATACAGATTGTGTCAAAGCAACTGTACAGCATTAATTAGGAAAATATTGTCAATAATGCAAAATGATAATAGTAAACACTCTATCAAGATATAACAAAAATATCTTGATGTGTCCTACCCTCAGCAAAGTTTTATTTATTTTTTCTTTGCTCTATGGTAAACAGAAGTTTGAAATGCCTGAACAATTGTATATTGTTTTAAAACATTCAATACCTCCCAAACTACAGGGAGTGGCGTTTTAGATGAACGTAATGTGCGACGCACTGTCCTCTAAATTAAACAAG
>NW_015546057.1:1171730-1180229 GCF_001515605.1 Sinocyclocheilus anshuiensis | reverse complement strand
AAACACTAATTTTTCAGTTAAAGACAGTTCATCATTGAATTCAGTGATGTCAACATCCAGCTCAGTTTAAATAGTATCTTTGCAATCAAGTCAACGGTATCGCTGGAAATGAAGTGTCCCCAACTAAGCAAGCCAGAGGCGACAGCGGCAAGGAACCAAAACTCCATCGGTGACAGAATGGAGAAAAAACCTTGGGAGAAACCAGGCTCAGTCGGGGGGCCAGTTCTCCTCTGACCAGACGAACCAGCAGTACGGAAAAATCAATTTAAGACGTAATAAAACAGACGATGAACACTATTAACAGCAATTATTATATGATGCAATCAAACTTATAGCAAAATGTGGTAGTTCTGTATGTTGTTTCAGGGTTGGCATCATCTGAGGTCCTCTGAGGGGTTGGCATCACCTCTTCTCAGGTGTTCTGGATCCAGACTGAAGCTTGTGTAAATGTGGCAAAAAACAGAGAAACAAATAGAGACATAATTAGCGTAGCTGCTGTTCCAACCAAGCAAAATTGATTTGTTTAACCCAAACTAAAGAATAATAATGTGCATTTGATCAGATATAACTGCAGTAAAAGATTATGAGATGCATTATTTGAATGCTTGGCCAAAGAGATGTGTCTTTAATCTAGATTTAAACAGAGAGAGTGTGTCTAACAACAATAAATGTATAAAACAAGTGAATAAATGTATAAAAACATAACATCTAAAACAGATATAATGACATACCTCATAGCTCAAAAGACTGGCTTAGTGTATCACTCTGTGGTTTTATTGTATTCTCATGTTTGTCCAGCAGCTATAAAAAAAATTTAAAAAAAGATTATTTGAACTTTGCTGAAATATAGCCCTCACGACAACTTCCTAATTTTGACATCTAGCTGTATAGGCTACCATATAAAGTGTTAAATCAATCATATAACCAGTATAAACAAGCCTAGACAGAAACCAATTTAAGCCTGTATGTAATATTTAAGTAAATATGATGGAATATTTGTATATTATTTATGTATCAACTAACAAGTGCACTTAAAGATTGTAAGTAGCATAGCATTCAGTGACACATCTTTAGATAAAACCTGCTGTCTGTCTCTTGCTGGCTTGGCCTGAGACCAGTGTTTACATTTCGTAGTTTCCGATAACATCTTAAGATGCACAGTGTGCCCAGTGTTGGCTCAACTGTGCTTTGGTTTATGTAAATGTACATTCCTGTTTTGGTCCAGTTCAATCTGTTGGGGCAGATGCTGAAGGCCACACCCCTCTGAGACGAATGCTGTGGCTGTTGATGCTGCTGTGGGAGGGGCTTGATTCTCAGGTGAGGTACAAAGCAGCAGGACTCTGAGCTCAGAGCTGAGATCAGACATGGGGCCACACAGAAAGATGATACTAACGCTGCTCATCCTGGCGTTTGCGACCTACATCTGTGAAGCAGGTATGAGAAGCTTGTGCTGCTGACTTTTCCTTTTTCATTCATTCATTCATTGATAATGAATTGACAGTTTAATTTAGTATTTTTGTTTAATTAATAATGGCAGTTTTACATGTATAATATTTCATACGATATTGTAATTGTATACATATATTAAGTATATCTATCCATGTAAATTATTGATAAAATATATTAATGTATATTATTTTATATGCATTATTTATATTACATTGAATATTAATCTAGTAAGCATACCATTTAATCTGTTGCTTTCAATAATTGTTATTAACAATGTTATTAAATTAAGTATGATTAATAGTACTGAGGAAAAGAAGACATACACAGTTAGCTTTTTAATTATCAGTAGAATAATCAGAGAAAAAGATTTTTCAGAATTTTTTAATATGCAACTAAACTCCATATGTCTATATCCCCGCCCCAATATAGATTGTAGAAGGTTCCCTATGAGAAACTGATTACTTACTTACTTACTTTAGCACTTCTCCGGAAGTCTTCTGCAGTGGACTTTCTGAGGTCTGGGCGAGAGAGGCAGGCAGTGAGATGTCAACAAGGAGGCTGTAGCTCTGAAGACAGTGAGGCAGAAGAACTACTTGAGGCCAACTCAGATTATGTGAGTTGAGTACAAATGTGCAAAAGCCCACAGCAGCTATCTTGGACAGTATTTAACATCACTTTGTATATAAGCCTTTTAAAAGTATAATAAAGGTGGTTTAGTGAAACAATCTTGAGGGCTTGAACCCTCTGATATATAATGTAAGATCATTTTTGTTGAATATGGAACTGAAAAGCACCTCATGAAACTGATTATCTATTTATTTATTTTTATCAGGAGCAGGACAACTCAAAGATGTTCTTTAATGGTGGATCACAAGTGGGGGTGCACACGGTGAGACTCTCAATCCACCATGCAAGACACAGTGAATTATGTTTATTTTTCATACCCAATTGGTAAATATACTTAAATTAAGATGTTCTTTTAAAATCTAAATGTATCAAACTATATGGATGTTTAGATATTTTGGGAAACAAGATGAAATGCTTAATAAGAATATTATTGATGTGTGCATAATGTGTGATCTTTTACTGTAATATTCTAAAAATATGCCCTTGACTATTTACTGTGACTGATATTATTTGCTATATGTAATCACTACAATTCCATCCGAATGGACAATGTTCCCTGGAAGAAAGACAGTACTGTATTTCCAGTGCTTGCTCACATGTCTCAATTACTAACATGTCAAGTGGAATGTAACACAATCCATCCAATGTGGGGCTTCTCTGAACTTCTTCCTTTTCTCTTCGCCCACCTCTCAGAGGCCTGACGGTGAGCCACAGGGAGAGGGCTCAGGTATGTAGCCCTGCGGCTCATGGCTTCAGGGCTGTGAGAGTCCACACAGTGGGGAAGACTGGGGGAAACTCCACTCTGCTGCACCACTGGATACAAGCACAGCTGCACAGAACATGGAATAATGTCAGATACTATAATAATATCATAGATTGTGTATAGAGAATAGAGTCCTGAAGTGTTTTGGATGCTAAATTTTATATATATATATATATATATATATATAGGTCACACTGAAAATTATTCAGTCTGAGATGGATAAGTTTCTCATGTAATTCTAACATAGATGGTGATGCCAACGTTGGTGCTTTTTAAAGAATGCTGCTGAAAGCCTTTACCTTTTGTTTAACCTGTTATGACACTATAGTCATGGTGCTAAATTGACATTATTCATTTTAGAGAACAGTGTTTAGATACTACACAAATATAAAGAATGAACCTCAATGTAGACAATATACCTTCACTATCAAAAGTTCAAAGGTACCTCAATGCTATCATGTTACATACAACTTATATTCAAATACGAAAAAAAGTTTCTGCTACATAACCACAAACTATATTTGAATTTCTGAAAAAGTATTTCTTAAAAAGGTTGCCATAAAAATACAGTATGACATGAAAAATACTTTTTTTTTCACTACCATGAAGACAATGCAATGATATTCTTTGAAATGCCTTACTATACCATTTTAATGTCATGGTATATGAATATGATAATCATTCAGTACCATGCTATATGTCAAGGTATTGCAATCTAATACACTCATGTTTAGGTCAGTGTTGTTGATAATGTCAAAACACATACAACACAACCTGTAGTATTAGTGATAATGGTTTTCTTACGGTGTAGAGAATAAAATCAATGCTGACTATTTTTACCAGATTTCTTTCCTTAAATCTGCTTTCTGCTGATTTATTTTTTCGTGCAGATGATATATGATGTCCTATTGTAATGAAAATAAAGATTAACTGCTTACAAATATTCTCCTGCTTTCTATCCTCGTTTTAATATCTACAAAGGCTCAATACAAAAGTTAGCTGAAATGCTAACATGAGTAAACAGCTCATGTTTTTGCCTGAATATTTCATTCAAATAACTGCATCAAATTTATTATGTAGCAGTAATGTCAACTTTGATATAACTTTAATATTAACTTTTTTTTTTCTGCTGTCACCTGCTGGCTGTAATTCATATAGCACCACCGCAATACCATTGCAGTACCATGCTAATTGCTACTTTTGGTATTTTTATCTGCTCTATGTGACAAACATTAATACTTTTTTCTCCTACATCAGCAGGAATTTTTAAGGATGTCGACAGGTAAAGCTTTTCGTTTAACACCTTAGAGAACCTCAGCACACCTGACACCACGTCCTGTGACTGTGTGTGTGGCGTCCCTGGCGGCAGGTTGCTAGGCGATGCCAGGCATGTAAACATGGTGAGGTGTCAGCTATACCGTGGGAGACAGAACCAAAATGCAGGAGGGTAAGCCGGGGCCAAATGAATGAATTTCAGGAGGTAATGGAACACCCTGGAGCCCCACAATAAAAGAGCAATACAAACTCTGCACAGAAATTTCTGTACGCTAACCTTCTGCCAAATTACACAAATGCTGAAATATGACATGCTAAAAGGGAAAATTGAGTATATACTATAACAGATGTGGGTTGTTGTAGGTCTATGTGAAGAAACAGAAACAGAAAAAAAAACCTTTGTAAGAATAGTTTTATGATACAAAAACAATATTCTGACATTTTAAAGTGAATTGCGAAATAATAAATTATGAAATACAAAATAAAAATATTAATCCACCTGGATGCTATTTGCTCCAATAAATGGCCCATGAAGGTACAGCTTTCCAAGACATAGCTGTTGCCTTTCCAAAACATAAGCACACTACAATGTTTGACAGATGTTTGTAAATCCACCATGTTAGTTCTATGCTAGTCCGTTTTAAACCAACCACACTGTACCATTTTCCCTAATCTAGTTTATTGCTCCGATAAATATAATAAAGCATATTTTACATGCAGTAACATTTTTGACATCAAGAAAGTTTAGACATGTTTACACACATTTAAATTACAAAATCCCTAATTTAGTTTTTTCCTTATTCTAGTTTATTGCTCTTATAAATATATTAAAACATAGTTTACATTCTGTAAAATTTTTGACAATAAGACATTTTAGACATTTTTAGATCAATTACACTAGTTCACTAGTTCACAAATTACACTAGTTACACTGGCTCTATGCTAGTCTGTTTTAAACCTAGCACACTGTACCGTATAGTTTATTGCTCTAATAAATAATATTCCATATGTAGCAAAATGTTAGACATTTAAAAAGTTTGCAGGCATTTTTACACAAACTGTTAAAAATTATAATAATAATTATATATATATATATACAGTGGGTAAGATAGATAGATAGATAGATTAGTTAGGTTGGCATAATGGTGAAACACCTACAGGTGGCAGTAAAGCTCAGGATAAACACTAACAAATAATTCCACATTCTAAGTCCACAAATACAGTGAGTCATTTTCTAAATTAGATATTTTTGCAATTGAAAACAAATGTGCTGACATTTTGTGCAGATAATTTGAGAAGATGTTGGGTCCTTCAGCCTGGAGTTAGACTGTGCCTTCAAACAGAAATAAAAGCATCACAGCAGTGTGTATATCTGCAGCTAGATCCAATAAATGAGCCGCGTGGCTGATCAAAGTCTGGGTATCTTGGTCCAGCATGAATGTCTATTTTGTGCATTAGATCTGAGCTTCAGGAATCTAAATCCCTTTGAAGCCTCTGCAGACTGGATTAGACATGAACAAATGATGGACTTTACCATCGTGACACAAGAGTTAACAGTGGATTATCCAAAAAACTGTTATTTGCCCTTGGCTTTATGCACAATTTTTCATTTTTAGCACAAAGATTTATTTCAAGTAAAATGTATTTTTATCCAAAGTCAATCAAAACACTGAAGGTCATCTTGCAAAACACCTTTACATCCTTTGCTTCCTACAGTTGCTGTGTCTCAAAATATAGTAATCAGCCTAGAAACACATCATAGGTAAATAAAAACAAAAATGTTTTGAACAGAATTTGTGGAAATATCACACACATTCTTCATTCAGAAATTCTCCACTTTTTTTTTTTGTTTTGTTTTGTTTTTGTAAAGGAATAATGTTGGTACAGATTGGTACAGTCTAATAGAAGAAGGAATGACATGTTTGAAATCTTTTTGAAAGTTAAAAACATCTACACCTCCTCACAGCATTCCTGCAAGCCCAGACCTTAGTAAGCCCTAATGGGGTAATTTAGAAATGTGATTCCTCTGGGTTTGTGCTGTCCTGTAGAGTGATAAATGTTCTGCATGTCATTACATGTCATGCATTAATTATTTGCTTGAGGGTACGCTTACCTGTCAGATGTTTATTCTTAACCTTAAACCTCATGTAATGAGAAAATGGTTTATTATCCTTATTTCTGCAAGTAAGCAAAGGACTTAAATTTGTGTCAGGACATAGCTATTTCCATACATAAACAAAAATGGGATTTTATAAATTGCTCCAAAAATCATCTTTGGAGTTGGTCAAATCTTGCTCTGTACACCAAAATTTGTACAAAAATACACTTAAAAATCAAAATTGCATTTGTTAAAAAAAAATAATGTTTTTTTTATCTATTTTATTAACGATATATAAAACTGATTATAAAATGTTGTAATGCTGTACATACTTTTTAAGACAATGATTTTTTCAGGTGTATGGTATGGATATGTTTGCAACTGATCTCACTAAACTACATCAGGCTCATATAATGGATATACATAAGATCTTTTATATTGTGGATGTGCTTCTCATAGCTATTTTTAGAGGTCAACCAATATCTAATTTGACTGACAGCAATACCGGCACCAATACTTAGAAAACAGATTATGTATTATGTAACACAAGTTTTAAACAAAATGTATTATGTGGAGGGAACAGGAAATGTGCAATATCCTTTGACAAAACTCTCAGTACATTTTGAAACTGACACATCTCTTAGCCATCCAAGTGTTCATGATTATTTGCAATGATATGAGGATAATCTGAAAATGGCCAAATATTGAAAGATTTATTGGTCTGGCTGATCAGGGTCTGTCACTATGTATTTCCTCACAGCAAAGCCAAACTGGAAACAAAATGAGTTAAAGATGTGGAAACCTCATATGCATGACGTAAGGGCTGAGTATGTGTTTAATCTGGTAACGTTTTATAATAACTGTAGTATGAATATATATGAATGGTTTCATAACATTTCTTGGCTCTACATTAAGAATATTTTCAGTTCATTTTGTGTTGGAAATTATTTAATATGGACATTATTTAATTTAACATGTTTAATAATAATAATAAAGTCACACCAAGTGACAGAAGATCATGTTGCTGTATTGAAAACTCGGTGTTATACTTTGCTGATAATAATAATAATATTAATAATAATAATACTTGTTTTTCACTGATTTCTTGGAGCGCACATTGCTCGGGCGTGAAATTAAACCAGAACTGAAGCTCTTGCGATTGTTTTCTGCGGCAGATGTAATACAGCTGAGCGTCACTAAAGTGTTCTCCATTAACCGCGCAGCGTAATACACAGAGCGCACAGGGAAGAATGGAAAGGAATGAGTCCTATAGATCAGTCTAAATTCACAGATATACATTATACCTAAATTAGAGAAAAACAGTTTCAAACTGTATTTAATATCAACGCGTATCTTTTACTGCATTTGAGAGTTTGAATATTACATCTCTGCGTTTTACGCGAACCCGGATGAGTCTTTTTTTCTAGAGGAACATCAGAGTGAACCGCGCGGAATTGCTTTTATTTTAGGCAGTTTGCACGAGTAAGGTAAGGTTGCATATCATGGGCACTCTACTTGCATTAATATTAGCGCTCTCCTTGAGCGCATCATGGGGATGCCAACTGCCCCACGACTGGAGACCTCAGACGGAAGCGTGCCGCGCAGAGCTGGCGGAGATCATAGTCTTTGCCAAGGTGCTCGCACTCCATAAGGAGTCTTACAGCGTGTACAACTACCTGCCGTGGCAGTACGACACGGATCTATTCTTCTCCGCAGAGATCGAGCTGCTATGCGATCAGGCATGGGGCAGCATGCTGGAAGTGCCTGCCGGTTCCAGGTTTAATGTCAGCGGGTTGGGATATTTCCCCTGCTACTCGTACAGTGTCATGGAGAACAACTCATACTATTTCTTTTTAAGGTAAGATTAAATGGCAGTAAAGATGTGCTCATGTTAAAGGTGCACTTAGAGATATTTTGCTTTAAAAATAATAATAAGTTAAAATAAAATATAAAATAAAGAATCAGACTAAGATGAAGAGCCGGAGATTCCATACATAATATTAACATACACTTATATATACTCTCTCTCACACACACACACACACACACACACACACACACAACTAATAAAAAGGTTTAGCTTGAAGTGACAGTAAAAATACTTTAAAGTTTAACTTATAAAGTTTAACATGAGTCTGAGTCACCACTATTTGAGAGCACTTATACATCACATCAGTTGGCTTATTAAGGATGCCATTTTACATTTTAGATCATAGAATTTTTGTGGGATTTGAAGTTGTTCATATTGAATTAACAAAAGTTGTTTTGTGACATTGGCATGGAACAT
>NW_015546057.1:1156364-1171481 GCF_001515605.1 Sinocyclocheilus anshuiensis | reverse complement strand
TAAAAGCGTCTGCTAAATGACTAAATGTAAATGACATGAGCTGGCTTCAAACATTTATTTCCCATGAGCATGAGAGCTCAGTATCAGAACATTGGCTTGGCTACAACTGTGCACAACTGTCTGACATCTGTGCTCATTGTCATCTTAGAACTTAAGCTTCTATTTGCCATTGGTTGGGTTACGTTAATGCAGGGTCCTCCAGATATATTCACAAAGAATGAATACTGTGCCAAACAGCCAAGATCTCCCTCTATTTTCTTTCATAATGAATGGAAAATGGTTAACCTTGTGTATAATGATCATGAATCCTGTGTATAATGATCAAAACATTTGTCAAACTTAATTAGCTCTGGCTTGTCTTTGTTTCTATGTTTATAGTGGGGATGAAATCACATTTTCAGATGAACTTACAAAGGATGAGGAAGTTAACAAACCAATAGAAGTACAGCCCATTTGGATAGAGATTATACAGTATATGATTCACTGTTGTGATTTCACTTTTTCTTAAAGACACACACTTTTGAAGTGATTCATAGTAATAGTGTAAGGCTTGAATCTCTTCACATTTTTATTTTTATTTTTTTACTTGCATTTCCTGTTTCACGCTATGATCCGATCAGCTAAACTGAAGAATGTTTATCTCCCTCATACAGTGCAGTATTGGATTTATCACACTCAGCACTTTTCTGGCCAAGTAGTTTACTGTGATAGGCAGCACCTCACATGCATAATGTAAACTGATAACCTGTTTTACCAAAGCAATCTTGCTTGTTGGGACCATGAAACAGCTGTAGCTAATAGTTTAAAAAATTTTGCATAAAAAATAAACACAGAGAAAACCTGCAGGCCTATGAGGTTGGTTCTTGAACTATGGGCACTTTTGGTTTTATGCCTTTTTGAAATTAAACTCTCTTTAAAAATTATTTTGAAACTCAGTAGTTTCTTTAATTTGTCTATTAAAATGTCAGTAAAACTGTGAATGTGGATTACAGGGAAATACTATTGTTTTTGGTTATTTTCATAGCTAGCATTACATGTATCATAAACACTCACATAATATTAATATGTAATATGAATTAAATATTAATATTATGTTATAATAATAAATTAATAATACATTAGAATTAATTAATAATAATAAATAATAATATTTTCACACATTTTCCATCATTTAAAATTGATGAAAAGAAAAAAATGACACAATAATTTGTTGGTCATGGTGAAAAAATACACCACAGCTGAATGACAGTAAAAGTGCATAAGTAATTTTTGCATAGTAATTATTGAAATAGTTTATGATTAATGCACTGTTTGCTTGGATTATTTATTAATTGATTGACTGATTGATTGTTTCATCCAAGGCACACTAATAAGTATACAGCAACATATGGCAAAGTGTCTTTCTTCTTCTTCTTCTTCTTCTTCTTCTTCTTCTTCTTCAACTACATGTGACTATAGGGTCAAACTAGGTCACTGTAACTGGAGTCATAGCTATTAAAGGGGTCATATGATGTTGCTAAAAAGAACATTATTTTGTGTATTTGGTGTAATGCAATGTGTTTATGCGGTGCGTATCGCGCCGCGTAAACATAAAACCATGTCTGTATTTGTGATCGGAGAAATGACAAACAACAAGCGCTAATCTACACTGCTCAAACTCACGTTTGAATCATCAGTGGCAAATTCTTTAAATATAAAAAATTAACTTACAGGCTGTGAGCCAGACTGTCCTTGCAAAGTTGGAACTGCCCTACTTTATAGAACAGCCTTTGAGCCCAAACCCACTGTAGGCTACTCTGCAGGTTCAGGAAACTGTCCTCCATAAAATGCATCACACAACGTCACACACTGCGGGATTGAGTGAGGAACGGCCGGCGGACTTGAGTGAGCGGTCTTGCGGCAACCACATGTGACGACCTCGGGCTGGACTCCGCTTCATCCACAGTGAAAGCCTATCCGGCGATCCACAGCGCGAAATTGATATATTTCCTCAGCGACCAGCACGGATCAGCTCTAGGCATGACGAAGCGGATATTATCCTCTTTTGGAAGGCCAAACAAAGTAGTTTCGCTTTCACAACAAAACACACAGCATCTCCACAACATGGTGGCGGCAACAACAATACTACAGCGAGAATAAAAGTTACGCCTTCTTTCTTTGCGTGAACATTTGGGCGGTGTTATGAAAATCTTCCCACACAGTGACATAGACATGTGGGGGCGTGTTTAAATGAGGCGTTTTAGGAGGGCGTGGCCAAGTCTTAACTTTTATAAATAATATCTCTTTGGATTTGAGACTTTAGTCTTTGCAACTTTACAGATCTTCTTTATGCACCAAGAGCTTGTAACATTCCAAAGAGAAAGGAAAAATTGAAATCGCATCATATGACCCCTTTAAAAGAAAGAGAGAGTGAAGGCAGCAGATTGATTTCATGTTATTCTAAAATTACCTGACATTAATTCTCTGGAAAGAACTTGTATGTCTGTCACATGAACCAACATAAAGCGTAAGAAACAATGAAAGAATAATTGAGGACACATGACTTTAAGTATGATTAATGATTGTAGCACAAATAGTGCAGGATGAGTTATGAATTTGGGAATTTTGAAAATGCATAGCCGTGTAGTTGTATAACAAATAAACATGTCAACTATTCAGAATAAAGAATTTAACAATGCCATGAAATAAACCATATTAAAAGGTTAGTTCACTCAAAAATGAAAATTGTCATTAATTACTCGCCCTCATGTCATTCCAATCCCATAAGACCTTTGTTGATCTTCAGAACACAAATTAAGGTATTTTTGATGAACTCTGAGAGCTTTTTGACCCTCCATAGACAGCAATGCAACTACCACGTTCAAGGCCCAGAAAGGTAGTACGGGCATTGTTAAAATAGTCCATGTGACATCAGTGGTTCAACCTTAATTTTATGAAGCTACGAGGATACTTTTGGGTGCAAAGAAAAAAAAATATGCAACCATTTCTTCTCTTCTATGTCAGTCTTCAATGTGCAGTTATGTGACGGTGAGTAATTAATGACAGAATTTTCATTTTTGGGTGAACTAACACTATAATGCATTGTAGTTTAATAACTGCTTCTTATTCCTTATGACCGTACTGTGCTATGAACATAAAATGCAGCTTTTCCCAATCTATGAGAAAGCAAATTGTCACGGTTGCACTACAGCGAGGAACGAGGAGTTGCGGGATGAACACAAACACAGTTTTTAATAATCCAGAGGAGCCAGGAATACAGGGCAGGAACACACAGGTAGCACAACGGGGATAGATGTTTAAGACCCGACAAGGAAACATAGGGCAGAACACTTTAAATTCACAACACAAATGAGGGAATAAATGAGACACAATCAAACACAAAGGGAAAACTAGGTCACAGAGCACATGGGGAGCAAAAACACACACAGACAGTCCAGGGGCTTGACAGCCCCCCCCACCCCATGGTCAGCCATGGTGCAGTGGGTGGAGCTCCTCTCCGCGGTCTCACTGGCCACGGCTTTCTCCCTCGTGGCGGGCATGGTAGCTGGCTCTCGCACCTGGTCTGACGTTACAAACAGCTCCGGCTCCGCGGTGATCCTCAGCTCTGTCGCCCCTTGTGGCGATGGCTCGTCGATCGTGGTGGTCTCGGGCTCTCTGTCAGTGGTGGGCTCGGGCTTGAGCTCCGCACACAAGGTGAAGGTGGGCTGGGCTCTGGGTCTGGAGTGGAACTGGTGAGATCCTCCTCAGAACAGACGGTGAACGGGGATCTGTTTCTCGCCAGTATCCACTCCACAAAAGCGGCGAAATCCGCTCGAGGACCATGATCGGACGATGGCGCTCTGCACGCGGGGTTCAAGCTGGCATCATAGAACGTGCAGAGTGCGTTGTCCGGGTAGCTGGTGAGATGGGCGATGGCCAGAAACAGTCCGGTATGGCCCTCGAGTGAGTATGGCCTTCAGGACGGGATAACAGCGAGGAGCGAGGAATGAGGAGTCGTGGGATGAACACAAACACAGTCTTTAATAATCCACAGGAGCCAGGAATACAGGGCAGGAACACACAGGTAGCACAACGGGGATAGACGTTTAAGACCGGACAAGGAAACATAGGGCAGAACACATTAAATACACAACACAAATGAGGGAATAAATGAGACACACCTGGGAGCAATGAACACAATCAAACACAAGGGAAAACTAGGTCACGGAGCACATGGGGAGCAAAAACACACACAGACAGTCCAGGGGCGTGACACAAATAGATGGGTTACTAATAATTCTCGCAGTCTTAGAGACAGAGCAGTTAAAACAACTCGAGTGCTCAACAAGTGCTCGAGTGACCTGAGGGCAGCAGGTTACAGGTCCAATCAAGTGCTAACAGGCTGTTTTGGCATTGTATCAAGTGTTTGGGAGTTGCTTACTCTTACATGCTTACAGTTTTTGTCACTTATTATCTAAAATATTATTCATCAGAAAAGTATTTTTTTCTTGATAGCAGGTAGGCTCTGACCTAACCCCAACAGTCTCTACATTAGCCATGATCTCTTAAAGTGCTTGAGGGGTTGAGCTTGTTGGATGTTAAGCTTGTAGATACAGGTTTAGTCCAGTTTCCATTACACCACTGTTCCTTTGTTTAATCTCATCACTGATATTGAATTGTACACTCATTTCAGGGCATTGTTTTTAAAATTACTATCAGTAGCGAGCCCATGCTTGGATGACCAATGCTTTTGTGAATTTGATGCTAAATTCTTACTAATCTGGATTTCAGAAACACTGTTAAAAGTGTTTAAACACTGTTTAAACTCATTTTTTGGTCTCTTACATTTACAGTAAAACCTTTGAAACATGCCATGATGTCATTCCGTGGACATACTCACATAAGGTTCATGAGTTACTGTTCCTGTTACTCTCCAGCATGTTTCACTTAGAGTGCTGCAAGAGAACACTGACATTGTAATACGATAGCTTTGTTTAAGGAACAGTCTAAGAATAGGTTAATATTTAAGAAATCATTCATGTTCTACATTTTTAAACTGGCACATCATGTTTTTTTTCTTACACATGAACAAATATCACTGTCAATAATGTCAAACCGAGGTGTCAGGGTATGAAAATTAATGCTTGATTAATTAGGCTATAATCCATGAGTCCTAAATGAATGAGTCGTATGGGTCATGTTTATGGTACTTTTATGATGCTTTTTGTTTGGCATTTTTTAAGCTCAAAAATGACTCATTTCACTTTCATTGTATTAAAATGAGCATTTAAGACATTCAGTGCTTTTTTTTTTTTTTTGGTGTTCGACAGAAAACCTTGCCTCAGTACACAACTTTTCTTCTCTGCCTTTTAATGTCCCATATGTCATGATCTAAGCCATGAACCAATCAGACAGCTGGTTCCAGTTTGGCAAGACAATTCTCACCAATCAAGCCATCAAAAGCCTGAGAAACTGGAGACACTCTGCATGGAAACAATAATTAATGCAATGTGGTGCACAGAACAGCTACATTAAGGTTCCCTTGAGAGGCTCTCTATTTTAGGGTGGTCAGTGAATTAAAAAGGTCATATCCTGAAGACGTATGAAAATGTGTACTGTAGGATAACAGGAGGAACCCATCTGGAATGTATTGGTTATTAGTTAACATTATGGTATTTTCAGCAGAGTTGGTATACACTGCTTTCGGGAAAAAAAATGTAGGGAGATGTTTGTGCATTTTTATCACATTTACCACATGTTTTGAGAAATGTATTATATTTCATAAACTATACAAACTGCATACCGCCTCACATCCCAAAGTACACCAGAATGTTATAACAAAAACAGGCACTTTCATTTAGCAAATATTCAACACCTTGCCAGTAAGAATGTGTTTACTAAATATTTATCTCTTACTCATAGATCCTCTTTTTAGATGCTCAGAAAAGTGTAACACTCTGTCTTTTGGAATGTATTTAGAAAATGAAATCTCTCCTTTTTTGCCTTCATTTCCCTTTAAGGAATAGTTCTGCTACAATTGAAAATTCTGTATTCATTTTCTCACCGTCACGTCTTTCTAAAAACAGCAAAGAATATAAAAGAAGAAAATGTGTAGGATCTAAACACTCTTGAAACAACGGTTCACAATTATGTCAAGCTTCAAAATAATAGCCTTTCTAATGCATTACAGTTCTGAAGCTGAAACTCAAGTTGAAATGGCCTTCCAGACCTAGACACTTGAGTCCAAACTATTCTGGAGCTCAGCTGACATCCATCAGAGAATTCTGGAACTCATTTTGGAACTAGATATTCCAAGTTTGGCATTGAGCCCAGGTTCTGTAAATTGTTCGGGCCTTTTGCATGTCTGTTTGTGGTTCTCTTGGCTTATGAAAATGGACGAGGACTCTAACAGAAATGTGGCTATTGCATGTTTGTGGCTATTGCACACAAAAATCAGCATTGCAGAGGAAGATGTGCCTAAACATCAGCTAGTCTTCCACAGAAATCTTGCTAGAATAAGTAGGCAACATATCTTGAGAATCCAAACCAACAGACATTTTCAAACCTATATTTTACTGTGAATTGGTGCTCACCATTAAGTGTAGTTTATGTCTGGGTCCAAATCTCAAGAGAATTAACATAAATGATTGCTGGGATATTAATATTCCTCTCTGGACATCTGTACTTCTTTACTTTTTCATTTGCCTTGGGAGAACATGTTTATTATATTGTTGTTCATGGTATGTTTAAACTCTAAACCGGAGGTTCTCAGCCTTGAATCACAACTCTGCATTGGGTTGTAAGGGATTTCTAAGAAAAGATTCTTACTGACTGTATATTTTTAATAGTTATATTCAAAATAATAGCCTTTCTAATGCATTACAGTTCTGAAGCTGAAACTCAAGTTGAAATGGCCTTCCAGACCTAGACACTTGAGTCCAAACTATTCTGGAGCTCAGCTGACATCCATCAGAGAATTCTGGAACTCATTTTGGAACTAGATATTCCAAGTTTGGCATTGAGCCCAGGTTCTGTAAAAGCCCCTGAGCTTCAGATGCCCCTCTAAAGATGCTGAATTAGATCCAGATGGAGGGACTCTCTGCTGTCAAGGTCCAAAGCCAATGTTTCCGTCAGGGAAAAGTGGATATGGAAGCCAGGTAGAAAACTATTCACCTCAAAACCGTCTCCCTCACTGTGAGCAACAGTGTTTTGCAGCCAACAAACTTATGAACAAAGCTTACATATGTGTCCCCTGATCATATATATATATATATATATATATATGTGTGTGTGTGTGTGTGTGTGTGTGTAGTCTCAAACAAGTAGTAATTTTCCAGACTGTTCATTAAACTGTTAAAAAAATGCAACAAATGCCTCTTGGGAATTCTGGCTCTCTAACATACACACATGCATTAACTTGTCATTTGTTTGGAGTAACTGTGTTTTTCTTTTCCCAAACTAAAATTGAAAAAATATACATTGTTGATGATTACAAGTGAGTGCTGCAAACCATTCAACTTGCAAACAATTGATTTTCCTGCAGGCTGATGGCGGCTGAATCACACATCATATATAGGAGGACAAGCGTAGTGGAGAGTCCGTATGAAGAGAGTGTCTCATTTCCTCACATTGTGCCAATGTAACCATGGTTTTTGTATTAATATTTTTAAAACCACCCTTGAAACTTTGATAACAGACTTTCCTCATTTCCTCTCTGCTGGGAGATGTGTGTGTATGTGTGTGCTGATGTGTGAAAGTTTGCAAGACTGCAGGCTGAAACAGCGAGAGACCAGCCAAAGAACAGCTTTGTACGCCAATCACAAGTAATGAATTCTTTGCTCACACAGCTACAGAGACAAGAGAAAGAACAGAGAAAAGAATAGACCTCCCTAAGCTATGCGTATAATTCCTGGGACACCACACACTGTGTAATTAACCTCTTATGTTGATTACATATATTTTTACAACTCAATATTTTTCTTTAAACGTAATATGTTTGCTAATGCTTTAGCAACATTAAAAATATAAAGGCATCCCAAATGCAAACACACACATGTGAAAAACACAAATAGAGCTGTCCCAGCATACCCTTTATTGGTACCTCCCCTCTCCTTGGCCGCTTGCCTGCCTAAAAATATATGGGTCATTGACATTAAGTGTCCCAAGTGGTCATAAACTATTACATCGCTGAGGCCCACACAGGAGAAACAAAAATACATAACGAGTGCGCAACCTTCGTGGTATAGCATGATTTTGTAGTGGTAATATTCCGTCTCATGTTTGATACACACCCTATGGCATGCATGAACATTACAACAGGCTGAAATTATACATTATAAAGCAGGATTTTACATTTTTCTGCTAAGGTGTTGCTGCTATGAGGTTGCTAAGATGTTCAGAATCGTTTTGAGCATGCTAATGTAACGGCCAGCTGGTAAGAGCTGCAAAGTTAAACCTCACTCCCCTCATCTTAAGAGGTGCACTATGATGTTAGAGGCTGTGGTCTTTAGCGTCCTTGTTAGTGTGCCTGCTTCCCATGTTGGAAATGCCAGTTCGAATGCCACTCAGAGTGAGTGAGGGGAGTAGAAACGGAGGGGTTACACTAAGGTTGCTAAAGTAGTTTCTACTAGTTGGTTGGTTGCTGGCTCAAATTAATCAAAAGACCACCCAAAGCTCTGTGATATTCTTGGGTTTGAATGTGGCCTTTATTTTATTTTTTATCAGATATGTTTATTTTTTTGCTAATTTATCATGCACTTCATACAATTGTAGGATAATGTACCATCCACTTCATACAATTGTAAGCCACACCTTTTAATAAGTCTGATAATTGATCATTGATGTGCATAGTACAGACCATGTGGAAAGTTATTGGCGTGTGTTCAAATCATATATGAATCCAGGCATAACAATTATTTATCATAGTAATGTAGATTTTGTTGCATTTCTTCTCAGGATGGATGAAAACTACAGCATCATTCCCCACGGAGTCAACTTCCAGGACCCCATCTTCTCTGACACGCTGGAGAACCATCACATGTTTGCCAGCTTGTTCCAGTTTTCCAACTGCACAGCTGGCACACAGGTTCACATGTACACCCCAGACTGGGAGGGACAGGAGGACAACAGAGTGAGCTACTTTTAATGTATCAACACAATAACAACAACAACACTAATAATAATAATAACAGAAACAACAACAATAATAATAATAATAATAACAGAAACAACAACAATAATAATAATAATAAACAGCAGAAGTAACTACCACCTGTTTTGACTCTGATGCATGAAGCATTAGAGAGACTAATTTCCAATCATGTCCTGTCCTTGCTTGCTGTGTGCTTGTCTGTGTGCACATTGATGGATAGTATTAGTGAGGCAGACACTTCATAGTGAGCAAAGAAGTGTGAAAAGCTTGCTTGTTCGGGCCTTTTGCATGTCTGTTTGTGGTTCTCTTGGCTTATGAAAATGGACGAGGACTCTAACAGAAATGTGGCTATTGCATGTTTGTGGCTATTGCACACAAAAATCAGCATTGCAGAGGAAGATGTGCCTAAACATCAGCTAGTCTTCCACAGAAATCTTGCTAGAATAAGTAGGCAACATATCTTGAGAATCCAAACCAACAGACATTTTCAAACCTATATTTTACTGTGAATTGGTGCTCACCATTAAGTGTAGTTTATGTCTGGGTCCAAATCTCAAGAGAATTAACATAAATGATTGCTGGGATATTAATATTCCTCTCTGGACATCTGTACTTCTTTACTTTTTCATTTGCCTTGGGAGAACATGTTTATTATATTGTTGTTCATGGTATGTTTAAACTCTAAACCGGAGGTTCTCAGCCTTGAATCACAACTCTGCATTGGGTTGTAAGGGATTTCTAAGAAAAGATTCTTACTGACTGTATATTTTTAATAGATATATATATATATATATATATATATACTGTATATATATATAAATATGCTGTGATTTACCAGCTGGGGGGCCACGTATGATGGGCATGCAGTGTCGGGGGTTTGGACGGGCCCCCAACTGCACTGCCACATCAACTGCCTAGAGTTGCCTTGAACCGTCTCAGAGAGCGCTTACGAGGCAAGCATGTGCTGGTCCGCAACGGACAACACTGCGACCATTACATACATCAACCGACAAGGTGGTCTACACTCCAGTCGCATGTCGCAACTCGCCCGCAACCTCCTCCTCTGGAGTCAGAAGCATCTGAGGTCACTTTGTGCCATTCATATTCCAGGTTTGCACAACCGTACGGCCAATGAGCTGTCATGAGCTGCACTCCCCAGAGAATGGAGACTCTATCCCCAGACGGTCCAGCTGATTTGGAGACCTTTCAGAGCCTCTCAGGTAGACCTGTTTGCCTCTCCAGAGACATCTCACTGCCAGTTGTTTTACTCCCTGACCGAGGGAACACTCGGCACGGATGAACTGGCACACAGCTGGCCGCGGAGCCTGCGCAAGTATGCATTTCCCCCAGTGAGCCTTTTGCACAGACGCTGTACAAGATCAAGGAGGACGATGAGCAGGTCCTACTTGTGGCACCTTACTCACGCAGACCTGGTTCCCAGAACTAATGCTCCTTGTGACAGCCCCTCCCTGGCAGATTCCTCTGAGGAAGAATCTACTGACTCAGAGACGGGGCACCCTGTGGCACCCGCATCCAGACCTCTGGAAACTTCATGTCTGGTCCCTGGATGGGACGCGGAGGTTCTAGGTGACCTACCCCAAGTGGTAGCCCACCGTCTACGAGACACGCTTACTCCTTGAAGTGGAACCTATTCATCGAGTCGTGTTCTTTTCACCGAGAAGACACCTGAAGATTCCTGATCAGAGTCGTGCTTTCCTTTTTGCAGCAGGGGTTGGAGCGAAGGCTGTCTTCGGGAAGAACGAGTCGCCTCGGGGAGTGATTCGTTCAGTTTCACATTCTATAGGTTCTGTACTGGAATTAGTTAACCAGTTTCGAATCTTGGGGTTTGAGTTGTTCGTTCATCACGCAGCAGCGCCATAAGCTTAAACAATGCAAAAAAAAAAAAACTGCTTTATCAAAGTGATTTCACCATCATATGGACAAAATGTAAAGCATAACCAACTCTTTATTACCTTTATTACCACAGGAAAAGAACCATCATGACAGAAATTCACACATTTATAAACTGTAAGAAATACATTTTAAATACAATTTGAGACCAGAAATGCATCACGTAACTGTAAGAGCAAATAATAATAATAATCATAATAATAATCATAATCATAATAATAACTATGCACCCATTTGTAAGGATTGGGAAGGTTGCTGTCAAGTCACGTGACAAAAGAATGAACGACTCGAAAGATGAACTAATCAATTCTTTTAGAGGAGCATGCTCATCTAATCCTGCCAATCACAACCCAAAGGTAAGGTAAGCATATATAAATGTTCCTTACCTCACTTTAGTTTTATTTATAGAGTTATTTTATTTTTATTCTATGACTGTTAATTTTTTTTTTTTTTTTTTTTTTCAGAATTCCATACAGTAGATTGAATTTATTAATTTATTTGTATTTTTTTTACTGTGCTGCTAGAGTTAACATGTTCACTGATATCTGATACAATTATCCCAGACAGCAGACAGTTTCGGTCCAGATACGGCCCACATCTGGCCCGCATGGATTTCACATGGGCCAGATGTGGGCCAGATCTGGGCCAACACTATGTTGCTGTCTGGGTATGTTGCTGCAATTGCTTCTAAGCATGACCCAGTGGGAGGGAAGGGAAGCATGACCTGGTCATCAGGTTCCTTAGGGGGGCGAGCCCAGACTGGGAGGTACAGGAGGACAACAGAGTGAGCTACTTTTAATGTATCAACACAATAACAACAACAACACTAATAATAATAATAACAGAAACAACAACAATAATAATAATAATAATAACAGAAACAACAACAATAATAATAATAATAAACAGCAGAAGTAACTACCACCTGTTTTGACTCTGATGCATGAAGCATTAGAGAGACTAATTTCCAATCATGTCCTGTCCTTGCTTGCTGTGTGCTTGTCTGTGTGCACATTGATGGATAGTATTAGTGAGGCAGACACTTCATAGTGAGCAAAGAAGTGTGAAAAGCTTGCGCCAGATGTGGGCCAGATCTGGGCCAACACTATGTTGCTGTCTGGGTATGTTGCTGCAATTGCTTCTAAGCATGACCCAGTGGGAGGGAAGGGAAGCATGACCTGGTCATCAGGTTCCTTAGGGGGGCGAGAAGGTTGAATCCTCCCTGGCTCCCCTCTATACCCTCTTGGGACCTGACTAGGGCTGCCCCCTAATAGTCGACTAATAGATAGTCGAAAACAGGCTTGGTCGACTAAATTTTCGTTGGTCGGTTAATTGCGGGAAAAAACATTTCCACAGGAAGTGGCGCAGTCAGCGACGAAGAGCTCGTTAACACAGCGGGCCTGGCAAATACACCTGCTAATAATCATGTAGGGAAGAAAATCGAAAGTGTGGGATCATTTTGAAAGCAGATGTGGGCCAGATCTGGGCCAACACTATGTTGCTGTCTGGGTATGTTGCTGCAATTGCTTCTAAGCATGACCCAGTGGGAGGGAAGGGAAGCATGACCTGGTCATCAGGTTCCTTAGGGGGGCGAGAAGGTTGAATCCTCCCTGGCTCCCCTCTATACCCTCTTGGGACCTGACTAGGGCTGCCCCCTAATAGTCGACTAATAGATAGTCGAAAACAGGCTTGGTCGACTAAATTTTCGTTGGTCGGTTAATTGCGGGAAAAAACATTTCCACAGGAAGTGGCGCAGTCAGCGACGGAGAGCTCATTAACACAGCGGGCCTGGCAAATCAACCTGCTAATAATCATGTCGGGAAGAAAATCGAAAGTGTGGGATCATTTTGAAAGGATAAAAGATGACCCCAAAAAGGTTGTCTGCAAACTCTGCAGGCAAACATTTGTATACCATTCGTCAACATCGAACATGACTTATCATTTAAAACATGTAAGTAGACTAGTAGGCTAACGTTAGCCACTTATTTTAATGGTAATATGCGCATATAAGTTTGGCGCGTATCCAAGTATTTGTGCAGACAGAGTGTGAAAGTTAAATGTTTAACTTAACGTGCATTTCTCTAGGTTCATCCGCTATACTGCGAAGATGACACGTCATCAGCTTCAACTTCGCAGCCGACTCTGACTCAGCAAACTCTTGACATGAAACCCTGTCTTACCGAGAAACGAAAAAGAGACATTACGGACAAAATAGCAGACTTCGTTGCACTTGACATGAGACCAGTCAACATTGTCAGCAGTGAGGGTTTCAAACAAATGATTAAATTCCTTGAGCCCGGCTACAGTGTTCCCAAACATGAAACAGTCATGCACGCCATAACAAGCAAGTTCAACACAATGAAAGAATTTGTCCTCGAGGAAATTAAAAGTTGTACAGCACTCAGCTTCACAACCGACATATGGACCTCTAGCCAGATGGAAGCTTACATGACCGTCACTGCACACTTTATTTCTGAAGACTGGCGACTGCATTCATTTGTGTTGGAAACAAAAGTTTTGGAGGTGAGCCACACAGCTGCCAACATATCAGAGCGACTCAGTGAAGTGATGGAGCAATACGAGATACCAGGAGAAAAGAGGGTAGCAGTCGTACACAACAATGCTGCTAATATGGTGCTGTGCGCAGAACTACTTTCTGATAACCCATGCTGGGGTACTGTCATGCAATGAAGGATGGATGGATGAAATGAAAAATGTACTTGGAGTACAAAACAAAGGTTGATTCTGGGCCACTGACATGGTGGCAAAAAAATGAGGAGCGGTATCCCAAGCTTGCTAGTGCTGCTAAGCGCCTGCACTCCATTATTTCCACATCTATTCCATCAAAGTGCATTTTCTCGAAGGCCAGGTTCATTGTGAATAAGACACGGAGCTCACTTCTTCCCAACAACATTGACAAACTTGTGTTCCTTTCTCATAATATGAAAAAAAAATTAGATCGAAGGAAAAACTACAATAGAGACGGTCAGTTATAAATGCCCATATTTTTGTAGTGTTTCAGTGTGCTGTTAGCCTATATATTTTATTTATTTGTTTTATTTAATGTATAGGCTATATCATTTATTTTGTTTGGGAACCTCTGACTAAAACTGATTTTTCATTCGATGTTTCATTTAAAGGCTTGTGATTTATAATGGCAGTTCTGTCATGACAACTCTCGGAGGGATTGGCATGGTAATGTACATGACAATGTTAATGTATTTGGTCTTGGCGGAATAGATCTGCTACGCTGCTGCTGCTGCGGCAGAGCAAGTACCGAGACTTGCTACTGCCAATACATCCACAACTTGCTGCTGTAAGCATGTAAGAAATATTGCTGCTTATTTGAATATTTAGCAGCGAACTCCGATACAGGAGAGAACCGATCAGCTGCCATGTGACAATGATGTCGCCAGGTCAGATTGAGCTAGACCTAACGGACTGTGCCATCTAGAGTTCCATGCCAGAACTCTGTATTTATAATTGTCCATAAACAGTGTTTCAGTTTGCTGTAGTGATGGGTCGTTCTTGAGCGATTCGTTAATTTTGAATGAATCTTTAATGTGACATGTTAAGCATGCTGATTAGCATAGGTAACATTACAGTCTTTGTTTGCATCAAACACCATGCTTTTGCATATATTCACGGAAATAACCAGTCTCATGACTACTATATCGCTTTAACTCATTATGAAAATACACTGTTATGTATTTCATACCTGATAAAGGGGAGAAATAGACATTAATAAATGAAGACACGGACTCGTACTGTTGTCTCTGCGTCAGTCTGTATTGGCTGTGACGTAGTGTTGGGTCGTTCTTGAACGATTCGTTCGTTCTGAACGAATCTTTAATGTGACTCGGGAAGAACGAGTCGTCTCGGGGAGTGATTCGTTCAGTCGTGCATGCGCTAAATTCTATAGGTTCTGTGTTTCGATTCTTCAGGTTTGTTCATCACATGACAGCCCCATAAACTTAACCAATGCAGTCTGAGCCGGAAAGAGAATTGATTAGTTCACCTTTCGAGTATTCGGTTTTTCGAGTCATTCGTTCATCACGTGACAGCCCCATAAGCTT
>NW_015546057.1:1143407-1156145 GCF_001515605.1 Sinocyclocheilus anshuiensis | reverse complement strand
ATGCTATATGCTATATTTAATTTGGGAACTTCTGACTGAAACAGATGTTTTTTTTTCATTCAATGTTTCATTCGAAGGCTCGTCCTTCGCTCTGATTGTGTTTGAAGTTTTCAACGTTATTTCTCTTAAACCTTTTCAGTTTGCTGTATATTCATTGTGTTTATTTATATATTTGTCTTGCAGTTTAAAAATATTTATTAAGGAAAGGCTGTTTTTGACTATTTATTTTCTTTGCGTTGTTTGCACAAAAAAAGTTTGCCCATAAGCCTACTGTCAAAGTTGCACTTTGTGATATATTTATTTGTTTTAGTTTCTTTACCAAACGGTGTGTTTTCATTATTGTTAGCAAGTTCATAAGTTGTGATTTGTACGAATGTTATACTTTTATGAATAAACTATGAATATTCAGTAAAGCTCCTTGCCTTTTTTCCCCCGACACATTTATAATCATATATTTTGTCAGTGTCATTTCAATGCGTGTGCAAGTTCTTAATGTCTATTTTAACGCTTATTATTATGGTTTAGTATTTCTCTACAATGTAAAACAATGTTACAAATAACATTCTTTCTCAGCCCTTCAACTCAAAGTGTTTCCCCTCATATTTGCTTAAGTAGTTAAACGAATATAATAAACAGGCGATTAGTCGACTAATGGCTTTAATGAATGACTACTGGTCGACTAGGAAAATCTTTAGTCGGGGGCAGCACTAGACCTGACTGTAGTTCTCAGAGCACTACAGCAGGGCCCATTTAAGCCTTTGCAGTCAGTTGAGCTGAAGTTTCTATCAATGAAAACTCTGCTCCTGCTTGCACTGGCCTCCATCAAGAGGGTAGGGGACCTGCACACATTTTCAGTTAATGAATCGTGCCTAGAGTTTGGGCCTGCTGACTCCCAGGTTATCCTGAGGCCCCGGGCCCGGCTATGTGCCCAAGGTTCCTACTACTTCCTTCAGGAATCAGGTGGTGAACCTGCAAGTGCTGCTCCCGGAGGAGGCAGACCCAGCCCTAGCTTTGATCTGTCCCGTCCGAGCCTTGAGATGGTACGTGGACCGGACACAAAGCTTCAGGACTTCAGATCAGCTCTTTGTCTGTTTCAGAGGCCAGCAGAAGGGGAATGACATCTTTAAGCAGAGGATGGCCCACTGGATAGTGGATGCCATCACCCTGGCTTATCAGGCACAGGGTGTGCCCTGCCCGTTCAGGTTGCAAGCCCACTCTACTAGTAGTGTGGCATCCTCCTGGTTGCTGGCTAGTGGCGCCTCGCTGACAGATATTTGTAGAGCTGCAGGCTGGGCGACCCCCAACACGTTCGCTAGATTCTATAGCCTTCGTGTGGAGCTGGTATCCTCCTGTGTTCTCATCTCAAACGGGTAGAAGCACTGAGAGGCCCCGGTTTACTGTCGGCTTGCTAAAACCACTCCAGAGAGTCCGTATTGTTAACCCTGTCGAGCTCCTCCATCCCCTCGGCAGCCAGACGTGGTGGAGCGTCTGGCGCCAGGCCCTCACTCCATAAATCCGTGAGAACTGTTAGGGGGCTGGGTTCCATATGTAGTGACTTAAGTGGATCCCATATGTATAAATTCCACGGTATAGCTTAGAGCATGTGTTTCCCCGGCAGGCTTTCTACCATTTCCCAAGAGGGTTTCAACCACCTCTAAATCTTCTATATGCACCTATACATATGTGTAAGTGCTCCCAAAACCTCCTTCGGGAAGGATGGGAGCGGAGACGTCATGTCCTATCGCCAGAGCTGCTGTACCACCGCTGAGCGGCCGGGTCACCGGCTCGGCTCCTCAGCGAAAACCTGAGTATGCGTTGCACCTGCTGCTTAATTATACTCGCGCTGCGATCAGTGGCAGCTGGATGCAATCATCACATGCCAATGTGCATTGGCTCATTTAGTTTACACTCGAGGTGGCTTGGTCACTCTAAGCGAGATCCCAATTTGTCGGTCACCGACGTGACGTCTCCATTCCCTCCTTCAGGGAACGAGGGTTATATACGTAGCTGAGATGTTTTCTCACTCGATCATACTCCTTGTATTTTAAACCACATGACTCATGTAAGTCAAAGCAAGAAATTTACACCAAGCTGTAAAAAACAAACAAAAAAAACATGAACAAACATATAGCTGTAAATTAAACATTAAATAGAGATGTTTTGAATGCCTGTGATTTTGTTTTGCAGCATTTTTCGGTCACACTTTATTTTAAGGTCCAATTCTCATCATTAACAAACCATTACAACTTTTGCTTCAGTAAACTCTTAATTTGCAGCTTGTTAATATAGTAAGGTAGCTGTTAAGTTTAGGTACTGGGTAGGATTAGGGAGATAGAATATGGTCATGCAGAATATGTGCTTTATAAGCACTATAAACAGCCAACATGTTAATAATAGGCATGCTAATAAGCAACTAGTTAGTAGTGAGAATTGGTCCCTATACTATATATAGTACTACCCATTTTTCTTCTGGTAAAAACAAATTATTATTGAAAAAATGTTAGAAGTTCAAACAGACAGATGCTTTATTTATTTTTTACTTACCTCTATTGACTTCATGTTTACTTCAATTCCTTCAGCTATGGTGTTCCAACGTGCAGAAGGCCTTATTTGAGGAGGAGGAGAAAGTCAAAAACCTCTCTCAGAAAGTAAAGGTCCTGGAGAAAGCCAACAATCACCTGAGGGACAAGGTGAAGAACATGAAACGTCTCTTGAGGCAGGCCAAACGTGAGACAAAAGAGCCAGTTCAAAGCTTCAAACAGCTTCACGAAGCTGAACCAGAGTTACCACATCCACAACAGGACACCACCCAGGATCAAAAACCCACTCTCAGGAAAATCCTGCCCAAAAAAGCTTAAGAACTAAAAGCCATTCCTGCAATGGAAGAAATTTGATTACAGAAAATTACTGTGTATTGGAAGATCTAGACTAACGTTTCTTTACTGACTTCAGATGGTTTAGACAAACAGCTTTTTCATATAACTGGCTGTAAAATATCATGAAAAGCTACAATAGCAAAACAATGTTTTGACTTCATAATCATTAAAATATCATGATCCTTTTATCAAAATGTGAAAATATTGATGCATTGCAGTTTTCAACCACAACATGGGGTTAAAGCTAATAAAATCCAAATTTTTTTTTTCATTCATTTCATTTCATTCTGACTAGAAGCAGATGTTGTTAATCAGGCAGAGCCTGACAAGATACAGCACAGTGTTTTGCATTTATTTGGACAGGTGTTCACATGGAAATACATTTTGGCACAATATAGCAACACTGACCTTCAGTCTACAAAATAAAATAAAATAAATACATAAATCAATCAATTTAAGAAAAAAAATCACTGTTTCCCATTAGAAGTCGTTCATCTTAAAACTCCAAGAAACATTTACTGTCGAGTGCAAGACAGACGCAAAAAATCTGGTAAATCTGGTGTTGAGATTTTGTGTTGAAGTGTTTCCATACGTAAAGTCTTATTTGACCTTTTATGACTAAAATATAACCTTAAGAGTCAATCTACATCATGACTCTGTTGTTTTGGGATCAGATTTCCTTTTTACATATGATTCCAATTTTTCATGTAATAATTCCATTTTATGTATTAGTTTCTTATGAGTTTTATTATTGCAAACAGGGTGCTGAGCACTTGATATATGTAATCTTTACTCAGTGAAGCTTATCTTAAAATGAAAATGTTCATCATTTAAAGAACAATTGACAAGATTTTGAAACAGTTATTTTTGTTAATCTGAACTGTCAATTATTGTTTCCTGTTTAACATATCCACTTGTACGCCAATGAAAAATGAAATAAATGTCACATTTTCTTTAATCGTTGTCTATTACCTTTTACACGTTTTGTTATTTTGTTATTTTTTTGTTATTTTGTTTGTTTTTGTTATATATGGATATCATAAAAATGTCTTAAAAGGTGGTGTAATTTTTGCCCAAATAATGTTTTCTGGATTGATAATGTCCTCACCCTAAATTTTATATAAGTAAATAAGTTGAATTGAATAAAAGTGTCTGCCTAATAGTGTAAATATGAATGTCATAGGTGAAGGTAAATGGTCAAGTGTCTTGATTGCTTTGATTCATATACAAGCTGTCAAATGTGCTCATGCCAGGCTATAATCTGAACTTCATCCAAATGCTTATTTTAAAATGATCCAAATTACAGTTTCAACAGGAAGTACTTCAATGCAGGACATGTCTATTCATTAATTAATTTGAATGGGCTTGATTTTCCCATTTAATTGTATAGAAGAAGGGTTCATATGTTGCATCCAGAATGTACAATATTTAATTCAATCCAAGACACCTCACTAGATTGAAATTGGGTCCATGAGGCTTCTGAGACCTGAGAAAGATATCCTTCTTCTTCTCACGTCAAATCTCGGGAATTTGAAGCCCTTGGAGGAACATTGTTTCCAAACACATACACACACATTAGCCAAACTTTCTGACTCAGACTTAGAATAATTTTAGACCTTACTGAGGATACCAAAGGGATCATAAAGGCTGTCTGGTTTTCTCCCTGTGTTTGAGAAATGAAGATCATTTATGACTTATCCAATGTGATGCTAAGCCAAATATAAAGTGCAAAGTGAAAATATTTCCTCAGATCCCAATCTTTCCTCTAAAGTTTTTGAACATATTCAAAGAAGAAAAAAAAAACCATCATTAATTGATCATGGATTTGTATTTTTATTTATTTCTTTATTTTTTGGCAGATCCATTGCTTGATTAATTTTTCTCAACGCTATTTCCAGGAGTTTCAAACCCCATCATTTCCATATGTATGTGACTGTTCATTAAAAAAGGTGTGTGTGTGTGAGGGGGGGGGGTAACCTTGTATGAATGTATGAAGTGGAGGTGTTTTGACATTTATGGACTTCTTATATACTTCCAAACCAACAACACAGAACTGGCATTTTTAATAATATACAGACATTAAATAACCCTCTTCAATTACCTCTTTTTAAAGCAGTATATCATTGCTGTGCTGCACCCTGCTCGAATCTGTTTTTACTCTATTAACATGCTTCCAAAGAAGACATACACACACTACATTTTCAATATAACCTATGTTCTCAGCCAAGCTGCAGAACAGATGTCTTGACAGTATGGTGTGGTGCATTGATCTTCCTTAGAGACTTTATGCTAATTATAGACATCAGAATCCCAGAAAAAGGGTGTAATGGCTGGATAAATCAAAAGCAAATATAACAAATAATCTAACAGACCCCTCAACCAACAACTGGACTGGGTTCCGGGATGTTGGTGAACTAAGCCGCAACTAACAACCAGGGGCAGAAAAGGCCTCTGGTTACAGTAGCAGCAAGCACACAATAAGAGATAAGACTGGTTTTACGACCCAAAGGAATTTAGAGAATTTTATTCTTACTTAATTCACTTTTAAACAGACATGCAAGGCCCATAGAAAATAACGTATTCCCATTAATTCATAGACAATCCTTTCTATGAATGAACATGCATATCCCCAGGACACTGTGTATTATTGTTATTTTGTATATTGTATTTTGTATTGTATGTGTTTTATGCATGCCTTATGATATAATTATTAGATAATGTAACCCTATTGGTGCCATGTTTGACTTCAAGATAACCCTTGATTAGTCCACTGAATTTGTGTATACTACATCCTCACAACATGCATTGCATGCTTGTTATATTATTCAGAGTAGAAAGGCAAACAAAACTGCCTGCCCACTCTGATCATGTAAATGAGCCAACTTCCAAACAAAGGAATTTTTCCCACTTGAAATTACACCTTTTTCTCTGGTCAAGCCAAACTCAGAAGATGTGACTTCTACAGAAGTCAAAAGGCCTTACATCTGTGACCCTGTCTCTTTTCTCCCTTCCGTTCTTGGATCTTTTTCTGTTTGCTGTTCGAGTGGAAAGGACTGGAGACATCCAGTCTGACTGCAGCACCATCAACAAGAGTTCAGGAGTCGACTTGTTACAAATGTGCTGATGGTTTCCTCTCTGATGGTTAATTGACTCTTTTTCCATAGCTTCATTCCCTGTTACTCTAACGGTTTCATTCATTCACTTACACTTGCCCTTTTCCCCATTGTTACACTCTTTTCCTAAGAATGCAGGGAGCCACCGCACACAACCACTGCTTAGCCAAACAAATTTATTTAACTTTAAAAAAAATAAACATGTAATGCTTAGTAATCAGTGTGTCATGATACTGTGTAAAATGAACTCGCACGAAGATGAAAGTAAAAGTCTTTAACCCTTTCACTGGTGAGTTTTAAAAAATTTTAGCAGTCCCCCATGTCACGACTGCCTACTGTGGCGGAGACGAGGAGACAAAGGAGTGCGGAGACGAAGAGGATTAACATGAAACAGACCTTTATTTATCCAAATAAAGCACATACAGACAGGAACTCACGAGTAGGACGAGGGTTGACATTCAATACAGGACCAAAACAGACTGCACAGACTCGAAATTAAATACACTAGGAAACGAGGATGATAACTAGAAACACCTGGAACACATTGGAAACAATTAGGACAGGAACAGGAAAGACCAAATATGGGAATGGAAAAACAAAACACGGAACAGAGTCTGACATAACTCCCCCCTCCCGGTAGGCGTGTCATGAGTTATGCTCGCGCCATGGCAGATTCGCTATTTACATGGCGGAATTTGCAAGCGGAAAAACGGAGCGCTTCTCTAGTGAGGGAACAGATCTGCTTGGAAGCAATCAAAACTAACAAAAGAGCAACAATATGTAAGTGCAAATGACAAGTCTCGGTTAGCCTAACGCAGTAAAAGATGAAGAAGAAGATGAAGATGGTCTGTACCAATTTTGGTGAAAATTGGTCAAATCGTCTAGGACGAGTTTGAAAAAGTAGGTTTTTTACATAATGTTAAATATTTAACAAACAGTTTGATTGACAGCAGTGGATCTAGAGGCAAAGATGTTCAGAATGAGGAAATCTAACATACAGTATGATATGAATATTGTGTGTATGTGTGATATTCAAAGCATAAAACATGATAATGCCACCCGGTGGTCAATTTCTTTTAAATTTAAAATCGAGTTCCGTTCCAATCGGCCTCCGTTAACCTTGTCTAATGGGTCCTCAAACTTAATTGGCCAATGGCAGCCATGTTTTTCGTGATACACCAATGCCATAATGGATATGGGTCTCATCTTGACATTTTTTTCCTTTTATAGCACCACCAAGTGGTCAGACTCCCCAATTTTTTACTGTGACGTAGGATTGAGCTTATTCATGTGTTCCAAGTTTAGTGAAAATATCTAATTCCACTGAAGAGTTAAAGCCAATTTGGCAAAAAGCCTAAGACTAGTTTGCAAAAGTAGGTTTTGCGGAAAAATCTAAATGCTGGAATGAAAGAAATGAAATCAGAAATCGGCCATTTCGTTTTCCAAGGATTCCATTGATATAAGACACTTGAGTCTACGACAAGCGGTCTATGGGCCCATTTTAACGATCTAAGTGCATGGTATAAAGCGCACGGCGCAATTGCGCTTAGGGCATGTCCGAATCCACTTTTGCTAGTTTAAAGTCGGGAAAAATGGTCGGCATGCCCAGCGAATGGTCTAAAAGGGTTGTCCCTATTCTCTTAATGACTAATGGGTGTGTTTTGGGTGTAACATGCCATAAACTAATCAGAGTCTCATCTCCCATTCCCTTTAAAAGCCAGTTGCGCTCACGCCATGGTGGATTCGCTATTTACATGGCGGAATTTGCAAGCGGAAAAACGGAGCGCTTCTCTAGTGAGGGAACAGATCTGCTTGTGGGCGTAATTCTGATACATGCAAAGACTAATAATAATCTTTTACATTTTAATCCTTTCATTTTTTTAAATGTTTGTGTGCTGCTGCGCGTCCGTGTGTGTGTAATAAGCAAAGTGTACGCGCGTTGTGCACCTACCTATAGGCGCATATTACTAACGCGCTTATTAAATAACAAAAAAAAAATATTGCACCAGACTTTTGACCATGTTTTTGTTGGTCATTTGCGCAGTCTATTTCAGTTGCCTCAAAATAGCAACGTGCCAGCAATGTGCCTGAACACACCTCGTTTTCAGACCAGCACGGCCATGGGCGCAAAAATGCGAGCAAATGCATTTGCTATTTAAACAACGTGGCGCAGGATGTGAAAATGAAAACTGCGTCAGGCAGAAACTAGCAAAGAACACGTGCGTCGCACCTTGCGCCACATTGCACTGGGTGTATGATAGGGCCCAATGACACAATACCCCTTCATACCTAAAAAATGCATCAGCTCTTTTTTTGTTTGTGGGGGAGGAAAATTTTGTATGTCCAAAATTTTAGCTGGAATAGGACACATCTCACCTTGTCCAGCTTCTTGTCCCAAATATCTTACCGTAGCCTTGGCAAACTCACACTTTGCTAGGTTAACTGTAAGATGTGCCTCCGCTAAACGCATTAACAGAGCATGAAGACGTACCAAATGTTATTCCCAGGTGTCACTGAATACAATCACATCATCCAAATACACTGCACAACCTTCCAGACCAAATACCACTTTATTCATTAGCCTCTGGAAGGTAGCGGTTGCATTTCGCAAACCGAAACCCATAACAGAGTACAAATATAACCCTGATGGTATAATGAATGAAATTATTTATTGCGATTGAGGAGTTAATGTCACTTGCCAGTATCCCTTTAAGAGATCCAATTTGCTTACAAAGTTCACTGCACCCACTTGCGGTGCATTCCAAATGGGATATATCGCCCTCCGAAGGGCACTTCGGAGTGAAAACAATCATGGCCGCCATATTGAAGGTTCTGTCAGGACCACTATCATCAAAGATGATTGACAATTAGCATACAGTTTGGATTGGCGGTATGGTTCTGTTCTTGGCAAGAACAGGAACGCAGCCTAGCATGGATGAGAGCAGGGAGAGCAGCAATAACCCCCCCGGGCAAACAGAACAGAACCAACATAAATGTATTGCAGATATTGTTAAAGTTCAATAATTTTATGTACACATTTTAGAATCAGTCTGATTCAAAGGAGAATCAGAAGGCTGAATCCCGACTGACAGAAGAGGAGTTGTGGATGGAGGAGTGCAATTAGCTATTGAGCAATGCGAAAACTGCTGATAATACTGAGGGACCTTATATATGAATGCTTAGATAGTTGGCGTATTCCCATAGGTAGATGGGGATCAGCTGAAAGTCAGCTGATGCGAGCTTGACTAACGTGCCCTGCCAGAACTAACGCTACACTTGATTTCGTTCCAAACCGAGCACTTCGGGCTCCCATGATCCTTTGCGCAGATTCTTTGCATGATGACGGCGCCTCCGTGTGGGCAGAAGATGATGAGAAGGGCATTTCAAGAAACAGTTGTTTGGTCCCCTACATCCTCCAACCCTCCGAAGCTCTCACTCCGAAGGGTAAACCCTTTGAAGGGATTAGGGCATAGGGATGAGCCCTTCTGAATGGAACGCAGGGCCTATCTACACACTCCTCTATTCGAAGACGTGGAAAAGCATCATGTTTAGTAATAGCATTTAGCTTGCGGTAATCAGTACAAAATCGATAAGTAGAATCGGGTTTCTTCACCAATAAACATTGTGAAGCCCAAATGGAGCACGAAGGAACAGCTATCCCATTCTCAAGCATATATTGCACTGCAGACTCCAGTACTTGCCGCTTACTGATATGAACCCTGTAAAAACACTGATGAATGGGCTGCGCCTCTCCCACATTCACATCATGCTGGATCAAATGGGTACGAGATAGTACATCTGCAAAAAACTAGGAAAATAAAGCACCATTTTTTCAGTTCTGACCTTTGTAACTCAGACAAATACGAAAGCAAAGCATCCAAATTATGAAGAGTCTCCAAATTATTTAACCTAGGAAGCAAAACACAATCTTCAGCGACAACCATATTATCAAGTGAAACAGGAACAACAGTAACAACAGGATTAAACACTTGAGTTTCTGAATTACGGGAATGATAAGGCTTGAGTAAAACATTGAAAACATGAAAACCTTTCCAAACCTGTGTACGGGCCCGTAAATCATGCACAAAAAGGAGATGCTGGTGAAGGCAACAAAACCAACACCTGATCACCTGGTGTAAAAACACAACATTCTGTATATTTATCAAAGTGCCTTTTCATTTTACTCTGTGCTCCAACAACATTTTTCTGAGCAGTTATTCTGGCCAAAAATTAAAGCCATTTGCATATTCTAACACATTTTGTGGAGGATCTTCCTCCTCCAATCCCTTCCGCAAAACAGAAAGTGGACCACATACTCTGTTACCAAAAACTAGATCATTTGGGCTAAATCCCAAACTCTCTTGCTGTACCTCTCTAGCTGCAAGCAGCAACCAAGGTAATCCTTCCTCTCAATCAAGTTTCAACTCCACACAATAAGAATGTAATAATACTTTCAATGTTTGGTGGAACTGTTCAAGAGCCCATTGACTTTAAGCATGATATGCATTTGATTGTTTGTGTTATACTTTAAGCACTCTCAAAATATCTACAAACATACGTGAAGTAAAATTAGTCTCTTTGCCACTCTGAAGATAAAGATGAATTGGGTTAAAGCTTTTACAACTGCTTTAATAATAATCTCTCTAATAGGATAAGTGGCTAGATACCGAGTTGCTTGACACATTACTGTTAACATGTACGCATTACCTGATTTAGGCCCTGTCCACACGAACGCGGTTATTTTTAAAACCGCAGCTTTTTCTACAAGGTTTGGTCATTCGTCCACACGCAAATGCAGCACCAGGTCACTGAAACCGAACATTTTTGAAAATGCCTGCCAGGGTGAAGATTTTCAAAAACTCCGGTTGCAGTGTTATCATGTAGACAGCGAAACTGGAGGTTTTGGCTTGTGACGTTGGAGCCTGCGCTGTTATCTCCACCTACTGGAAACTTTTTCAGGCTTCTGATTGGCCAACATGGCTTTACGGTTGAGATTATATCGCCACCTGTTGGCTTGGCATGCTCTTGACAGTACTTCATAGAATGCTTTTGCATTTTCATGTGGACAGTGATTATTTTAAAAACAGAAAAAGGAAAAACTCAGTTTATAAAAATACCCGTGTACGTGTGGACATGACCTTAGACATAGGTAACGGACCCAGGCAATTGCTACTTCACCATGTGTGATTTTCATTACTACCTCCCAAAAAGGCTTTGACACCACCACCTGAATTATGGATTCCTCCATCAAACCTTTCTTACAGGGTACATACAGTATGTAACCCTAATGTAACCTAAGCCTAACGTAAGAGTAGCTCATCTTGGATAAGTATCCAAGATACTTATCTTGGACAAAATATCCACTGACAGCACTTCTTACTTCCTCAGTTGAAATAACACTCTCATGGTTGAAATGACATTTTTATTGTTGAGCTTGGCAGTGCTCCCTTCACTGCGGGAGGGTTACCTATGAATCTGCTGCTCCCATATTAAGCATGTGAGTTCGCTCTTGATTTGGGAATTCATTATTCCACTCTTGGGGATTCTGTTTACAGCTAAGTCTGCTCTTATGCGTGAGGGTTATCCATGAGCTTGCCGTACCAAGTTGGAGCATGTGAGTTCTCCTCTCGATCTAAGAGCTGAGAGCTCTGCTCACGATGTTCCAAGTGCAGTCATGGCTGCTTGTATATGAGCTTGGCAGCGCTCCCCACGCTGCGGGAGGGTCACATATCAGCCTGCCGGTCCCGGATAGAGCATGTGAGTTCTCTCGATTCGAGGACTCTGCTCCCGGAGCTCCATGGGGCAGCCATACCAGGTTGTTAAGCCATATTTTGCCTCCCTGTTAGGCTGCTCTTATGGTTGAGCATAGCAGTGCTCCCCTCACTCTCAAGGGTCACCATCCCAAGGTGAGTGTCTGAGTTCCCCTTTCATGTCTTAGTGTTGAGTCCTCTGCTCCCTGGAGCTCCATGGGGCAACCTCACCAGGTTGTTAGGCCATCTTTTGCCTCTCTGTTAGGCTGGTCTAATGCATGAGCTTAGCAGTGCTCCCCTCACTCTAGAGCAGAGGTGGGCAAACTATGGTTCGCGGGCCCTATACGGCCCACCTTGCATTTTCTTTTCTCCACGCCGCTTCGCTAAAGATAGGCACCTAGGGAATTCAAAGGGCATTAAAGTGTATGAGACATGAATTTAAGTTGTATATATTTACAGAGGTATATTATGTCACACTTCTCTAGTAAGTTTTGTCTGTGTGTGAAAATGCTGCAGGCCGTGGTGTAGAGCAAATCCATGAATGAAAGTTTCGAAGTGAAGTAAACTTCAATGGATTTACCTTGCTAAGGGAGTAGGGTGCAAAGAACACTGTGTAGGGACCATGTCAATCAAAACACATTTCATGCATGGAGCTCTCTTCTAAGGAGCTGGTTATCGGAATCAGGTGTGTTAAATAAAAGAGGCATGCAAAATATACAAAGAGGTGGTATGCGAGGACTGGAATCATATGGGGTCATATGATGCGATTTCAATTTTTCCTTTCTCTTTGGAGTGTTACAAGCTCTTGGTGCATAAAGAAGATCTGTAAAGTTGCAAAGACTAAAGTCTCAAATCCAAAGAGATATTCTTTATAAAAGTTAAGAATCAGCCACGTCTACCTAAAATGGCTCATTCTAACACGCCCCCACATATCTACGTCACAATGTGGGAAGATTTGCATAACGCCGCCCAAATGTTCACGCAAAGAAAGAAGGCGTA
>NW_015546057.1:1138443-1143214 GCF_001515605.1 Sinocyclocheilus anshuiensis | reverse complement strand
AAACATTTCATTACACCAAATACACAAAATAATGTTCTTTTTAGCAACATCATATGACCCCTTTAATATAAAAATGTTGATTTTAAGGTATGATAAACATTTTAAACTGCATTGCACCTGCAACAAAATGGATAAGTACATCATCTAATTCATAAATATTAAACCATTTTTACATGAAAAAAATAAATAAATACTGAGTGACCGACAGTCTTTGTCATGAAATACACTTGTTTGTTTGCATTGAGTTTACAGTTTTTAATGTTTCCTTTGATTTATTTTCAAGAGCTGGGGTAAATTATCCTTTGTCGATTTTAGTATGGTTATAAAGGTCACACAAAATTATATTCAAACTCACATTAGACCCTTTTTACATTAAAGCACACAATCAACACATGAGATTATTATTGTTGTAGCGTTTGCTTAGGATCATTGAGGGTCATGGGGGCTTTATGTCCCAGAGACCCTTTCAGCCTTTTGACATTTGCATATAAATTACAGTCCTGGCCCCATATTCTACAGTTATATGGGTGCTAAATTGCCAATGGTCTCTCCCCCATTATCAAGAAGATGATAACCAGATCAACTCTCTGGTCTCCGCATCGACTTCAAACACATTCCAATGTCCTAAGAGACGGTCATCCACAGTACCTGGCACCAGATGTCTGATGGCCAGCGAACTACCCCCATGCTTGCAATACACATAAAACACACACATAAAGACATTTTCTTTATTTTGACTATAATTAATCAGTTACAATTGTATCTGGTATATGCATGTGTTCTTTGTATGTTTCCCTATTATATTAGCCTAGTTCCAAATCTTTATTTGTATTAGTTAGACTCTCAATGCTTATATTCAGGTATATGAGTGTATCTCTGCTTTAAGATCTTCTAGACATTTCGTTCTTGGTATCAAAATGATCTGCTCTTTATTCCTCAAACAATGATGTACACTATGTGATCGTGAAATGCATCATACTATTTGTACCATATTTTAGGTAAAACTGCAGCAATCCTCCAGACCAGCAATAAACATACAAATGGGCCATAAACAGAGACAAGAAATGCATCATACTATTTGTACCATATTTTGGGTAAAACTGCATCAATCCTCCAGACCAGCAATAAACATGCAAATGGGCCATAAACAGAGACAAAGAAAGTTTCTCCCGCTCAAAATTCATGCCTCTGATTGGCCATCCCACCCAAAAGGTGGGTGTGGATAGGAACTTTCAAAAGTCATTAGCTCAGACTAATCTTGGCTCAAAAACCTTTCTTCTTGAGACGGTCACTATCCAAGACTCCTCAAAACTCTCCTCTTGAGTTTGATTTTCCGGCAGTTTTTATCTTCAAGTAACTTTGTCGATCCGCTGTGGACTTTCCTATCTTCAGAGGAACCAGAGTAAAACCTCCAGCTCACTTCTAAAATAACTCATCAAGAACCTCTGTTGTCTACCGCATCAGGACTCTTGTTCAGCAATTGAAGCCAATGCAAGTAACCGTTTACAACTATTTAGATGGTTTAGGTGTTTAAGTCTGAGCCCCTTTTAAGGTGATTTTTGATTCTCTGATGATTCTCATTAGGTTGTGGTTAATTGATGTGAAATACTGCCATTCTTTTGCTCTTCTCTCTCACTTCCTTACTTTTCTTCATTCTGTATATATGTGTTTTGCTTAGTCTTGTTGTATGTTAGCTGTAGTTTCATTTATTAAATCCCTTATATTCACAATTGATTGCCTCTAGGTGCTGCTCACAATTCAGGGTCACTGAATGGTGAATCTTGCTACATGCTAAATTACTGCTAGTACTGCATAAAAGTAGGAAAGCTATTGTTCCTTGGCCAGGAAAACAATCTTTCCTTGAATTGATAAATGATTACCTTGTCTGCTCGGTGGACGGACAGATCAAATAATTATAATATTGATTCTGCTACAGTTAATTCTAAGATCTAATTGAAATATTTATTATTAATTATAACCAGTTATAATTAATTATAAATATTTCCCTTTTGAGCTAATTTGCTACATAATCATAGTTTATATGCTGTTGTTCCATCCAAGACATCACAGAAATGGAAACTGTTTCTAAAAAAGAACCTTATGTCACTCATCGCATATTGTCATGATTGCCATCAAGGCAGGTTAGGACAAAACTCTTATTAGCATGGAAAAGATACCTTGCAGCATTGCATTGTGTCTGGTTATAGGACACTGTGTAAGGTTATATTTATTCTTGAAAGAGGGTGCCACATTTTCCTTAAACTGCTGTGGGACAGGACTGTCATGTAAATGTAAAGTGTAATTGTCTTTACCTTACAGCCATAGGTTTAAAGCTACTGTAGACTTTCTTTTATGCACCCTCTCCAGAAGCTGATTTTTTTTTTCTTCCAGCTATGTGTTCCCATAAAATGCACTTCTTAATTTCAGTAGACGTTTTGTACCTTAACTACAGAGATTGGAATGCTACGCAGAACAATACATTTGTATTCATCAGCGTAATTATTGCTAGCCAGAGGGTCAGTTAGATGGGGAATAAATATAGTCTTGTAAACTTTGGGCCCTTTTCCTCTCTATCCAAGAGACAACCAAACATGAAGACATGAAGAAAAGCCGTGAAACAAGATGTATTTTCAACCCAGAACCACAGGCATAACAAAGGCTAACACAGCACTCATATAATTAAAGAATAAATGAAGGCATGGACCTGTGCCAAGCCATTCTGCTAAATTAGCCTTTTGCACGTTATTAGCATTTTTTTTTTTGTGGTGTTTGTGTGTGCGTTCAAAAAGCCGTTCTAAAGACATAGGCTTCCAAGCATGTTTTATGGCCTACAACATCTCAGACAGACAGGAATGCTGGCAACAATACAGTCTCTGAGAGCTGATGTGTTTAACAGTTTTCCCAGCTTTTGATTTAGTATAGAGCCGTTTCTCAGCCCAGCATCTGCCCAAATCATTCAGACAATCATTTAAACAGAAACAAACATAAATTGAACAAATCTATACATGGAACATGGAAATTTTGGGTGGAGACAATAATAATGAACTAGCATGTCTTGATTTGTTATCGATGACCACAACATCATGGACATTTTTCTCTGCAGAATGCTAGTAAGTGTTACCCAATCAGTGGGGCATTTTCAAAACATGATGGACATTTTCAGCTGCTTTACCTGATTTGTTCTAATCCACTGGGGGCTTGGTTTACGAGTGGGTCTTTGAGTAAAAGAGCTAAAAAAAAAAAACACCCATTGTAGTTTGAAAATGCCCACCGATTAAGTGTAAAAAAAATGTATTGAAGTGATGGATTAAACCATAACTTTTCCTACAAACTTAAAATGTGCACATTGCTTAAGTAATATTGGTAACACTTTATTTTGATAGTCCCCTTTAGACATTTTGTTGACTATAAGTAATGCTGCACCTACATGTCAAGCAACTCTCATTAGTGTTAGTAGACTGTCTGCTTAATATCTGCTCACATTGTATTGTGATTGTTCCCCAATACAAATTCTACTGACTATAAGTAAAGTAAGCAAAAGTATCTAACCCTAACCCAAACGTAACAGTCTATCAATACTCAGCTGATATTCTAATGAAATTTAGCTGACATGTAGGTGCAATGTAAGAGAAAGTCTAAAGGGGATAATCAAAGTAAAATGTAACCATAATATTTATTAGGAATTCAAGGATTGACATGAACATGAGCAAAAATGTCACATTTTATACATAGCCCATGTCTTAGATCTATACCCAATGCTTGCATTCTGCAGACATTAAATCAGACACAAAGATGAAAATATCACATTTATTTAAATCATGAATTATAGCATTGATTTGATTTAATTAGCAGACGAGAGAGAGAGAGAGAGAGAGAGATGAAAGATGAGTATATGAATTACAAAAATACATAAATTAATTAATTAATTAAGCTATTTTATCTTCTCGTTGCCAATAAATATAACATAGATTCAGTATTGAAGCTATTTTATTAGTAGCATAGTTCCTCTTCAGGAACTCGAGCTGCGTCGGAGGACGCTTCGGGAACACCCTTCAGCGTGACCGGCTCTGAACCTCGTGTGTAATCAGACCAATAGATGGGCGAGACGTCACGGGCGGGTGACGTAATGACCAGGAAGCTATAAAAGCATGTGCGGTGAGACCAGCGTCAGCTTTTTGTCATTCAGCAAGCGCTCTGTGTGTGTGTCAGTCTGATATCTGTTTGTGAGTCTTATTTAGTGTTGTCTGTCACGAATCTAAAAACAAGACAAAACCAGCATTCAGGCTGTGTGTTCCTCCCTGCCCGCGTTACTTTACGGGTGGGGATACGCTCAGTTTGTTTGCTGTCTGCTTGGGAGCAAGCACGCAGAGTCAGCTCTCAAAATGAGCTGACGGCCCATTTTGGTAGCGTTTGTTACTGCCTTGCTTCGCTCTCAGAGGGCTCTCTTTGAGGAGAGAGCCTTCACTAGCATTCCACCGAGGCGGAGCGGCGGCTGTGCTCGTGGGTTTCGCATATGGATCCGGTGGAGGTAATGTAGACGGGCGCGTCCCTATCTACTTCCTTAACTACCAGATCCAGCAGCTGCTTTCGGGGTTCGGAAGCCCACGCTGCGGTACTTCCCCCCCGGGGAGAGGGCACGACGCTCCGCCTGTCTTTCTCCGAGGAGATTGACACGGAGGGAATCGAAGAGCTCGCCAGTTGCACAAACATCAGTTACACAAGCATATTATGCCTGATATTATAATGAGCAGCATCAATGGGGAGCGAAGCT
>NW_015546057.1:1136118-1138328 GCF_001515605.1 Sinocyclocheilus anshuiensis | reverse complement strand
GTGATCGCACATGATCTGGTGGACGGGTTGGAGACGGCTCGTCCTATCTCCACCCGTGCTCCCTAGATCTAGAGCTCGTTCTCGAGGCTCGGAAGCCCGCGCTGCGGTTCTTCCCCCTCTGAGAGAGAGCTTGCTGATGCGGCCATCTTTCTCTGAGGAGATTGATGTTGTTGGTTTGACTGAGTGGCTCGCGCGCTGCCAAGGCGACGCTTATATTATATCATTCGGTTTTTGATGTGAATCTTACTCACCAGACCGTATTTACTCCTCTGGCTGTTTGACTGCATTTAATTCTGAGGAATAAAATGAAGTATTTATCTGACTATGAGAAGTTAGATATACAGGGGCACTTGGGATTAAAATAAATAAATACATTTTCTCGAGTGAGAGCACGAGTTTACCTCTCTTCCTCTGAGGAGGTTGAGGCGGTCAGCAGGGGCTGCTGGGCAGAGCAGTCCCAACCTACCGTGTTCCGGCCCTTCATACTGGGGGCCTCACTTCTTGTACTCCGCAGAGTCTAGAGTCAGAGTGGCACTCCCAGGCCGAACTTTGCTGTTGCAGATGAAATATAAGACAGATAACATTAAATAAATATTTTTTTTACCAGGTTAAATGTTGAATATTAGTAAGTCAAACCCTTTTTTCTAAGCCTCTCTACCTAACCGCCGGTCGCGCACATCCGCTATGTTTGTAGTCCTTTAAAGCGTTTTATTCATGTTTGTAGTTCTGGACAGAATCCTTCCGCAAAGCGCAATGGATTGTGGGCAATATTAGCCATTAGAGTGTGCACGGATCCACATTTCAAAAATTGACCTGAAATAGTAGACCATCCGGGGACTTTTGGCATACTCTTTTCAACATACTATGATTTGGGACACACTTATTCTAATCTCTCATACTATTTAGGATGGATAGTATGAAAATTGAGACGCAGGGTAAATCACTTACAGGTTCGCTAGCGGCAGCGCCAAACTTGTGCTTTTTTCATTTTTATTTTCCGGCCGAAAGAAAGCACACAGGTTCCACCAATATTAGAACTAGGATCGCTTTATTCAAAGTCCAGAGTGTTAACGATTGCACTATGGAACCAACAAAGCTTTGTTACTGGCTGTCTGAGAGACAGATAACGCTGTGGCAAAGCAGTTAGACATAGGGGTTGGAACCCAGTGAATTTTGATCACTGGCCCCCTCGAACAAATGGAAAAGACAGGTGACATCTGCCAAACTCCAGACTCTAACCAGAGACCTTTAGCTCTTCAGTCTAATGCTCTGGCAACTGAGCTAATTCAGCCACAACTGCACACTGTTAAGCCAGCGGGGATTTCTGTGATACCCCATGCCCCTAGACCAACGATCAAAAGAGGGAAAATTAACTAACATGGAAGTAATCAAACACCTCGAGACAGTGTCAAAGGCAAACAAATGAAAGTTGGCCTCTGAATGGATTTAAAAATGGGGCTGGACCTAACATGTAGAGGGTCTTAGGAAGGACAGCTGAAACGGTAAGATGTCCCGTAGACTTTAAGCCAGTGTTCGAAACAGAGGGGAGTATTTGGCTGCACGACCTGAGTGATCCAAAGGTCGCCTATGTAATACAGGAATCCACACACATACATACTGCGGTAACAAGACCAAGTGGGTCTTAAAAGCAAAAGCACAATCTCTCTGTTAATTTTACAACTAAATGGCAGCCAGTGCAAAGGTGCCAATACAGAGGAGAGATGGCCTCTTTTCGTCAAGGCCGTTATAATAGCAGTCTCTCTTCGTTGGCGTCTTTTGGAGCGATGGACGTCACTGCACCAAGGTCAGGGGAATTAGCTCAAATGGTAGAGTGCTTGCTTAGCATGTGAGAGGTAGTGGGATTGATGCCTGCATTCTCAAAGCTGTGACCTGCCCTTTACTCTCACTTCCCTAAAGAGACAGACTGTGCATTGACCCTCCTTATGTGAGCTTTTGGGGCTCACTACTGCCAAAAGGATTTTCGGACCGGGTCCCGCGCAAATTGGTGGCAAAACAGGGATCACTGTATTCAAAGTCCAGAGCGCTAACCACCACACCATGGAACCCTGACAGGAGCAGCTGGTGCTCACAGGGTCGCAAAGACTAAACCACTTACAGGCTCACCAGCAGCAGCGCCTAACCTTTGCTTTTTTTTTTTTTTTTCCTGCCGCGAGCACGGAGGTTCTCCGAACATTTGAACTCGGCACCCA
>NW_015546057.1:1127940-1135831 GCF_001515605.1 Sinocyclocheilus anshuiensis | reverse complement strand
TCCTCCCACCCAAAGTGAGAATCATGCCCCTAGACCAACGAGCCTGCCTGTGCTAATGTCTAGCCGAGAAAAAAAAGAACACTAGGGCAACAACAAAAGCAGGAACATGAACTAAGATCGAAGTAATCAAACACCTCGAGACAGTGTCAAAGGCAAACAAATGAAAGTTGGCCTCTGAATGGATTTAAAAATGGGGCTGGACCTAACATGTAGAGGGTCTTAGGAAGGACAGCTGAAACGGTCAGATGTCCCGTAGACTTTAAGCCAGTGTTGGAAACAGAGGGGAGCATTTGGCTGCACGACCTGAGTGATCCAAAGGTCGCCTACGTAATACAGGAATCCACACACATACATACTGCGGTAACAAGACCAAGTGGGTCTTAAAAGCAAAAGCACAATCTCTCTGTTAATTTTACAACTAAATGGCAGCCAGTGCAAAGGTGCCAATACAGAGGAGAGATGGCCTCTTTTCGTCAAGCCCGTTATAATAGCAGTCGCTCTTCGTAGGCGTCTTTTGGAGCGATGGACGTCACTGCACCAAGGTCAGGGGAATTAGCTCAAATGGTAGAGTGCTTGCTTAGCATGTGAGAGGTAGCGGGATTGATGCCTGCATTCTCAAAGCTGTGACCTGCCCTTTACTCTCACTTCCCTAAAGAGACAGACTGTGCATTGACCCTCCTTATGTGAGCTTTTGGGGCTCACTACTGCCAAAAGGATTTTCGGACCGGGTCCCGCGCAAATTGGTGGCAAAACAGGGATCACTGTATTCAAAGTCCAGAGCGCTAACCACCACACCATGGAACCCTGACAGGAGCAGCTGGTGCTCACAGGGTCGCAAAGACTAAACCACTTACAGGCTCACCAGCAGCAGCGCCTGCTGTGGCTGTGGGGAAGCAGTTAGACAGAGGGGTTGGAATCCAGTGAATTTTGGTCAGTGGCCCCCTCGAACAAAAGGAAAAGACAGGGACCTTTAGATATTCAGTCTAACACTCTCCCAACTGAGCTATTTTGGCCTCTACCACAAAAAGTTAAGCCAGTGGGTATTTCTGTGAGACCAACCGTCACACTGCCGGAAGAGGAGAGATGAGCTCCCAGAGAGCAAAAGCAGCTGGCCCATACAGGTATCGAACCCACCACCTTGGTGTTATTAGTCCCAGACTATAACTGACTGGGCTAACTGGCCTGGCTTTTTCTGGACTTATGCCCGATTGATCAAAAACTTCATAATTGCTTGTGGCCCTAAAGAGACAAAATAGCTTCAGGGTTAAGCCTCACCAAGGGCTCGGCCGGGATTTGAACCCGGGACCTCTCACACCCAAAGCGAGAAGCATACCCCTAGACCAACGAGCCTGCCTGTGCTAATGTCTAGCCGAGAAAAAAAAGAAAACTAGGGCAACAAGAAAAGCAGGAGCATGAACTAAGATCAAAGTAATCAAACACCTCGAGACAGTGTCAAAGGCAAACAAATGAAAGTTGGCCTCTGAATTGATTTAAAAATGGGGCTGGACCTAACATGTAGAGGGTCTTAGGAAGGACAGCTGAAACGGTCAGATGTCCCGTAGACTTGAAGCCAGTGTTGGAAACAGAGGGGAGTATTTGGCTGCACAACCTGAGTGAACCAAAGATTGCCTATGTAATACAGGAATCCACACACATACATACTGCGGTAACAAGACCAAGTGGGTCTTAAAAGCAAAAGCACAATCTCTCTGTTAATTTTACAACTAAATGGCAGCCAGTGCAAACGTGCCAATGCAGAGGAGAGATGGCCTCTTTTCGTCAAGCCTGTTATAATAGCAGTCGCTCTTCGTAGGCATCTTTTCGAGCGACGGACATCACTGCACCACAGTCAGTGGATTTAGCTCAAATGGTAGAGCGCTTGCTTAGCATGCGAGAGGCAGTGGGATCGATGCCCGCATTCTCCAAGCTGGGACCTGCCCTTTACTCTCACTTCCCTAAAGAGACAGACCGCGCGTTGACCCTCCTTATGTGAGCTATTGGGGCTCACTGCTGCTAAAAGATTTTTCGGACAGGGTCCTGCGCAAATTGGTGGCAAAACAGGGATCACTGCATTTAAAGTCCAGAGCATTAACCACCACACCATGGAACCTTGACAGGAGCAGCTGGTGCTCACAGGGTCACAAAGACTATACCACTTACAGGCTCGCCAGCAGCAGCGCCTAACCTTTGCTTTTTTTTTTTTTTCCTGCCGCAAGAAAGCACGGAGGTTCTACCAACATTTCAACTCAGAACGCAGTATTCAAAGTCCAGAGTGCTAACCATTACACCATGGCCAAGGGATTGCCCGGGATTTGAACCCGGGCCTACTCCCAGCCAAAGTGAGAATCATGCCCCTAGACCAATGAGCCTGCCTGTGCTAATGTCTAGCCGAGAAAAAAAAGAACACTAGGGCAACAACAAAAGCAGGAACATGAACTAAGATCAAAGTAATCAAACACCTCGAGACAGTGTCAAAGGCAAACAAATGAAAGTTGGCCTCTGAATTGATTTAAAAATGGGGCTGGACCTAACATGTAGAGGGTCTTAGGAAGGACAGCTGAAACGGTCAGATGTCCCGTAGACTTTAAGCCAGTGTTGGAAACAGAGGGGAGCATTTGGCTGCACGACCTGAGTGATCCAAAGGTCGCCTACGTAATACAGGAATCCACACACATACATACTGCGGTAACAAGACCAAGTGGGTCTTAAAAGCAAAAGCACAATCTCTCTGTTAATTTTACAACTAAATGGCAGCCAGTGCAAAGGTGCCAATACAGAGGAGAGATGGCCTCTTTTCGTCAAGCCCGTTATAATAGCAGTCGCTCTTCGTAGGCGTCTTTTGGAGCGATGAACGTCACTGCACTACTGTCAGGGTAATTAGCTCAAATGGTAGAGCGCTCGCTTAGCATGTGAAACGTAGCGGGATCGATGCAGCTGGCCCATACAGGTATCGAACCCACCACCTTGGTGTTATTAGCCCCAGACTATAACTGACTGGGCTAACTGGCCTGGCTTTTTCTGGACTTATGCCCGATTGATCAAAAACTTCATAATTGCTTGTGGCCCTAAAGAGACAAAATATCTTCACGGATAAGCCTCACCAAGGGATTGCCCGGGATTTGAACCCGGGCCTACTCCCAGCCAAAGTGAGAATCATGCCCCTAGACCAACGAGCCTGCCTGTGCTAATGTCTAGCCGAGAAAAAAAAGAACACTAGGGCAACAACAAAAGCAGGAACATGAACTAAGATCAAAGTAATCAAACACCTCGAGACAGTGTCAAAGGCAAACAAATGAAAGTTGGCCTTTTAATGGATTTAAAAATGGGGCTGGACCTAACATGTAGAGGGTCTTAGGAAGGACAGCTGAAACGGTAAGATGTCCCGTAGACTTTAAGCCAGTGTTCGAAACAGAGGGGAGTATTTGGCTGCACGACCTGAGTGATCCAAAGGTCGCCTATGTAATACAGGAATCCACACACATACATACTGCGGTAACAAGACCAAGTGGGTCTTAAAAGCAAAAGCACAATCTCTCTGTTAATTTTACAACTAAATGGCAGCCAGTGCAAAGGTGCCAATACAGAGGAGAGATGGCCTCTTTTCGTCAAGCCCGTTATAATAGCAGTCGCTCTTCGTAGGCGTCTTTTGGAGCGATGGACGTCACTGCACCTTGGTCAGGGGAATTAGCTCAAATGGCAGAGTGCTCGCTTAGCATGCGAGAGGTAGTGGAATTGATGCCTGCATTCTCCAAGCTGGAGACCAAGTGGGTCTTCAAAGCAAAAGCACAATCTCTCTGTTAATTTTACAACTAAATGGCAGCCAGTGCAAAGGTGCCAATACAGAGGAGAGATGGCCTCTTTTCGTCAAGCCCGTTATAATAGCAGTCGCTCTTCGTAGGCGTCTTTTGGAGCGATGGACGTCACTGCACCACGGTCAGGGGAATTAGCTCAAATGGTAGCGTGCTTGCTTAGCATGCGAGAGGTAGCGGGATTGATGCCCGCATTCTCCAAGCTGGGACCTGCCCTTTACTCTCACTTCCCTAAAGAGAGAGAGTACACTCCTTATGTGAGCTTTTGGGGCTCACTGCTGCCAAAATGTTTTTCGGACCGGGTCCCGCGCAAATTGAAAAAATTGAAAAAAACAGGGATCACTGGATTCAAAGTCCAGAGCGTTAACCACCACACCATAGAACCTTGACAGTAGCAACTGGTGCTCACAGGGTTGCAAAGACTAAACCACTTACAGGCTCTCCAGCAGCAGCGCCTAACCTTTGCTTTTTTTTTTTTTTTCCTGCGCAAGAAAGCACGGAGGTTCTACCAACATTTCCACTCAGATCGCATTATTCAAAGTCCAGAGTGCTAACCATTACACCATGGAACCAACAAGGGCTTGTTGGTGGCCGTCTGGGAGGCAGATAGCGCTGTGGCTGTGGGGAAGCAGTTAGACAGAGAGGTTGGATCCCAGTGAATTTTGGTCAGTGGCCCCCTCGAACAAAAGGAAAAGACAGGAGACATCTGTCAAAACCCAGGTACCTTTAGATATTCAGTCTAACACTCTCCCAACTGAGCTATTTCGGCCTCTACCGCAAAAAGTTAAGCCAGTGGGTATTTCTGTGAGACCAACCGTCACATTGCCGGAAGAGGAGAGATTAGCTCCCAGAGAGCAAAAGCAGCTGGCCCATACAGGTATCGAACCCACCACCTTGGTGTTATTAGCCTCAGACTATAACTGACTGGGCTAACTGGCCTGGCTTTTTCTGGACTTATGCCCGATTGATCAAAAACTTCATAATTGCTTGTGGCCCTAAAGAGACAAAATAGCTTCAGGGATAAGCCTCTCAAAGGGCTCGTCCGGGATTTGAATCCAGGACCTCTAACACCCAAAGCGAGAATCATACCCCTAGACCAACGAGCCTGGCAGTGCTAACGTCTAGCCGAGAAAAAAAAGAACACTAGGGCAACAACAAAACCAGGAACATGAACTGCATGCGAGAGGTAGTGGGATCGATGCCTGCATTCTCCAAGCTGGGACCTGCCCTTTACTCTCATTTCCCTAAAGAGAGAGAGTACACTCCTTATGTGAGCTTTTGGGGCTCACTGCTGCCAAAAAGTTTTTCGGATCGGGTCCCGCGCAAATTGAAAAAATTGAAAAAAAGAGGGATCACTGAATTCAAAGTCCAGAGCGTTAACCAGCACACCATGGAACCTTGACAGGAGCAGCTGGTGCTCACAGGGTCGCAAAGACTATACCACTTACAGGCTCGCCAGCAGCAGCGCCTAACCTTTGCTTTTTTTTTTTTTTCCTGCCGCAAGAAAGCACGGAGGTTCTACGAACATTTGAACTCGGAACGCAGTATTCAAAGTCCAGACTGCTAACCATTACACCATGGAACCAACAAGGGCTTGTTGGTGGCTGTCTGCGAGGCAGAGAGCGCTGTGGCTGTGGGGAAGCAGTTAGACAGAGAGGTTGGAACCCAGTGAATTTTGCTCAGTGGCCCCCTCGAACAAAAGGAAAAGACAGGTGACATCTGCCAAAACCCAGGGACCTTTAGATATTCAGTCTAACACTCTCCCAACTGAACTATTTCGTCTCTACCACAAAAAGATAAGCCAGTGGGTATTTCTGTGAGACCAACCGTCACATTGCCAGAAGAGGAGAGATGAGCTCCCAGAGAGCAAAAGCAGCTGGCCCATACAGGTATCGAATCCACGACCTTGCTGTTATTAGCCCCATGTTATAACCAACTGGGCTAACTGTCCTGGCTTTTTCTGGACTTATGCCCGATTGATCAAAAACTTCATAATTGCTTGTGGCCTTAAAGAGACAAAATACCTTGAGGGATAAGCCTCTCAAAGGGCTCGTCCGGGATTTGAACCCGGGACCTCTCACACCCGAAGCGAGAATCATACCTCTAGACCAACGAGCCTGGCAGTGCTAACGTCTAGCCGAGAAAAAAAAGAACACTAGGGCAACAACAAAAGCAGGAACATGAACTAAGATCAAAGTAATCAAACACCTCGAGTCAAAAGCACAATCTCTTTGTTAATTTTTTTCAACTAAATGGCAGCCAGTGCAAAGCAGCCAATACAGAGGAGAGATGGCCTCTTTTCGTCAAGCCCGTTATAATAGCAGTCGCTCTTCGTAGGCGTCTTTTGGAGCGATGAACGTCACTGCACTACTGTCAGGGTAATTAGCTCAAATGGTAGAGCGCTCGCTTAGCATGCGAAAGGTAGCGGGGTCGATGCAGCTGGCCCATACAGGTATCGAACCCACCACCTTTGTGTTATTAGCCCCACACTATAACCATCTGGGCTAACCAGCCTGGCTTTTTCTGGACTTATGCCCGATTGATCAAAAACTTAATAATTCCTTGTGGCCTTAAAGAGACAAAATACCTTCAGGGATAAGCCTCTCAAAGGGCTCGTCCGGGATTTGAACCCGGGACCTCTCACACCCGAAGCGAGAATCATACCTCTAGACCAACGAGCCTGGCAGTGCTAACGTCTAGCCGAGAAAAAAAAGAACACTAGGGCAACAACAAAAGCAGGAACATGAACTAAGATCAAAGTAATCAAACACCTCGAGACAGTGTCAAAGGCAAACAAATGAAAGTTGGCCTCTGAATGGATTTAAAAATGGGGCTGGACCTAACATGTAGAGGGTCTTAGGAAGGACAGCTGAAACGATCAGATGTCGCGTAGACTTTAAGCCAGTGTTACAAACAGAGGACAGTATTTGGCAGCACGTACTGAGTGATCCGAAGGTTGCCTACGTAATACAGGAATCCACACACATACATACTGCGGTAACAAGACCAAGTGGGTCTTAAAAACAAAAGCACAATCTCTGTTAATTTTGCAACTAAATGGCAGCCAGTGCAAAGGTGCCAATACAGAGGAGAGATGGCCTCTTTTCGTCAAGCCTGTTATAATAGCAGTCGCTCTTCGTAGGCGTCTTTTGGAGCTATGGACGTCACTGCACCTCGGTCAGGGGAATTAGCTCAAATGGTAGAGCGTTTGCTTAGCATGCAAGAGGTAGTGGGATTGATTCCTGCATTCTCCCTCTCATTTCCCTAAAGAGAGAGAGTACACTCCTTATGTGAGCTTTTGGGGCTCACTGCTGCCAAAAAGTTTTTCGGATCGGGTCCCGCGCAAATTGAAAAAATTGAAAAAAAGAGGGATCACTGGATTCAAAGTCCAGAGCGTTAACCAGCACACCATGGAACCTTGACAGGAGCAGCTGGTGCTCACAGGGTCGCAAAGACTATACCACTTACAGGCTCGCCAGCAGCAGTGCCTAACCTTTGCTTTTTTTTTTTTTTCCTGCCGCAAGAAAGCACGGAGGTTCTACGAACATTTGAACTCGGAACGCAGTATTCAAAGTCCAGACTGCTAACCATTACACCATGGAACCAACAAGGGCTTGTTGGTGGCCGTCTGGGAGGCAGATAGCGCTGTGGCTGTGGGGAAGCAGTTAGACAGAGGGGTTGGAATCCAGTGAATTTTGGTCAGTGGCCCCCTCGAACAAAAGGAAAAGACAGGAGACATCTGCCAAAACCCAGAGACCTTTAGATATTCAGTCTAACACTCTCCCAACTGAGCTATTTCGGCCTCTACCGCAAAAAGTTAAGCCAGTGGGTATTTCTGTGAGACCAACCGTCACATTGCCGGAAGAGGAGAGATGAGCTCCCAGAGAGCAAAAGCAGCTGGCCCATACAGGTATCGAACCCACCACCTTGGTGTTATTAACCCCAGACTATAACCGACTGGGCTAACCGGCCTGGCTTTTTCTGGACTTATGCCCGATTGATCAAAAACTTCATAATTGCTTGTGGCCCTAAAGAGACAAAATATCTTCAGGGATAAGCCTCACCAAGGGCTTGTCAGGGAT
>NW_015546057.1:1119848-1125746 GCF_001515605.1 Sinocyclocheilus anshuiensis | reverse complement strand
CCATTACACCATGGAACTACACCATTACAACTGAGAGACAGGTAGCGCTGTGGCTGTGGGGAAGCAGTTAGACAGAGAGGTTGGATCCCAGTGAATTTTGGTCAGTGGCCCCCTCGAACAAAAGGAAAAGACAGGAGACATCTGTCAAAACCCAGGTACCTTTAGATATTCAGTCTAACACTCTCCCAACTGAGCTATTTCGGCCTCTACCGCAAAAAGTTAAGCCAGTGGGTATTTCTGTGAGACCAACCGTCACATTGGCAGAAGAGGAGAGATGAGCTCCCAGAGAGCAAAAGCAGCTAGCCCATACAGGTATCGAATCCACGACCTTGCTGTTATTAGCTCCACGTTATAACCAACTGGGCTAACCGGCCTGGCTTTTTCTGGACTTATGCCCGATTGATCAAAAACTTAATAATTCCTTGTGGCCTTAAAGAGACAAAATACCTTCAGGGATAAGGGACGTCACTGCACCACGGTCAGGGGAATTAGCTCAAATGGTAGAGTGCTTGCTTAGCATGTGAGAGGTAGAGGGATCGATGCCCGCATTCTCCAAGCTAGGACCTGCTCATTACTCTCACTTCCCTAAAGAGACAGACTGCGCGTTGACCCTCCTTATGTGAGCTATTGGGGCTCACTGCTGCCAAAAAGTTTTTCGTACCGGGTACCGCGCAAATTGGTGGAAAAACAGGGATGATTGGATTCAAAGTCCAGAGCGCTAACCACCACACCATGGAACCTTGACAATAGCAGCTGCTGCTCACAGGGTCGAAAAGACTGAACCACTTACAGGCTCGCCAGCAGCAGCACCTAACGTTTGCTTTTTTATTTTGTTTCCTGCCGCAAGGAAACACGGAGGTACTACCAACATTTGAACTCGGAATGCATTATTCAAAGTCCAGAGTGCTAACCATTACACCATGGAACCAACAAGGACTTGTTGGTGGCCGTCTGGGAGGCAGATAGCGCTGTGGCTGTGGGGAAGCAGTTAGACAGAGAGGTTGGATCCCAGTGAATTTTGGTCAGTGGCCCCCTCGAACAAAAGGAAAAGACAGGAGACATCTGTCAAAACCCAGGTACCTTTAGATATTCAGTCTAACCCACACACATACATACTGCGGTAACAAGACCAAGTGGGTCTTAAAAGCAAAAGCACAATCTCTCTGTTAATTTTACAACTAAATGGCAGCCAGTGCAAAGGTGCCAATACAGAGGAGAGATGGCCTCTTTTCGTCAAGGCCGTGATAATAGCAGTCTCTCTTCGTTGGCGTCTTTTGGAGCGATGGACGTCACTGCACCAAGGTCAGGGGAATTAGCTCAAATGGTAGAGTGCTTGCTTAGCATGTGAGAGGTAGAGGGATCGATGCCCGCATTCTCCAAGCTAGGACCTGCTCATTACTCTCACTTCCCTAAAGAGACAGACTGCGCGTTGACCCTCCTTATGTGAGCTATTGGGGCTCACTGCTGCCAAAAAGTTTTTCGTACCGGGTACCGCGCAAATTGGTGGAAAAACAGGGATGATTGGATTCAAAGTCCAGAGCGCTAACCACCACACCATGGAACCTTGACAATAGCAGCTGCTGCTCACAGGGTCGAAAAGACTGAACCACTTACAGGCTCGCCAGCAGCAGCACCTAACGTTTGCTTTTTTATTTTGTTTCCTGCCGCAAGGAAACACGGAGGTACTACCAACATTTGAACTCGGAATGCATTATTCAAAGTCCAGAGTGCTAACCATTACACCATGGAACCAACAAGGACTTGTTGGTGGCCGTCTGGGAGGCAGATAGCGCTGTGGCTGTGGGGAAGCAGTTAGACAGAGAGGTTGGATCCCAGTGAATTTTGGTCAGTGGCCCCCTCGAACAAAAGGAAAAGACAGGAGACATCTGTCAAAACCCAGGTACCTTTAGATATTCAGTCTAACACTCTCCCAACTGAGCTATTTTGGCCTCTACCACAAAAAGTTAAGCCAGTGGGTATTTCTGTGAGACCAACCGTCACATTGCCGGAAGAGGAGAGATGAGCTCCCAGAGAGCAAAAGCAGCTGGCCCATACAGGTATCGAACCCACCACCTTGGTGTTATTAGCCCCACGCTATAACCAACTGGGCTAACTGGCCTGGATTTTTCTGAACTTATGCCCGATTGATCAAAAACTTCGTAATTGCTTGTGGCCCTAAAGAGACAAAATAGCTTCAGGGCTAAGCCTCACAAAGGGCTCGTCCGGGATTTGAACCCGGGACCACTCACACCCAAAGCGAGAATCATACCCCTAGACTAACGAGCCTGGCAGTGTTAATGTCTAGCCAAGAAAAAAAAGAACACTAGGGCAACAACAAAAGCAGGAACATGAATAATCTGACAACAGCACCCACTTCACAGACCTGTGTGTAATCAAAGAACTGCGTGTAACCAACGCTAACTCTTAAGCTAAGCCCTTTACCTCAACTGCTAGCTGTTAGCATCCGACTAACGCTCACAGGGTCGCAAAGACTAAACCACTTACAGGCTCGCCAGCAGCAGCACCTAATGTTTGCTTTTTTTTTTTTCCTGCCGCAAGGAAGCACGGAGGTACTACCAACATTTGAACTCGGAACGCATTATTCAAAGTCCAGAGTGCTAACCATTACACCACGGAACCAACAGGGCTTGTTGGTGGCCGTCTGGGAGGCAGATAGCGCTGTGGCTGTGGGGAAGCAGTTAGACAGAGGGCTTGGAATCCAGTGAATTTTGGTGAGTGGCCCTCTCGAACAAAAGGAAAAGACAGGAGACATCTGCCAAAACCCAGGGACCTTTAGATAGTCAGTCTAACATTCTCCCAACTGAGCTATTTCGGCCTCTACCACAAAAAGTTAAGCCAGTGGGTATTTCTGTGAGACCAACCGTCACATTGCCGGAAGAGGAGAGATGAGCTCCCAGAGAGCAAAAGCAGCTGGCCCATACAGGTATCGAACCCACCACCTTGGTGTTATTAGCCCCACGCTATAACCAACTGGGCTAACTGGCCTGGATTTTTCTGAACTTATGCCCGATTGATCAAAAACTTCGTAATTGCTTGTGGCCCTAAAGAGACAAAATAGCTTCAGGGATAAGCCTCACCAAGGGCTTGGTCCGGGATTTGAACCCGGGTCTTCTCCCAGCCGAAGTGAGAATCATGCCCCTAGACCAACGAGCCTGCCCGTGCTAACGACTAGCCGAGAAAAAAAAAGAACACTAGGGCAACAACAAAAGCAGGAACATGAACTAAGATCGAAGTAATCAAACACCTCGAGACAGTGTCAAAGGCAAACAAATGAAAGTTGGCCTCTGAATGGATTTAAAAATGGGGCTGGACCTAACATGTAGAGGGTCTTAGGAAGGACAGCTGAAACGGTCAGATGTCCCGTAGACTTTAAGCCAGTGTTGGAAACAGAGGGGAGTATTTGGCTGCACGACCTGAGTGATCCAAAGGTTGCCTATGAAGGGCACTTAAGTTCCGAATCTCACTATGGGCTATTCCAGGATTTGAACCCGGGCCCTCTCACACCCGAAGCGAGAATCATACCTCTAGACCAACGAGCCTGGCAGTGCTAACGTCTAGCCGAGAAAAAAAAGAACACTAGGGCAACAACAAAAGCAGGAACATGAACTAAGATCGAAGTAATCAAACACCTCGAGACAGTGTCAAAGGCAAACAAATGAAAGTTGGCCTCTGAATTGATTTAAAAATGGGGCTGGACCTAACATGTAGAGGGTCTTAGGAAGGACAGCTGAAACGGTCAGATGTCCCGTAGACTTTAAGCCAGTGTTGGAAACAGAGGGGAGTATTTGGCTGCACGACCTGAGTGATTCAAAGGTCGCCTATGTAATACAGGAATCCACACACATACATACTGCGGTAACAAGACCAAGTGGGTCTTAAAAGCAAAAGCACAATCTCTCTGTTAATTTTACAACTAAATGGCAGCCAGTGCAAAGGTGCCAATACAGAGGAGAGATGGCCTCTTTTCGTCAAGCCCGTTATAATAGCAGTCGCTCTTCGTAGGCGTCTTTTGGAGCGATGGACGTCACTGCACCACGGTCAGGGGAATTAGCTCAAATGGTAGAGCGCTTGCTTAGCATGCGAGAGGTAGTGGGATCGATGCCTGCATTCTCCAAGCTGGGACCTGCCCTTTACTCTCATTTCCCTAAAGAGAGAGAGTACACTCCTTATGTGAGCTTTTGGGGCTCACTGCTGCCAAAAAGTTTTTCGGACCGGGTCCCGCGCAAATTGGTGGCAAAACAGGGATGACTAGATTCAAAGTCCAGAGCGCTAACCACCACACCACGGAACCTTGACAGGAACAGCTGCTGCTCACAGGGTCGCAAAGACTAAACCACTTACAGGCTCGCCAGCAGCAGCGCCTAACGTTTGCTTTTTTTTTTTTTCCTGCCGCGAGGAAGCACGGAAGTTCTACCAACATTTGAACTCGGAACGCAGTATTCAAAGTCCAGAGTGCTAATCAATACACCATGGAACCAACAAGGCTTTGTTGGTGGCCGTCTGGGAGGCAGATAGCGCTGTGGTGGTGGGGAAGCAGTTAGACAGAGGGGTTGGAACCCAGTGAATTTTGGTCATTGGCCCCCTCGAACAAAAGGAAAAGACAGGTGGCATCTGCCAAAACACAGGGACCTTTAGATATTCAGTCTAACACTCTCCCAACTGAGCTATTTTGGCCTCTACCACAAAAAGTTAAGCCAGTGGGTATTTCTGTGAGACCAACCGTCACATTGCCGGAAGAGGAGAGATGAGCTCCCAGAGAGCAAAAGCAGCTGGCCACACAGGTATCAAACCCACAACCTTGCTGTTATTAGCCCCACGCTATAACCAACTGGGCTAACCGGCTTGGCTTTTTCTGGACTTATGCCCGATTTATCATAAACTTCATAATTGCTTGTGACCCTAAAGAGACAACATCGCTTCAGGGCTAAGCCTCACCAAGGGCTCATCTGGGATTTGAACCTGGGACCTCACACACCCAAAGCGAAAATCATACCCCTAGACCAACGAGCCTGCCTGTGCTAACATCTAGCCGAGAAAGCCAGTGTTGGAAACAGAGGGGAGCATTTGGCTGCACGACCTGAGTGATCCAAAGGTCGCCTACGTAATACAGGAATCCACACACATACATACTGCGGTAACAAGACCAAGTGGGTCTTAAAAGCAAAAGCACAATCTCTCTGTTAATTTTACAACTAAATGGCAGCCAGTGCAAAGGTGCCAATACAGAGGAGAGATGGCCTCTTTTCGTCAAGCCCGTTATAATAGCAGTCGCTCTTCGTAGGCATCTTTTGGAGCGATGGAAATCACTGCACCACGGTCAGGGGAATTAGCTCAAATGGTAGAGCGCTTGCTTAGCATGCGAGAGGTAGTGGGATAGATCCCCGCATTCTCCAAGCTGGGACCTGCACTTTACTTGCACTTCTCTAAAGAGACAGACTACACTCCACGGAGCGTTTGGGGCTCACTGCTGCCAAAAAGTTTTTCGGACCGGGTCCCGTGCAAATTGGTGGCAAAACAGGGATCACTGGATTCAAAAATCAGAGCGCTAACCACCACACCATGGAACCTTGACAGGAGCAGCTGCTGCTCACAGGGACGCAAAGACTAAACCACTTACAGGCTCGCCAGCAGCAGCGCCTAACCTTTGATTTTTTTTTTTCATGCCGCAAGAATGCTTGTTTGTAGATCTGCTGTTTGAATTATTACTTTCTGCTAGAAAGGAATATTTCGTTTTCTGCCTATTTCTACATTATATTTTTGTTTGTATTTTTGATTGTACTTTCTGGTAATTATAATAATTGTCCTCGGCAAAGAAGGAGCGCGTGTAATTTAATTGCTCCCTTCCTGCGTTTAAGTGCGAACTGTAGTTTCGATTTG
>NW_015546057.1:1100152-1119669 GCF_001515605.1 Sinocyclocheilus anshuiensis | reverse complement strand
GCACCTCTTTCTTTCTCTGTGGGTCTCTGGAATTGTCAGTCAGCTGTCAACAAAGCAGACTTCATTTCTGCTTTTTCTGTAAACTCCACACTTAGCATCTTGGCCTTGACGGAGACTTGGATTCGTCCAGAAGACTCAGCAACCCCAGCTGCTCTCTCTAACAATTTCTCTTTCTCTCATACCCCCCGTCGGGTTGGCCGGGGTGGGGGCACTGGTCTGCTCATATCTAACAATTGGAAATACACAACCCACTCCAATGTCTAGAAACTTGGTATTACAAGCACTTCCTGTATCTGTTTGCCTCTTTAAGAAGAATCGCTTTATGTATCCCCAAATTGTAAGTCGCTTTCGATAAAAGCGTCTGCAAAATGACAATGTAAAATGTAAGAAAGCACAGAGGTTCCACCAACATTTCAACTCAGAATGCAGTATTCAAAGTCCAGAGTGCTAACCATTACACCATGGAACCAACAAGGGTTTGTTGGTGGCCGTCTGGGAGGCAGATAGCGCTGTGGCTGTGGGGAAGCAGTTAGAAAGAGGGGTTGGAACCCAGAGAATTTTGGTTAGTGGCCCCCTCGAACAAAAGGAAAAGACAGGTGACATCTGCCAAAACCCAGGGACCTTTAGATATTCAGTCTAACACTCTCCCAACTGAACTATTTCGGCCTCTACCACAAAAAGATAAGCCAGTGGGTATTTCTGTGAGACCAACCGTCACATTGCCGGAAGAGGAGAGATGAGCTCCCAGAGAGCAAAAGCAGCTGGCCCATACAGGTATCGAACCCACGACCTTGGTGTTATTAGCCCCACGCTATAACCAACTGGGCTAACCGGCTTGGCTTTTTCTGGACTTATGCCCGATTGATCAAAAACTTCATAATTGCTTGTGACCCTAAAGAGACAATATAGCTTCAGGAATAAGCCTCACCAAGGGCTCGTCCAGATTTCAACCCGGGATGTCTCACACCCGAAGCGAGAATCATACCCCTAGCCCAACGAGCCTGCCTGTGGTAACGTCTAGCTAAGAAAAAAAACATGAACTAAGAACAAAGTAATCAAACACCTCGAGACAGTGTCAAAGGCAAACAAATGAAAGTTGGCCTCTGAATGGATTTAAAAATGGGGCTGGACCTAACATGTAGAGGGTCTTAGCAAGGACAGCTGAAACGGTCAGATGTCCCATAGACTTTAAGCCAGTGTTGGAAACAGAGGGGAGTATTTGGCTGCACGACCTGAGTGATCCAAAGGTTGCCTACGTAATGCAGGAATCCACACACATACATACTGGGGTAACAAGACCAACTGGGTCTTAAAAACAAAAGCACAATCTCTCTGTTAATTTTACAACTAAATGGCAGCCAGTGCAAAGGTGCCAGCACAGAGAAGAGATGGCCTCTTTTGGTTAAGCCCATTATAATAGCTGTAGCGAATCAGCTCAAAGGGGAAATAGGAATAATTAATCATAACTAGTTATAATTCATTATAAATATTTAGATCCGCTGTAAGTATTTACTTCTCCTCTCAGGATCAACTGTCTGTCAATTCTAAGAACGTTCATTTCCTGGTTAAGGGAAATAACTTTCTTACTGTACAGTACTACACAGAGCATGTAGCAGAAATCTGCATGATTAGGGCTGCAGTTATAAGCTAATCAAATGAAAAATGGTGTGTCTGATTGGTCCAGATGCTACATAGCCATTGCTTTTCGAAGGCGTCTTTTGGTGCGATGGACGTCGCTCCACCACGGCCAGGGGAATTAGCTCAAATGAAGCGACGCTCCCTACGTTAGCTTTTGGGGCTCACTGCTGCCAAAAAGTTTTTCGGACCGGGTCCCACGCAAATTGGTGGCAAAACATGTCCCACCGAGATTTGAATTTGGATCACTGAATCCAAAGTTCAGAGTGCTAACCATTACACCACGGAACCTTGAGAGCGGTAGTTGTTGCTCACAGGGCCACAAAGACTAATGCTGCGTCTCAATGTGCCTACTTATACTACGCCCTTAAAGTATGTACTCTTTTGGTGAAGAAAAAGTACACACTTTTGAGTGTGTAGTTGAACAGTAAGCATTCTTTGGGACGTACTATCACATCACACAACTGTGTCTTTAACGGACGGTCTGTCGCATAGATACACGCACCCTGTCAATGTAAACTGGCCTGTCAGTCATCTTGTCACAGTTAACATCCTCCACATTGCATTTAATTTAACTTCCTACCGTATTGGAGAGAAAAGAAGTAGCACATTGATCTGTCAGTTGAGGGTCTTTAATGCCGAGAACTCTGCTCATATTTTATGCATGATGCATTTGAAAGTTAAAGACCAAACGGATGTTTATAAAAGTTTACTTTGCTGTTGCAGATTAAATATAACACAGATAACATGAAATAAATATTTTTTTACAAGGTTAAATGTGGAAAATTAGTACCTCAAACCCTTTTTTCCAAGCCTCTCTACCTAACCGCCGGTCACGCACATCCGCCATGTTTGTAGTCTTTTAATGCGTTTTATTCATGTTTGTAGTTCTGGACAGAATCCTTCACCAAAGCGAAATGGATTGTGGGCAATATTAGCCATTAGAGTGCGCACGGATCCACACTTCAAAAATCGACCTGAAATAGTAGACCATCCGGGGACTTTTGGCACACTCTTTTCAACATACTATGCTTTGGGACACACTTATTCTAATCTCTCATACTATTTAGGATGGATAGTATGAAAATTGAGACACAGGGTAAATCACTTACAGGTTCGCTAGCAGCAGCGGCAAACCTGTGCTTTTTTTATTTTTATTTTCCTGCCGAAAGAAAGCACACAGGTTCCACCAATACTAGAACTCAGATCACTTTATTCAAAGTCCAGATTGTTAACCATTACACCATGGAACCAACACAGCTTCATTGTTGGCTGTCTGAGAGGCAGATAGCGCTGTGGCTGTGGGGAAGCAGTTAGACAGAGGGGCTGGAACCCAGTGAATTTTGGTCACTGACCCCCTCGAACAAAAGGAAAAGACAGGTGACATCGCCCAAAATCCAGGATCTAACCAGGGACCTTAAGATCTTCAGTCTAACGCTCTCACAACTGAGCTATTTCAGCCACAACTGCAAACTTTTAAGCCAGTGGGGATTTCTGTGAGGCCACACGTCACCTTCCCAGAAGAGGAGAGATGAACTCCCAGAGAACATAAGCAGCTAGCCCGTACAGGTAACGAACCCGTGACCTTGGCATTATTAGCACCACAATCTAACCAACTGAGCTAATTGGCCTGGCGTTGCTTGTATTTCTGCCCGATTGACCAAAAATGTCATAATTGCTTGTGAACCTAAAGAGACTAAATAGCTTCACGACCAAGCCTCACCAAGGGCTTGCCCGTGATTTGAATCCAGGACCTCTCGCACGCAAAGCAAGAATCATACCCCTAGACCAACAAACCTACCTCTGCAAGCATCTTACAGACAAAAAAAGAATACTAGGGCAACAACAAAAGAAGGAAAATTAACTAACATGGAAGTAATCAAACACCTCGATACAGTGTCAAAGGTAAACGAATGAAAGTTGGCCTCTGAATGGATTTAAAAATGGGGCTGGACCTAACATGTAGAGGGATCTTAGGGAGGACAGCTGAAACGGTCAGATGTCCCGTAGACTTTAAGCCAGTGTTGGAAACAGAGGGCAGAAGTTGGCTGCACGACCTGAGTGATCCAAAGGTTGCCTACGTAATACAGGAATCCACACACATACATACTGGGGTAACAAGACCAAGTAGGGACTTAAAAACAAAAGCACAATCTCTCTGTTAATTCTACAACTAAATGGCAGCCAGTGAAAAGGAGCCAGCATAGAGGAGAGATGGCCTCTTTTCATCAAGCCCGATATAATAGCAGTCGCTCTTCGAAGGTGTCTTTTGGAGCGATGGACGTCACTCCACCATGGTCAGGGCAATTAGCTCAAATGGTAGAGCGCTAGCTTAGCATGCGAGAGGTAGTGGGTTTGATGCCTGAATTCTCCAAGCTGGGACCTGCCCTTTTCTCTCACTTCCCTAAAGAGATAGACTGCGTGAGCTTTTGGGGCTCACTTCTGCCAAAAGATTTTTCAGAGCGGGTCCCGCGCAAATTGGTGGCAAAACATGGATTTGATCTCAGAATTCAAAGTCCAGAGTGCTAACCACCACACCACGGAACCTTGACAGGAGCAGCTGCTGCTCACAGGGCCGCAAAGACTAAATCACTCACAGGCTCGCCAGCAGCAGTGCCTAACCTGTGCTTTTCCTTTCCTGCAGCAAGAAAGCACGCAGGTTCCACCAAGATTTGAACTCAGAACGCAGTATTTAAAGTACAGAGTGCTAACCATTACACCATGGAACCAACAAGGGCTTGCTGGTGGCCATCTGGGAGGCAGATAGCGCTGTGGTTGTGGGGAAGCAGTTAGACAGAGGGGTTGGAACCCAGTGAATTTTGGTCAATGGCCCCATCGAACAAAAGGAAAATACAGGTGACATCTGCCAAAACCAGACACCTTTAGATCTTCAGTCTAACACTCACCCAACTGAGCTATTTCGGCCTCTACCACAAAAAGTTAAGCCAGCGGGTATTTCTATGAAACCACCAGTCACATTACCAGAAGAGGAGAGATGAGCTCCCAGAGAGCAAAAGCAGCTGGCCCATATGGGTATCGAACCCACGACCTTGGCATTAGTAGCACAACACTATAACCAACTGGGCTAACCAGCCTGGCTTTTTCGGGACTTATGCCCAATTGATCAAAAACTTCATAATTGCTTGTGACCCTAAAGAGACAAAATAGCTTCAGGACCAAGCCTCACCAAGGGCTCGTCCGGGATTTTAACCCGGGGCCTCTCGCACCCAAAGCGAGAATCATAGCCCTAGACCAACAAGCCTGCCTGTGCGAATGTCTAGCCGAGTAAAAAAAGAACACTAGGGCAACAACAAAAAAAGGAACATGAACTAACATGGAAGTAATCAAACACTTCGAGACAGTGTCAAAGGTCAACGAATGAAAGTTGGCCTCTGAATGGATTTAAAAATGGGGCTGGACCTAACATGTAAAGGGATCTTAGTGAGGACAGCTGAAAGGGCCAGATGTCCCGTAGACTTTAAGCCAGTTTGGGAAACAGAGGGGAGAAGTTGGCTGCACGACCTGAGTGATCCAAAGATAGCCTACATAATACAGGAATCCACACACATACATACTGGGGTAGCAAGACCAAGTAGGGTCTTAAAAACAAAAGCACAATCTCTCTGTTAATTCTACAACTAAATGGCAGCTAGTGCAAAGGTGCCAGCACAGAGGAGAGATGGCCTCTTTTCGTTAAGCCCGTTATAATAGCCGTCGCTTTTCGAAGGCGTCTTTTGGTGCGATGGACGTCGCTCCACCATGGCCAGGGAAATTAGCTCAAATAAAGTGACGCTCCCTACGTTAGCTTTTGGGGCTCAATGCTGCCAAAAAGGTTTTCGGACCGGGTCCCACACAAATTGGTGGCAAAACATGTCCCACAGAGATTTGAATTTGGATCGCTGGATCCAGCGTTCAGAGTTCCATCCATTACAGCACGGAACCTTGAGAGGAGTAGCTGTTGCTCACAGGGCCACAAAGACTAATGCTGCGTCTCAATGTGCCTACTTATACTATGCCCTTAAAGTATAGTACACACTTTTGAGTGTGTAGTAGAAGAGTAGGCAAGCTTTGGGACATACTATCACGTCACACAACTGCATCTTTAACGGATGCTCTGTCGCACCTGTTACACGCACCCTGTCACTGTAAACTGGCCTGTCAGTCATCTTGTCACAGTTAACATCCTCCACATTGCATTTAATTTAACTTGCTACCGTATTGGAGAGAAAAGAAATAACACATTGATCTGTCAGTCGCGGGTCTTTAATGCCGAGAACTCATATTGTATGTATAATTATGCATTTGAAAGTGTGGGATTACAAATTTAAGAATCTGTTTAAAATATGCTGATCCTATGTTCTGACATAGCATCACATGAAAAACTAAGGTGAAGTACATTGTATTTAGCATTTAAGGTAAATTACATCAGACAAATGATTATCTTAAGCAAAGTGTAGCAAGAGGTTCCTGTCTGTTCCTGTTCTCCTATTGTTAGTAAAATGAACCAGATTACTGAGACGATCACCTTTTGTTTGTAATGGCTCTTGGTGCCTCTGCCCCAGTCTTTGAGTAGTTATACTGATTGGATTAGGACTGTCAGACTGATTGGATTAGCACCTATGCATTTGAATGACACTGTTATGCTGATGAGATCAAGGCTGGGAAAATGCCGGTGTCGGGCTGATTGCCTGTACTTCATTTGCATGCTATGGGTTAGATTGTCTCCACCTCTACTGAATGTATCCCGCCCCCTTAAAATGTATATAAACTACAATGTATTACTGCTTTAGTCAGACTTGGATGACTGCAGCGACGCTCGAGTCCTCAATAAAGAGTGACTTCTGTATGAAACATATCCCAACGTCTCCTGGCCTCTGCTTCGACGAGGAAAAAGTTTCCAACAAAAGTTAAAGACCAAACGGATGTTTATAAACACATGTTTGTAGTTCTGGACAGAATACTTCACCAAAGCGCAATGGATTGTGGGCAATATTAGCCATTAGAGTGTGCACGGATCCACACTTCAAAAATTGACCTGAAAAATAGTAGACCATCCGGGGGCATTTGGCATACTCTTTTCAACATACTATGCTTTAGGACACACTTATTCTAATCTCTCATACTAATTAGGATGGATAGTATGAAAATTGAGACGCAGGGTAAATCACTTACAGGTTCGCTAGCAGCAGCGCCAAACCTGTGCTTTTTTATTTTTATTTTCCTGCCAAAAGAAAGCACACAGGTTCCACCAATATTAGAACTCAGATCGCTTTATTCAAAGTCCAGAGTGTTAACCATTACACCATGGAACCAACACAGCTTCGTTGGTGGCTGTCTGAGAGGCACATAGCGCTGTGGCTGTGCGGAAGCAGTTAGACAGAGGGGTTGGAACCCAGTGAATTTTGGTCACTGGCCCCCTCGAACAAAAGGAAAAGACAGGTGACATCTGCCAAAATCCAGGATCTAACCAGTGACCTTTAAATCTTCAGTCTAACGCTCTCGCAACTGAGCTATTTCAGCCACAACTGCAAACAGTTAAGCCAGCGGGGATTTCTGTGAGACCACACGTCACATTGCCAGAAGAGGAGAGATGAGCTCCCAGAGAACAAAAGCAGCTAGCCCATACGGGTATCGAACCCATGACCTCGGCATTATTAGCACCACACGCTGACCAACTGAGCTAACTGGCCTGGCTTTGCCTGTATTTCTGCCCGATTGACCAAAAACTTAATAATTGCTTGTGAACCTAAAGAGACAAAATAGCTTCAGGACCAAGCCTCACCAATGGCTCGCCCGGGATTTAAACCTGGGACCTCTCAGAAAAATTTTCAGACCGGGTCCCGCGCAAATTGCTGGCAAAACAGGGATTTGATATCAGATCACTGGATTCAAAGTCCAAAGTGCTAAGCACCACACCATGGAACCATGACAGGAGCAGCTGCTGCTCACAGGGCCGCAAAGACTAAATCACTTACAGGCTTGCCAGCAGCAGTGCCTAACCTGTGCTTTTTTAATTTTTTTTTCCTGCAGCAAGAAAGCACACAGGTTCCACCGAGATTTAAACTCGGAACGCAGTACTCAAAGTCCAGAGTGCTAACCATTACACCACGGAACCAACAAGTGCTTGCTGGTGGCCGTCTGGGAGGCAGATAGAGCTGTGGTTTATTGGGAAGCAGTTAGACAGAGGGGTTGGAACCCAGTGAATGTTGGTCAGTGGCCCCATCCAACAAAAGGAAAATACAGGTGACATCTGCCAAAACTAGACACCTTTAAATCTTCAGTCTAACACTCTCCCAACTGAGCTATTTCGGCCTCTACCTCAAAAAGTAAAGCCAGCGGGTATTTCTGTGAAACCACCAGTCACATTGCCAGAAGAGGAGAGATGAGCTCCCAGAGAACAAAACAGCTGGCCCGTATAGGTATCGAACCCACGATCTTGGCATTATTAGCACCACGCTATAACCATCTGGGCTAACCGGCCTGGCTTTTTCTCGACTTATGCCTGATTGATCAAAAACTTCATAATCGCTTGTGACCCTAAAGAGACAAAATAGCTTCAGGACCAAGCCTCACCAAGGGCTCGTCTGGGATTTGAACCCCGGGGCTCTCACACCCAAAGCGAGAATCATACGCCTAGACCAACGAGCCCACCTGTGCCAGCTTCTAGCCGAGAATAAAAGAACACTAGGGCAAGAACAAAAGAAGGAAGCTGAACTAACATGGAAGTAATCAAACACCTCTAGACAGTGTCAAAGGCAAACAAATGAAAGTTGGCCTCTAAATGGATTTAAAAATGGGGCTGGACCTAACATGTAGAGGGATCTTAGGGAGGACAGCTGAAATGGTCAGATGTCCCGTAGGCTTTAAGCCAGTGTTGGAAACAGAGGGGAGAAGTTGGCTGCACAACCTGAGTGATCCAAATGTTGCCTACGGAATTACATTTAAAGGGTTCGCGGAAAAAGGCCCATTCTTATAAATTGCCAATGGATGCATAATTACCCGAAGGGACCGTAGGGTGGATTTGGATCCCGTTAGCCTGTTATTTAAAGGACGATTGGGAGGTTTCTGCTTACCCCAAATTCCGCATGCTCCGATTTGCTAGGGGGGCTTTGGACACCTATAGGGGGTGACACTCACCTGTTGACCCCTCCCCCCATCCATGGACCCTTTAAATGTCCATTTTCAATCATTTTTAGGGGTAAAACGGGGTAGTCGCTCCCAAAACCCTACTATTTGACAGTTCTCCCTTTGAGTGAATGGATGGGGCTCTTACCCCAGGGGCCTGTATGTCCCACCAAAGTACTATTTGTACATCTCTCTACTGGGTACATGGGGGTCACTTGGGCTAGGGGCCCCGTCCGACGAACCCACTATTTGTCCATTTCACCGCTATTGTGCCGGAACGTCCCCTTGACCTCCGCTGACCGCTTTCCCCTGCCCCCCAGGTCCCACGAACACGCTATTTGTCCGTTTACCCTCTATATTCACGGAAAGCATCCCCATATGGTCCTCAGGCAGGGGGCAGGCGCCCTTGACCTGCGGACGCTCACCGACACCCTGCCTGGCTGTTTAAATGACGTCCGACGCAAAGCCGCTCCGATCGACTGGTGCTCTAAGCGGAGCACTTTGGGGGGCCCCACGGACCCCCCTGTCAAATTTGGGACCGCTAACACCTTTATAAAAAAAATCCCACTCTCCATTTATTTGAATTGGTTTGGCCTATCGGTTTCGTGGACACGGCTCTGAAAGGGCCGATCGACTAGAGGGTACCATTTGCATATCGTCACGGGTCCCTTTAGCGGGAGGAAAAGTTTGGTGACCCTATGAACTCGTTCAGGGGTCAAAAGATCAAAAAAGGGACCGCGCGTCCACAAAACAGTTACGCGTTTAAATGGGAAGCGGGACGTCTCCCGTACGGAGACAGAAGGTCACTGGGCCTCGAAACTCGGCACGCACCGCCGTCGTGGGCCTCCCGTTCGGACCCCTGAGATTGAGGTTCCTGGCCGCTTCCTAAGCCTTTTAAGTCCGGCCGCGTGTATCACTGAAATCGGGCCTGTTTCTAGGCCTCTCCTATTGAATTCAATGGCAGACAGAGAAATGGATAAAAAATGTGGAAAAAAAACGCAAAGCCGCTCCGATCGACTGGTGCTCTAAGCGGAGCACTTTGGGGGGCCCCACGGACCCCCCTGTCAAATTTGGGACCGCTAACACCTTTATAAAAAAAATCCCACTCTCCATTTATTTGAATTGGTTTGGCCTATCGGTTTCGTGGACACGGCTCTGAAAGGGCCGATCGACTAGAGGGTACCATTTGCATATCGTCACGGGTCCCTTTAGCGGGAGGAAAAGTTTGGTGACCCTATGAACTCGTTCAGGGGTCAAAAGATCAAAAAAGGGACCGCGCGTCCACAAAACAGTTACGCGTTTAAATGGGAAGCGGGACGTCTCCCGTACGGAGACAGAAGGTCACTGGGCCTCGAAACTCGGCACGCACCGCCGTCGTGGGCCTCCCGTTCGGACCCCTGAGATTGAGGTTCCTGGCCGCTTCCTAAGCCTTTTAAGTCCGGCCGCGTGTCTCACTGAAATCGGGCCTGTTTCTAGGCCTCTCCTATTGAATTCAATGGCAGACAGAGAAATGGATAAAAAATGTGGGAAAATTCATTTTTTGTGGTCCCAGGCCCAGGCCCCTTTAGCACGTCGTTCCGGGGCTCCTGACGCAACTCTGTATGCGATTTGGGCCCCATGGCACCTTCCTAAATAAATCCCACTTGTGACTTATTTGAATTGGTTTGGCCTGGCGGTTTCATGGACGCAGCTCTAAAAGGACCGATTGACTAGAGGGCGCCATTTGCGTATCGTCAGGGGTCCCTTTAGCGGGCGGAAAAGTTTGGTGACCCTACGAACTCGTTCAGGGTTCAAAAGGTTAAAAAAGCGACCGAGCGTCCACGAAACAGTTACACGCTTAAATGGGGAGAGGGACATCCCCTGTTCTGAGACTATAGGACATAGGGCCCCGAGATTCGACATTCTTGCTTCTCAGGGGCCCCTCGCTCACCGCCATCGTGGGCCCCCCGTTTGGGCTCCTGAGTTTGAGGGCCCTGGTGGCTTCCTAAGCCTTTTAAGTCCGGCCACGTGTCTCACTGAAATCGGGCCTGTTTCTAGGCCTCTCCCATTGACTTCAATGGCAGACAGAGAAATAGATGTAAAATTAAGAAAAATACTTTTTTGGGTTCTCAGGTCCAGGCCCCTTTAGCACATCACTCCGGGGCTCCTGAAGCAACTCAATGTGCGTTCGTGGCCTCCGAAAGGGCCGATCGACTAGAGGGCGCCATTTGTGTATTGTCAGAGATCTCTTTAGCAAGCGGAAAAGTTCGGTGACCCTACGAACTCGTTCAGGGGTCAAAAGGTCAAAAAATGACCAAGTGTCCACAAAACAGTTACACGTTTAAATGGGAAGCGGGACGCCTCCCGTATGGAGACAAAAGATCACTGGGCCTCGAAACTCGGCACGCACCGCCGTCGTGGGCCCCCCGTTTGGGCTCCCGAGTTTGAGGGCCCTGGTGGCTTCCTAAGCCTTTCAAGTCCGGCCGCGTGTCTCACTGAAATCGGGCCTGTTTCTAGTCATACATTGACTTCAATGGCAGACAGAGAAATAGATATAAAATGAAGAAAAATACTTTTTGGGGTCCCAGGCCCAGGCCCCTTTAGCACATCGCTCCGGGGCTCCTGAGGCAACTCAATGTGCGATTTGGGCCCCATGGGACCTCCCTAAAAAAGTCCCGTTCTCAATTTATTTGAATGGGCTTTCCATAGAGGGTTTGCGGACACGGCTCAGAAGGGTCCGATCGAGCCGAATTCGAAATCTTTGTCTGGTTTGGTGGCCCTACGACCTTGCTTAGGGGTCAAAAGGTCCGAAAAGGGGTGAGCACATGTCTGTATTTTTCACTGAATATTTTTGCTGATTTTTTTAAAGGTCTTCCCAAATGCTGAGGACTTTGGCCCTTTTCCACGTCGTACATCAGGGCCCCACGCTCAAGCATTCGATGCCCCTAGGCCCTGGCCCCAATATGAATGTTGTTTTTAATCTAGCATAAAGAAACATCCCATTTCCAATTTATTCAGTGGGCCCTATATAGTGGTTCCATGGACATTCATTTTTTTATGCATATTACACTATTTTATCACATGAAAGTTACATGAATGGGTTCTTTGGAGTGTCCTGCTTCCAGTAGAGGTGTTCTCATAAACAATATCACTCATACTTATGAAAAATACACTTTATTCACATGTGTCCACGGGCCCTGTACAGAAGGCCTATTAGATAAGTTGCAGGTGGGATCTTTTCAGTTCTACATCATTTTTATGCAAATTCAACACTATTATGACATGAAACTGACATGAATGGTTTCCACTGAGTTTGCTGAGTACAGTAGAGGTGGTTTCATCAACAGTATCACTCATGCTTATGAAAAATACACTTTATTCACATGTGTCCACGGGCCCTGTACAGAAGGCCCATTAAATAAGTTGCAGGTGGGATCTTTTCAATTCTACATAATTTTTATGCAAATTCAACACTATTATGACATGAAACTGCCATGAATGGTTTCCACTGAGGTTGCTGAGTACAGTAGAGGTGGTTTCATCAACAGTATCACTCATGCTTATGAAAAATACACTTTATTCACGTGTCCACGGGACCAGTACAGAAGGCCCATTAAATAAATTGCAGGTGGACATACTTCCTGTTTTCAACTCCCACATCCCACTGAATAAATTGCAAATGGGATGACTGTCCACTTATCTACTATGTATTGTCCCAATTCAGACTTATTGCATGGGCTCCAGATAGTGTTTATTTGGACATTTCAAATCAAGGTGCATTCATGATAAAAATGATTTTACTGCACTCAGCAGGTCCCCAAGTCCACAGCACCCAGATTCATCCCAAAATTCCACTTTCCACGGACCCATTATTTTCTATAATGGCATAAATTGCTAGTGGGATCTCCATATCTCAGCCCTGGAAGGCTCTAGAGCCTCCAAACTTGCATTCATGTCTTAGTATCAGTGCCCTCCAGAGAGTTTCAAGAAGATTGGAGAAACATTTTTTTTTCTACTGAAAAAACCCAAAGGGGTTTCGTGGAAAGTGGAATTTTTGGACGAAACTGGGTGCCACAAACTCAGGGAGACCTGCTGAGTGCAGTAAAATATTTTTTTATCATGAATGCGCCTTGATTTAAAATGTCCAAAAAAACACTATCTGGGCCCCATTAATTAAATTAGAAATGGACACGTCACTCAATAGAGGGCAAGTCGTGTCTCACTGAAATCGGGCCTGTTTCTAGGCCTCTCCCATTGACTTCAATGGCAGACAGAGAAATAGATGTAAAATTAAGAAAAATACTTTTTTGGGGTCTCAGGTCCAGGCCCCTTTAGCACATCACTCCGGGGCTCCTGAAGCAACTCAATGTGCGATTTGGGCCCCATGGGACCTCCCTAAAAAAGTCCCGTTCTCAATTTTTTTCAATGGGCTTTCCATAGAGGGTTTGCGGACACGGCTCAGAAGGGTCCGATCGAGCCGAATTCGAAATCTTTGTCTGGTTTGGTGGCCCTACGACCTTGCTTAGGGGTCAAAAGGTCCGAAAAGGGGTGAGCACATGTCTGTATTTTTCACTGAATATTTTTGCTGATTTTTTTTAAAGGTCTTCCCAAATGATGAGGACTTTGGCCCTTTTCCACGTCGTAAATCAGGGCCCCACACTCAAGCATTCGATGCCCCTAGGCCCTGGCCCCAATATGAATGTTATTTTTAATCTAACATAAAGAAACATCCCATTTCCAATTTATTCAGTGGGCCCTATATAGTGGTTCCATGGACATTCATTTTTTATGCATATTACACTATTTTATCACATGGAAGTTGCATGAATGGGTTCTTTGGAGTGTCCTGCTTCCAGTAGAGGTGTTCTCATAAAAAAACTGAGTTTGCTGAGTACAGTAGAGGTGGTTTCATCAACAGTATCACTCATGCTTATGAAAAATACACTTTATTCACATGTGTCCACGGGACCAGTACAGAATGCACATTAAATAAATTGCAGGTGGACATACTTCCTGTTTTCAACTCCCACATCCCACTGAATAAATTGCAAATGGGATGACTGTCCACTTATCTACTATGTATTGTCCCAATTCAGACTTATTGCATGGGCTCCAGATAGTGTTTATTTGGACATTTTAAATCAAGGTGCATTCATGATAAAAATGATTTTACTGCACTCAGCAGGTCCCCGAGTCCACAGCACCCAGTTTCATCCCAAAATTCCACTGTCCACGGACCCATTATTTCCTATAATGGCATAAATTGCTAGTGGGATCTCCATATCTCAGCCCTGGAAGGCTCTAGAGCCTCCAAACTTGCATTACTGTCTTAGTCTCAGTGCCCTCTATCAGAAATCAGAGTTTCAAGAAGATTGGAGAAACTTATTTTTTTCTACCAAAAAAACCCAAAGGGGTTTCGTGGAAAGTGGAATTTTTGGACGAAACTGGGTGCCACAAACTCAGGGAGACCTGCTGAGTGCAGTAAAATATTTTTTTATCATGAATGCGCCTTGATTTAAAATGTCCAAAAAAACACTATCTAGGCCCCATTAATTAAATTAGAAATGGACACGTCACTCAATAGAGGGCAAGTGGGATAGGTGTCCATTTCCCATTTATTGAATGGGATCGGTTAAATGGATTGGTGGACAATCATCCCACTAACCTTTTATAGCAATCCCATTCAATAAATTGCAAATAGACACAGATCGCACTTGCAATTTATTGTATTGGATCAACTTAGGTCAGGGGGATAAAATCATCCAATGAACCTATTATAGTGTTCCCATTCCATAAATTGCAAATGGACACAGATCCCACTTGCAATTTATTGTTTGGTTTTGGTTTAATAGATTGGTGGACATACATCCCACTAACCCATTATAGCATTCCCATTCAGTAAATTGCAAAAGGACACAGATCCCACTTGCAATTTATTGTATGGTTTAGGTTTAGCTATCCCATTCATTAAATGGCAGATGGATACATGTCCCACTTGCAATTTATTGTATGTGACGCTTAAAGTGGTTAGTGGACAGTCATCCCACTAACCTATTATTGTGATCGCATTCATTAAAGGGGTCATATGATGCGATTTCAATTTTTCCTTTCTCTTTGGAGTGTTGCATGCTCTTGGTGCATAAAGAAGATCTGTAAATTCATTAAATGACAAGTGGACACATGTCCCACTTGCAATTTATTGTATGGGAACGCTTTAAGTGCTTAGTGGACAGTCATCCCACTAACCTATTATTGAGATCCCATTCATTAAATGGCAAATGGACACATGTCCCACTTGACATTTATTGTATGGGGACACTTTAAGTGGTTAGTGGACAATCATCCCACTAACCTATTATAGTGATCCCATTCATTAAATGGCAAATGGACACATGTCCCACTTGACATTTATTGTATGGGGACACTTTAAGTGGTTAGTGGACAATCATCCCACTAACCTATTATAGTGATCCCATTCATTAAATGGCAAATGGACACATGTCCCACTTGACATTTATTGTATGGGGACACTTTAAGTGGTTAGTGGACAATCATCCCACTAACCTATTATAGTGATCCCATTCATTAAATGGCAAATGGACACATGTCCCACTTGTAATTTATTGTATGGGAACGCTTTAAGTGGTTAGTGGACAATCATCCAAGTAACCTATTATAGCAGTTCCATTCATTAAATGGCAAATGGACATATGTCCTACTTGCAATTTATTGTATGGGGACGCTTTAAGTGGTTAGAGGACAATCATCCCGCTGACCTATTGTAGCGATCCCATTCAGTAAATTGCAAATGGACACATATTCCACTTCCAATTTATTTAATAGCATAATCCCACTAATATATTATACTGATCCCACTGAATAAATTGCAAATGGGATGATTGTCCCAATTCAGACTTATTGCATGGGCTCCAGATAGTGTTTATTTGGACATTTTAAATCAAGATGCATTCATGATAAAAATGATTTTACTGCACTCAGCAGGAGCCCCTGAGTCCACAGCACCCAGTTTCATCCCAAAATTCCACTGCCTACGAACCCATTATTTTCTATAATGGCGTAAATTAAAAAAGTGTGAATGTTGCAAGTGCGACATTTGCCCAAAATAGTGGGTAATCTGACAAATTGTGGGTTCGTGGGATAGGGCGTGGCTTGGGAGCGGTCAGCGGTGGTCAACAGAATATTTGCCCAAAATAGTGGGTAATCGGACAAATAGTGGGTTTTTGGGATGGGGCGTGGCTTGCGAGTGGTCAGCGGGGTTCCGGGGGTCATTTGCCCACTTTAGTGGGTAATTGGACAAATAGTAGGTTCGTGGGATGGGGGCGTGTTTTGGCAGTGGTCATCGGGGTTCCGGGGGTCATTTGCCCACTTTAGTGGGTAATTGGACAAATAGTAGGTTTGTGGGACGGGGGCGTGGCTTGGCAGTGGTCAGCGGGGGTCCGGGGGGTCATTAATAATGAGTGGGGGGACAAATAGTGGATTCGTGGGACGGGGGGAGTTGAAAAAGCATCCACTCCTAGACTATATGAATGGGCCAGAAGCCCATTGCAATAATCCTAGAGTGGGACGGGTGTGGTGCCACACAGTGGAGGAAGGCAGTACTGCATTTGGGGGTCTCGGATTTTGGGGGGCTCCTGTCGGGCCCCCGGTGGGGTCAGGTCTCCCGAAACCCACCCGGGGTCATCGGGTGACCGGGGAGCATCGGCAGGGGGGCGCCAGCCGGCCCCCCAAAAATTTCAGATGGGCGGCGCGCAGCGTCCATGAACCCGCGTACGCGAACCCCTTAGCCAGTGACCGTTTGGACGTGTTTTGAAATTGTGTGCTTATTGGAGATCTCGTGACAGAACACTGACCGGCTAAATGACGCTTTCATTTAGATCGCTAAACTCCAGCTTGCTTGTTTTTCAGATCATCGGCGGCGGCGCTTCCACAATGAGGAGCGAGCGCGTGCGTATGGTTGCCAGATTGCTTAAAATAAGCAAAACACACCGGGCAGAAAATGTATGAATTTAACAGTGAAGCTCTGATTCGGGGATTGGAACTCTTGATATCTGGCAACCGCACTCATGAGAGCTCACGTAGTAGAGGCTGAAGAGCAGTCTGCAATAACATTTTGTCTCCTTTTTTTGACGAAAATAAAATGAGGTTTTTGGTAAAGTTTTTGTCTTTTTGAATACATTTTAGTCTCGTCTTATTTCGTCAACAAAATTGCATGTTGATATAGTCTTAGTTATCGTTTATTGACCTTATTGTCGTCTCGTCTTAGTCTCGTCTAAGTCATGGGAAAAAAGCTCGTCAACGAACATTTTTCATCATAGTCTTCGTTTAAGAAATTAACACTAGTTTGTCCTGAAGTTTATCGGTACTCCGGTATTGACCCAAATTACGTACTGGTCCAAAAAAATGCCAGTTCTCCGTACCCATCCCTAATCTTGAGTGAGTCATTGAATCATTCATTCATAAATTACATGTGATTTTGTTTGGTTGTCTAATGTTTTTTCTTCCGAATCATGAGAGAAGCACAACTTAAAAAAAAAAAAAAATTTATCCAAAATCTTGCAGTTCTATTTTGCACACAAACAGCTCTTAAAGAGTCCATTTTTATGTAGCCTGTTGATTTTTGATTTTTGTTTATGGTATTCAGCTCCAATAAATGGTTTGCAAAAAAGAGACACAGGATAAATGTTTGATATCATTACTTAATCGCATTGGAATCGGAATCGAAAAGAATCGGAATCGATAAGCAGAATCGGAATCGGAATTGATCAAATTCAAACGATAGCCAACCCTACTCACAAGTCAGGCAACCAACTGGACCTTATTTACAGACGACACTGCTCCATTCATCATGTACTGGTTACTCCACTGCACACCTTGGATCAATTCCTCCTCACTATTAACCTCAACATGGTTCCTGACACAACACATACCCGTCCACATGTCCTCTTTCGACATAACCTACGCTAACTCTCACCCTCCTTTCTGCTATGGTTTCATCTTTGCTTCCTCCCACTAAGCAGTTAGCATCTCTTGATGCTAACAGTGCTGCTGATACTTTCTGCTCCACTCTTACATCTTGTTTAGACACTGTCTGCCCCCTGTCTTCCAGGCCAACCCGTACCACCCCTTCTGCCCCTTGGCTGTCTGATGTTCTTCTTCCTTTCATTGCAAAAACACTTGAATGAGCTGTGTTCAACCAAGTCTCTGCCTTTCTCACACAGAACAACCTCCTCGACAGCAACCAGTCTGGTTTCAGAAGTGGACATTCAACCGAGACTGTCTTACTCTCAGTTGTTGAAGCCCTAAGACTGGCAAACGGGGCCGGCTCCAGGCATGGGCAGGGGTGGGCTGAGCCCACCCAAATGACTGTCTTGCCCACCCAATCAGAATCAGATAAAGATTGCGTTATTATTATTATTATTATTATTATTATTTTGCGCAGTGATTAAAACCAATCTGAAGTGGACTGTGTTTTGAGAAGTATACGATATATATAGAGACTGCCCCAACAATCATAAAATAACACCAGAAAATTGCAGCGTTTTTCTTAGCTGAATGCAAAGTGTGCTGAATTCACGCGGCTTCAGTCTGTTGCAGAAAAGCAGAGGCTGACAGCGAGCGAAAACAGGCAGAAATATTTGTGCGCTATCACGGGGAGTTTGCGAGTTACAAGGACTTTAATACATGAATATGTATCATAGCCTATCACTGAAATTACCTGAGCAGTTGAATTAATGTCCTATAATAACCCGCTCTTTCAATAATGTGCATTCATTGCATGGACAGGGCAAACTAAGTGTTTAAATGCATTTAGGCTAAACAGTTCATTTGAAAGCTTACCCCTTTTGGCTTGCTGTTAATGCTGAATGTATAAATGAAAACTGAAAGTAAACAACATTGAAATAAGATCTTGTGTGATGAAAGGTGCGTTCGTCATTACTATAGCAACAGTCGGCTTGACTGTAATATCCAGTGAAGCAAACTATTCGACTTTTTTTTGTGAAATTCCACCGTTTTGAATTGAAAGTAGGTCTGTCATTTATGTGATTCGTGTAATTCATAATTATTGTGACGACAATAGCATTGTTCTGTTTTGCGTTTTCAACATTAGGAATGCAACTAACATTGAATGGGTGCATATTTTAAAATAAAAAAAATATTATTTGCAGTTCAGATTGATTACTTTAAAAAAAAATCGTATTCTTGTTCTTTTACTGTTCTTTTGTCTTCTTTGAATTTATTCCACTAAATCAATTTACATCCTTTATTTATTCAGTTCCTTTACCATTACCATAGTGGTCTGGTCTTTATGTTTTCTTCAAAACAATGGTCCCCCCAGTGTTCTAGACATGACTATGGCCTTGTTTGGTATAAATAAAAAAGTTACATTTACATTTAGTCATTTAGCAGATGCTTTAACTAAAGCGACTTACAGTAGGGCTGTCATATAGGCCTACATGCATTTTTAGATTTTACATTTTTAGTTGAAAATAATCAGTGTAGAAACCATGAAATTATTTAATAAAAAAAAATAATTTTTTTTTGTTGTGAAAATGCATGATATTCTGTCTACATGGCATCACTAGGCTCTGTCATTCAGAAACATGACTTTTCATGATAAATCATGATAGCCCATGAAAGCTTTTTTTTCAGTGTACTTATAATATAGTTAATATATTTAATGTAGCAATATCTACAGTATAACCATTTTTTATATAAAAAAATGCCCACCCAGGATATCTGCCAGCCCACCCTTCTAT
>NW_015546057.1:1076860-1100136 GCF_001515605.1 Sinocyclocheilus anshuiensis | reverse complement strand
TCTCTCAGTTGTTGAAGCCCTAAGACTGGCAAGAGCGGATTCCAAATCTTCAATACTTATCTTGCTGGATCTGTCAGCTGCTTTTGACACGGTTAACCACCAGATCCTCCTGTAACCCTATTTGCAAAGGGCATCTCAGGAACCGCACTCCAGTGGTTTGCGTCTTACCTCTCAGATAGGTCATTCAACGTATCTTGGAGAGGTGAGGTGTCCAAGTCACAACATCTAACTACTGGGGTGCCTCGGGGCTCAGTTCTTGGACCACTTCTCTTCTCTGTCTACATGGCATCACTAGGCTCTGTCATTCAGAAACATGACTTTTCATATCACTGCTATGCTGATGACACTCGGCTCTACCTCTCATTCCATCCTGATGATCCGACGATAGCTGCTCGCATCTCAGCTTGTCTAACAGACATTTCTTGCTGGATGAAGGACCATCACCTTCAACTCAACCTTGCCAAGACAGAACTGCTTGTGGTTCCAGCAAACCCATAGTTTCTTCACAATTTCACCATCCAGTTAGGTACATCAACCATAACTCCTTCAAAAACAGCCAGAAACCTTGGAGTTATGATTGATGTTCAGCTGATTTTTTCAGACCACATTGCTAAAACTGCCCAGTCCTGCAGATTTGCTTTATTCAACATCAAGAGGATCAGGCCCTTTCTTTTGCAACATGCTTCACAACTCCTTGTTCAAGCTCTTGTTCTGTCCAGGCTGGACTATTGCAATGCTCTCTTGGCAGGTCTTCCAGCCAGTTCTATCAGACCTTTACAATTATTCCAGAATGCGGCAGCAAGATTAATTTTTAATGAGCCGAAAAGAATGCACATCACAACTCTGTTTATCAATTTGCACTGGCTACCAATAGCTGCTTGCATAAAATCCAAGGCATTGATGTTTGCCCACAAAACCACCACAGGCTCTGCACCCCTTTACCTATATTCACTACTTCAGACTTATGTGCCCTCTAGAAGCTTGCATTCTGCAAGTGAACGTCGCTTTATTGTGCCATCCCAAAGAGGCACAAAATCACTTTCACAGACTTTTAAATTTAATTTTCCCTACTGGTGGAATGACCTCCCCAACTCAATCCGAGCAGCTGAATCCTTAGCCATCTTCGAGAATCAGTTAAAACACATCTCTTCCATCTTTATTTGACCCTATAACTCTAGCAATCTGTATTCTAATTCTATTCTTTAAAAAAAAATTGCCCCTTTTAGACTTGCACTCTATTCATTTACTAACTACTTGTTTTTCTTAAATTAAAAAAAACCTAACACTAGCCTCTCTATTCGTTTTCTATTCTATCTATTCCGTTTCTTTTTTTTATTGATTATACAATTAACAAAAGCGAAAAAGGCCTCTAAAACTAGCTTGCTCTTTTCTTTTTCTATTCTGTCTGTTTTCTTTTTATTTATTATATAATAATAAAAAAAAAACTTGCTACGTGTACTACATTAAGCTAACTGAGATTTGTTATAGCACTTGCGTATCATTGCTTTTTTTTATTTTGATTGCTTCCATTGTCCTCATTTGTAAGTTGCTTTGGAAAAAAGCGTCTGCTAAATGGCTAAATGTAAAGGTAATTTACTCATGAATTAGAGATTTTCCTCTTACAGAGCAGAGTAATACTTTTTTTCTTTCAGAATTTAAATTAAATGCACTTATAGTATTAATAAGTATTAATTAAATAGTATTAATATAGCATTAAATGCATTTATAGTAAAATTCAAATCAGTACACACAGTGCAGTCTGACTGCAGTACACAGTGAGTTCACGGCCTCACACCAGCGATTCTGTTCCGTTTCGTGTCAGTCAACAACTGCTGCTGGAAGGTGATGAAAACTTTTCTGCCTCATTTCTTCAAGTCTAGTCATTCCCTCTTTCCCTGCTTGGTGTCGACCCTTAAACACTACAACCAGTGTTTTCTGACTGGCTATCAGACCTCTGCATAAATGCTTATCTTCATTTTTCACAAAGGCGTCTGGGGCCTACATTGTCTGAATGTAGACCACCCTGTAATAGCTATATTATATCACATTTTCAAGAACCCAGGAACAGATTGTCATCGTCTTTATCTTTGTCATATGCTCCTTGATGTACATTTTCTTGTTCTGTCAGATTTCAGGATCTTCCCCCATTGCAATGTCTTTCTTATCATCAGTAAAGCAAGTTATTCATCAAAACAATCCCTTCCTCTCTTCTTCTCATGCAGCTTTCCCTCATTTCTTGCTTACATTTCCAGTGCTCTCTCCTAAAGCAATAAAGTCTCAGTTTTCTGTTAGACTTGACCACTAATTTGTTGTTCAATTAAAGCTTGCCAAACTATGAAGATTAGAAAAACTATTTCTTCCACCTCTCCAACCACTGCTGCACATGAAGGTCGGAGAGAACCTATGACCTTTGTAGAAAGTCTCCGCCTCAACCTCCCTTTGTCTGATTTTTGTTGATGTATTCTTGTTCCTCACTAAGTAACAACTACTGTCACCAATGAGTATAAATAAAACTATTAAATACAAACAAAGTTACAAATTAAGTAATTTGAAAACTGAATGAAAATAAAGGCAGGTCTGGGCCCATTAAAAGGGTCAACTGAACAGAACCAAACATAATAATAATCAAATCAAATTAACAAGCTAGACAAAAAAAATGACCTTCTGAGTGACACACGATGGGAACTTATAGAGGGTATGCATCATTGACGTCACTTTCCCGCCGGAACACGCCCCCAGCTGGATTGAGTGGCAAAAGAGCCTGCTACATGACTGGATTTATAGTGTTCCTTATAACTTACCAAAGATCCAGTGGTCCATGGATATTGATATGCTGCTAGGAATCGTGTTATTTATATGTGTCTGATTTTGATGCTGGGGAAATGCCTGTGAACACATTTTGTAAATACAAAATAGGAAAGTCTAAATCCGGGTTATCACTTATATCAATGTTATATCGATATTATATATCAATTATATCAACTAATATCAATATAAACATATCGTCATATCGTCCAGCCAAAAAATGTATATAGTTTTTTTGTCAGTGTTTATTTAAAAACATCCAGTTATGCAGAATATAAGATAGTAAATATTTAATTGATGAGTTGTCAATATGATATATAGCAATACAATATATAGGGTATGATTTTACCGCAAAATTCAACACTTTACAGTTTTTTTTAACTGCTTACATTTTCAAAACTTTGCCTTCTTCTTTCAAAACTTTACACACAAATCCAAGAACTGCACACACAAAATGCAAAATGCCTCACATATCTTGCAAAATAATGCACTGCATTCAAAATATCACAAATACATCTCAAAAGCAAACATTTGTCTTACGTTCCCAACACCTTTGCCATAATATAATATTTTTAGATATGTCATATACACACAGATATTCAAAACCTAAAGCCCTTCTTACATGAGCTCCTGTGTACATTTCTGTACAAGACTGAAAGCAGAGAGATGTTGAAAAATTCACTGTAAAAACGACAGCAAGTTTGAAACCAATTATTTATTTATTTGACTGTAAAGGTCCTTGCACACTGACTCCGAAATTCTTGTCCGAAATTTTCACACGTTAAAAAATACAGGTTTTTTTTCAACTGCTTACACACAAAACCTTTACTTGTCACACAATTTCTGAAACCCGACACTCAAACACCAGAACCACACACCAAATCTGCAAAACTATACACTAATTCTCAGCCTTTGACTCAGTTTAAGGTAAGGTAAAACACTTTTTGAAAAAAAAAAACACAACATACAATTCTCTGTAACACACACACATCTAAAAAGAAGTATCTTGATTTCGTTTTTCAAACACAACCAATCAAAATGCCACACTAATTCATCAGTGCCTCACACTAACTGTGCAAAAACTCATTGCTTTACTAACACCAACCAATCATGGCTTTAGAATAGGGCTATAAATAGGCCAAAGGTCAAGTTATACAGTTTTTCTCATTCACTTTGGTGCATTTCTCAATTAATCCTTAATATTTGCAAAGAAGTATGTGCATTTCTCAAAACAATTTGTGCAAACAACACCACACAATGGATTACCTGCAAAAGCCTGTTACTTACTCAAAATCTTTAGTTCATCTCTCAAAAGTAAGTAGTTATGTCAATGAAGATATCAGTTCCATCAGAATGAAAAGTCCTTGTGTCATTGTTCACAAACAAGATAGTCAAAATTAGTCATGCATAACAGTGCACTCTGTTAGTATTACCTGATGTAAACTATGGCAACTGTTTGGATGACAGTTACTCTATTGAAATGCATGAGGCTGCAATTCTTATGTATGCCATATATCCATTTCATAAGTACAAATTTACACATTACTGTATGTGGAATATTCATTGAAAGAGACAGGATAGGATTCACAGTTACACTTTTACTAGTGGTCTGACAACAACAACAACAACACATTACAATGTCGTTGTGATATAGAAAAAGAAATATAGGCACACAGGCAAAATAACAAAATTTGAAAAGCAAACACAGGAAACACCCCTTAGCCAGAACTTTGCTTTTGCATCCAGCACTGTATGAGGAATTTCAGAGAACTAGTTTATCATTGGTTGATCTACATTCTCTTCATTAGTGAAAGTCAAGATTCACCAGCACAATTCATGGCACATTTACAAAAAGACTAATAGAAATGTGTAGAAAATATGCACGACAGTTTATGACAACTATTAACCATTTTGCATGTAATGACTTATACGATGAACTAATGCCTAGATGTGTTGAGGGATAAGGTTATTGCACAGAAAACTATATAATACATTTTGAGCAACATGACATTAGCAACTGATAATGTAGGAAACCGCAGACAAATGTACATAATCAACTGCGTGAATGTACCAAAGCAATCGCAACTTGTTCAAAAGAATGAGAAACTGCTTTTATGATGTGCACAAGTGACTAGATGATGTGGAGGTTGAACAAGTAGTTTTGAGAATTTAATGTCTGAAATGAGAAATGCACCAAAGTGACTGAGAGAAACTGTAGGTTTTCAACAGTGGATGCAAACAATGTATTTATTTTCTTTCGCACTGTGTAATACTGTATTTACAACCACATGCTTAAAGTAATAAATAAATAAATAAATAGTTTGTTTTCAATCTTGCTTTCGTGTTTACTGTGAATTTTTCAACATCTCTCTGCCAGTTACTTTCAGTTTTGTACATAAATGTAGGAGCTCATGAAATAAGAGCTTTAGGTTTTGAATAACTGTGTGTATATGATATATCCAAAGATATTATTATTATGGCAAAGGTGTTTGCAACGTAAGACAAATGTCTGCTTTTGAGATGTGTTTGTGATATTTTGAATGCAGTGCTTCATTTAGCAAGAGATGTGAGGCATTTTGCATGTGCAATTCTTGTATTGGTGTGTAAAGTTTTGAAAAAGAGAGGCAAAGTTTTGAAAATGTGTGTGATCAGTTGAAAAATCAGTCTTACACTCTGCACAGGCCAAGAGCTTCCAAAAAGAATTTCCACTGTGGTGCAGGGAATACTAAACCCCCCAAAAAATCTCTCTCAAAAAACATGCTTGAGTAGGCCTATTACCATAACCTGCTATTATTCACTTCTACCACATCCGTCCACTCATCTCTCACTCTCTCTCTCTCATTCTCACTCTTTCAACACACTAGATAGCACACAGAAACAGTGCATAGACAAGGAAAGTTTAATCCACTTTACAGTTACAAATGTTTTAAAAATGCAAATCATTAGCGTCAATATCAAGAACTCCATAATGAAAAAATACAGTAAGTACCTATGATGCACTGCATCCATACAAGTAATGGATCAAAACAGCGTACACGTCTTACAAAAAGGCTAAACAGTATGTATATGCCTATGGTTATACATATCTTTTACAACATACTGTCATTAGTATTTTGTTTAAATCAAATCAAAGAGAACCCTGAAATACAATGTAAACATTTATTATAAAGTGAAATTTGAAGCAAATCTCTTTTTGATTTTAAATGTGTCTGTTAAATGTGTTTAGAAACACTGAGAAAGAGAAATGAATAAATCTAACTTCAATCTTAAGACTAACGGACTACAATTGGCAAGACATTCATTTTAAGGAGTCAAGCCCTTAAAATGTATTTTGCATATTCACTATTACTAAGGCCAATGATACTAATGTTTGGGTTAGCAAATGTATTTTAGGACTTGGAAAAATGGGGCATTTTTAATATACAGAATGTAAATCCAATATTGTTGCAATCCTGAGTTGTTTCAAGTTGGCACATTTTCACGCTGTGTTCTTTTCCAAGATACTGTCAAAAACATGCTCTGTCCAAAATAAATAAACAAATGCAAACCACGACTTCTGCAGAAAGCATTCAGAAGCCAGAGAGGTAGCTATCAACTCTTTATTTGTGTGTCATAAAGAGTAGGGATAATCCAAATGTTCGGAATGGCAAAGTATCATACTGTTCTTACTGTTTGCACAGCATGTATACTAAGTGCAATATCTATAGAATACTCTGGTTAAGCCCTGCAAAAATTGTGCGGTATACAGCAGAGCACACTGCCTACTATATCCCATGATGCAATGTGCTTGGCAGCCATATTTCATGACACTTTTTAAAATTATATTTAATTTTGCCTAATTTTTAAATATGATTTATGAAAACTAATTTTTTACAAAAAATGTATTAGAAATGCAAAATAACATACCAATCACATGTTTTTATGACAGGCAGTATAATGTGCATAATGTACAGTATAAAGTACACATCACACTAGTATTCCACTCTGAACATAGTTGGTTTATGATAAGCATGTCCCTGCCTGTATAGTTGGTTCAATGTTGCCATTCAGCCAAGAAAACAACAACAACAACCAATTATACATGACTGTTATTAAGGATTTTAGAGGTTTCCATTGATGTTAAATTTAACTCGTAATTTTTTTCGCACTTTACATTTAACAATAGCATATATTTGTGAGTAAATACAATAACAATAATCTTTTTATGTATGTACATAAATCACCACACCATGCTTAAATACACACAGCAACATATGCACCAATACTTTAACATTCAACCTTATAAAATAGCATAAGCTTAAGTCTGTAAAAATGAGGAATGCGTTGTACTACGATTTACCTTGCTAACTGTCTTGACGCTCAACAGGACAATATATTCAGAGCCTTTGAGAAACGGGACCATTATATATATATATATATATATATATATATATGTGTGTGGATAACAAATCCTCGTTTTCACAAGGCGCGTTTCCATTAGGTGTATTTTCAATTCGCAATTTCAATTTGCGCAATTTGAAGGGTAATGGAAACACGCCTACTGTTGCAACCATGATCAGTAGGCAACATCACATTTAAACACATTCAAGTACACAATGCCACCTGTGCATCACTGTGCAATCATACATATATTTTTGAAAACACAAGAGCATGTAAAGGGCTACCGCAGAATTTATTCTTTGACCCACCATCTCATATTAGCATCTTGATCGATACAGGAAGCCTGCGCAAGCAACACTGCAGGCAAAATCACATGACACATTGCCTTTTACTATAAATGTTTTATACTTTTTAAACTTTAATTTCATCTGTCTCCACCATACATGTAAAATAAATTCAGAAAGCAGATCCAGATATAGAACAAAATCAAACATAAACCACAATTTGTTTAAATCAAATAATTGTTCATTGAAATTCATAAGTTTTAGTTTCTTTTTTTTTTTAAGTGTTTTTTTCCGCAACCTCACATTTTCTTATGTATTGGTAAACAGATCTCTTAAAGCAGACCTTTGAGAGCCAGTCAGCACCAGAATAAAGAGTTAACTAATGGTTCTACATATGTTGTGATGAGAACCTTCAAGATTATAAACATTACGGACAAAGGGACTATGAAACAGCTGTCACAAATTAAGCAGGTCTGAGACTTAAATTATATTTGTATGTACTTTTACAATATCAATGAATCCAAAGCTTTTGGTATTGTTTGAGAATGTAGCACTACATATGAAGTTCATTTAAAGTAATTAACAGCATAAACATTTTTTCCAGCATAATCATATTCACTAAAAACAAAACAAATCAAAACAAAAAAACACAGATGTCTTGCAATGGATTATGGAAAACCACGATCTTCCAACCAACTTGTGGAAAACTTTCTCCGCAAATATCTGGAGATTTCTATTATGTGACTTTTTTTCGTAACAGTTTTTCCATCTAATGTTTTTTTCTTTAACTTCTTGACAGCATTGAATGGAAACAAACAAAACAATAAAATTGGAGTCAAGTCACACATTCATGTAGTTTAATGGAGGTTACTTTCATACAGGTTCCAACATTGAAAAGAATCCAAATTGTCAAATATATTTATATAATATGGACCTTTGGAGTGACATTTATTCAGTATCCTATAGTTTTTTTCTTGTAAAATGACCATTCAGTATATCACAATTCTCTGATTTAAATTCCTCCCCTGAGTATTTTTAATGTTGTAATAGAAAGGGGTTTACAAAAAACAATAGCTTTGCAATATTTACAGGATGGCAGCATTAAACATTAGACATTTACAAAGCGTCCACCGACAGTGCATAGCTTAGAATAGCCTTATATGCCATGTAGGTGAATTTGATGATAAACAGCAATGTTTTAACATGTACAGCTTCCAACATTCCCAACTGAAAAGATCAAAACATATTTAAACAAATAAAAAAAAAAAAAGAGTAAAACATTGATACTGAATCCATGAAGGCACCACAGAAAACATTTGAAGCGAGAAAGACACTCTTAAACGTACTGACTGAATGATCTGTTGTGAAGACTTAGTGTAAAAAAGACGTTAAATGTTTAAAAAAAAAAAACATTTAAAAAACAAACTAAAATGTAATTTACATGAAATCAGCGCTTCTTTTGGATGTACAAAGCAACTGAGATGTGGCAACACAACTAATATGTAGAATCTCATGGATGTGAAATCTGTTTGTACCTTAGTTGAAAAGAAAGAATATTTACCGTTCAAGATGTGCATCTAAAATGGGCAATCTTAGCATAATCTAACGCCAAAATTCATAATCTCATAAAATGTCACCAAATCTAAAATGTATGTGCATTAAATCAGGCCACATACCATCAGCCACTGTCACATTTTGAATTAAACGAGAAACAGGCCTGTGGACGTTTAGTTCAAGAAAAGAAAAATGAAAGTAGACAGTGTTGTTTTAAAAAACGAATTAAAACACTGTCCAATCTCTATCCAGCTCCCACAATAGTATATATTACCCATGAAGTGCATGTGGCAATCTTCTTGACTCTTTTCGAACTCTCATTAAACAGAATCGCTCCATTGGAATAGTAGTGACCCCATTCCCACCTTGGTTCTTTACACTGCAGCGCCTCCAAGTGGCAGGATGCTGGAACTACTCAGTATTCCTGGCCAGACTGGGGGTGTGGCAGGACTCCAGTGGAAAAACAGGACAGTCAGTCATTGGTTACTGCAGGATGATTGACACTCAGAACCGACTAGTAGGATGGACATGGTAGGTGCAGTTCTGGATGTCATTTCCATCACTGACACCCTCAGAACAGCCACTGTTTTCCCTCCGAAGGGCTAAGAGAGAGAGAGCACACACACACACACACACACACACGCTTGTTTCTGTGAATTGTGAGGACACTTTCAAATTAAACATCATTTACTATTTTGAATCATTTTGTTTCCCTCATATGCCAAAAATTTCCTCTTTTTGAACTCTCATTAAACAGAACTCTTCCATTGGAATAGTAGTGACCCCATTCCCACCTGGGTTCTTTACAGTGCAGTGCCTCCAAGTGGCAGGATGCTGGAACTACTCAGTATTCCTGGCCAGACTGGGGGTGTGGCAGGACTCCAGTGGAAAAACAGGACAGTCAGTCATTGGTTACTGCAGGATGATTGACACTCAGAACCGACTAGTAGGATGGACATGGTAGGTGCAGTTCTGGATGTCATTTCCATCACTGACACCCTCAGAACAGCCACTGTTTTCCCTCCGAAGGGCTAAGAGAGAGAGAGAGAGAGAGAGAGAGAGAGAGAGAGAGAGAGAGAGATTAGTCCTCCTTAAGTAACTAACAACATTTCAAGAACATGTAATATTTCACTCCACTGTCAAAATAAAAATCAGAAATTATGCTATGCATAAAGAAATTGAGGTGCCAGCATCCGTTACCCTACAGAGAATATGAAGTTTGGAGAATGAATGGATGAATGGAAAAAGAAAGTGAAGTGATTTTAGAACCAATATGATTTTTGTGAAAATTAAGCACACACACACACACTTGTTTCTGTGAATTGTGAGGACACTTTCAAATTAAACATCATTTACTATTTTGAATCATTTTTTTCCCTCATATGCCAAAAATTTCAGGTTTTACTATCCTTGTGGGGACATTTGGTCCCCACAATGTAGCATAAACAAGTACACACACACACACACACACACACACACACACACACACACGAATCATCAAAAATTATTCTTAATATTTAAATTGTAATATATTTACACATTATTGTAGTATGTTGTGCTGTATTTAACTTATGCTGATTTAAATGGAAAAAAAAGAACTCTGTTCAGTACTATATTACTCTAAAAATGAGATTTTCCACATTATAGTAATTTAAGTAATTAAAATTTTTTTAACATTACCATAATGAAACTGTTGGGAAAATATTCTTAAATAAAAACAATGTTTAAAAAATGGCAAAAGAACCCCCTCCCCCTTATGCAAAATTAAATGTCTTTTTTTTTTCTCACTACATTATGGGCTGAAATATGACCTGGCTTGACTAAAAGTTGGTCTAATACTGTAAATATACAGAAAGATTTATGACATGCTTTACTATGACTGGCAGTTAACAGTAGTGTCTGTCTGGATGAATGGGTATGCAAAAACAATGGTAAATATAAATGTGACATGTTTAGATACTGACAGCTCTCTTCCTTGTCCCCCTCGGGCAGCAGCAGGTGCCCGTGGCAGGGGCTGGGCAGGGTGGACTGCGTTTGGCCCTCCTGACTGGTTCCCAACTGCAGCCTGCGCATGTGACGAACTACTGCTGTGGCATTAAATGCTTGCTGTGTATGATAGTAAGAGAAAGACGGCCATTAAAATCAGAAACCATGCTTTTCACCTGCAATACTTCATTAACATTCTCAGATGAGGTTCTTTCCCTCTCATATATGCACGGATTTACCTTCCACTTGCTTTTGGCAAAGTTCTTCTTAATTTGGGCACTGACAGATTCATGGATATTCTTATCCAACGCTGTGTCTCCAGCGATCCTGAAGTACAAAACAGACATTTAAGTTTCCTCCAATGTCAACCGTACCTGGTTGTATAAAAGCAAAATATCTTATCTTGTCTGTTTTAAAGCCACAATGAAATGCAAACACAAAGCTCTGTCATCATCTATTCCCACATGTTCTTCCAAAGCAGTATGACTTTCTCCCTACATTTTAAGTCAAATGAACATTTATGATAATTACTATAACAGTTATGGCAATAAATATCTGTATGTGTGCTGTCATTGTTTAAATTGCTGCATGACAGACTGCAAAACTCCAAGTATGAAAGTGAGATTTACAGCATCACTGACGATTAGTCTCAGTGTGGCATCTGAACTCATACCATGGGTGCTGAAGAGCCTGTTCGCACGTGTAACGCTGACTGGGATCTTTTTCCATTAAATGCACAATAAAATCTTTGGCTGAGAAAAGAGCACAGTGTGAAAGTTCAGAACATGACATAACTGTTTCCATAATGCCATTGAGCAACAAAGCAACCGTCAGAGGAAGACAGAAAGAAACAAAGAGAAAATAACTTGGCCTCAATTTCTTCAGAGTTTGTTTTGTTTGATTTGCCAGACATAAAAGTAATATTTTCATTGACTCCAGATATATTTGACAACCAGTAGGGTTTGGTAAAAGAAAGAATGAACACACAAGTTTTAACCTCACTAAACGTATGACAATTCAGGGAAACGTGTTATACCTGAGTCAGAGATATCATCCCAGTACGGTGAATCAAACTCATACTCTGCCTTCAGGATCTGCTCAAAGAGCTTGGCATCGTTCTCATCGTAAAATGGTGGATAGCCACATAAACTGAGAGGAGACAAACAGAAGTCCGGTTGAATTCTTGGGAATGAATTCAGTTCAGGTAAAACATTAGAAGGGAAAAGATGTAAGTATACACATGTATAAATAGCAGTAACAGTCAAACTCACAGAATGTAAGCAATGACCCCGATTGACCAGCAGTCCACTGCTTTACTGTACGGCTTCTGTGCCAGAACCTCAGGAGCTGAAGATCAGAATAAATGGGATCAAACATCAATTTAATTTATCACTGCAGCCCTTTCTAGTAAGTAGGTAGACTAAACAATCCTAACCAAAAACTTTACAAATTACAATTTAACCTGAACATTTTGAGGTTAATTCATTATATAAAAGTACACTCTAAAAAATGCTGGGTTAAATATAGTTCAAAACAACCCAACCGCTGGGTCAAAACAACCCAATAGCTGGGTTTGTCCCTTTTTAACCCAGCATTTTTTAGAGTGTAGTGTGATTAAGCATGCCCCTCGACCCACATACAAATTCCCATATTTTAATTAATTTTAATCTAATTAATTAATTAATTTAATTTAATTTATGCATTTAGCAGACTCAAAGCGACTTACAGAGCATTCAGGCTATACATTTTTTTTTACCAGTATGTGTGTTCCCTGGGAATTGAACCCATGACCTTTTGCGCCGCTAACGCAATGCTCTACCAGTGAGCCACAGGAACACATAAGTAAGGATGTTCTTACCACTGGAGCAAATGAGGTACCACCTTTAAAACCATTTAATTAACTGCTATGTTGACAGGGGTGGGGAGTAACGGAATACATGTAAATTATTTACGTATTTAAAATACAAAATATGAGTAACTGTATTTTCATTACAGTTACATCCAAAAAGTATTTTAGGTTACCAAAGTGATTACTTTGAATGTCATTTATTTAATTTAAATATTCATGTAAATTGTAACAGGCAATTAACGTAAACAGCAAATGGTGAATCTCCAACTCTGCACTCTCACAGTTCTGCTCATAAGTTTCATACCCCGTGCAGAGTATGCAACATTTTAATAATTTTGAGATCATAATAAAGAGGACAGTGGCGTAGTGTCTGGGCATGCAGGGTATGCAGGTGCATATGGTCCCGGGCAGTGTGGGGGCCCGCCGAGCTGGGGGGAACTTTTAATTGAAACGAGGGAATGAATAGAGCCCTGCATGGGCCCGGCCCTTGTCCAACAGCTTATGAGAATTCTCGGCCCGAGTCCGACTGGATACCGTGACTTTTTTTCTCTCTCTCTCTTCCCCATTACACAGCTATTAAAATAGTTCAGTTTTGGTTTTTAATGGCAAAGTGGTCATATTTCTTTTTGTTTATTTATTAAGTTAATTTAGAAATATGTTTGGAACATTTTATGTTTGTTAAATTCAAGTTTTAGTTTTTTAAAGGAACGACCAAGCGGCAGCAGCAGTGAGTTGAGCATTATGCTTGATCAATTTAGCCTTCTCAAACCAACACGACTTGCCTAAAATAAACAGACATAAAACACTTCATGCATTTCACAGTATTAATTTAAACATTTAACCAAGATAAATGAGCGCTGTTAGGCGCATATCCAGTCGTTTGTGCGGAGAGTGGAAGCTAAAGCGCGCTTTGCAGGACATGGAGGACTTGCATTTTTTATTTTTAAAAATGTTTTATAACAGTGGAAACTTAAAAATACGCCGTCATTTTTGCTCATAAAGGTAAGAGTATACATCATTCGGAACTGCAAAGGGTCTACTTGTATATGTGTGCACTCACAATATCAACAAAACACTGTGCTTTTGTAAACTAAGGAAATCAAACAGGACTTTCTGTCGCCTTGGTTTTGAGCAGGAGCACTTCACCGACATGATACATATATCTATAGAATGCTTTAAATTACTATTTTAAAACGAAATAATTCAAATCGAAAACAAAATGAGGAGATGGCGAGTCAAGTTCATTCATTTTTGCAACATTGACTCAGAAAACATTAGTTTATTAACAAATAATTCAAATATCCCCTCACTCTTTTTTACTTTTTTTGTTTGTTTTTTATTTATTTTTTTGTTTGTTTTTTGGGCCGCTGTGCCAAAATTGTGTTTGCATTCAGTAGCCTGCACGGCAGCATTTTTGTGTCACGTTTAAAAATAACTAAATAAATAAGATTAACGTCATAATATTTTAAGAATAAAGTCAAAATTACAATAATTGTCACGTGTATGTTCCCGTTGAGTTCCGGTTTTCCTTATTTGGTCCTTCCTGTTCCTGTCCCATGTAGTTTGATTAGTTCCTGGTGTCTCCCATTATTAGTTATCCTCCTCACCTGTCTGCCCCTCGTTATCTGCCCTATTTAGTTCCAACCCATGTTGAGTTTCTTTGTCTGGAATTGTTTGTGTCTACAGTGCTACGTGTGTTTTCCTGTTTCCTTTGGATTTATTAAAGAATTTGACATTGCCTCTCCTCGCTCCGTGCTCCTCACAGTAGCACCCCGTGACAATAATAAAATCATGTTATATTGCATGAAGTTAATGTGAAAATTCCACCTATAGGCCTACTCCTCCAACAAAAAAAAAAAGTCTGTGGCATCCGTCATTCTTTTTACTTTTTTTAAAACTCTGATTGATCGATTCATGAGACATTCGTTTGTATTAAATAGTTCTGATTTATTTCAACGTGCATTCAAATATTCATGTTTAGTTCGTGCTGCAAATATTAAAGAGGAAAATATTATTGATTCATATGCAGCTTGAACTGAGGCGAATTATCTCACTACAAATGAAAGAGCAAAAAGACGTTTATTGTTTTTATGTTATCATAAAATTGACAGAAGGCTGAGACTTCGTAGTAACAAAGCACAAAGCTGCGATTATTGGGTGGCTTGCGTGCTCATCGGCGATTCCCTCAGATCACGTCTTTGATAATTCACACTGTGTGATTGTCACTCGCGTGAACGAGCACCGATTTGCCTCCGATGTCGGGCATTTGTCGGCGATTTCACAAAACCTATCGGCGAGTGAAAAATCGGGCTAAAATCGTGCAGTGTGAATTCGGCATAAGTTAAGTTAACCGAGTTGGAGCCCATAACGTTTGGGGGGGCCCGTACACATTTTTTGTATATGGGCCCAGGGCTGACTCGCTACGCCACTGAAAGAGGATCAATAAAAATTGCATGTTATTTTGTAGTATTGTCCTGAATAAGCTATTTCACTCCACAAGACAAAACAACTGAATTTATAAAAAATGGTCCCATTTAAAAATGTACATGTTTTGTGATAGTTGCCTGTATATCCCTTGTTTGTCCTGAGCAGTTAAACTGCCCACTGTTCTTCCATTCAAAACCATTCAGGTCCTGCACATTCTCAGGTTGTCCAGCATCTTATGCATATTTGAACCCTTTCCAACAATGACTGCATGATTTTTTGACCCATCTTTTCACACTGAGGACAACTGAGGGACTAATACACAACATTTACTGATGCCCAAGAGGAAAACACAATGCATTACGAGCAGGGGGTGTAATGATTTGAACAGGATGATGTGTACATTTTTCTTATTTTGCTTAAAGATCTATTTTTTTTTCATTTAGTACTGCCCTTCAGAAGCCAATGCTTGCATGTTTCCCAGAAGACAAAATAAGTACAATTTACCCTGTTCATCCAAAAAGTTTACACATCCCAGCAATTTTGTCCTTCAAGAAATATTGTAGACAACTGATGTTATTCAAAATAATATGCAGAGGAAAACCAGGTCCTGTGTTTGGTGGATGTCATTTTTCTTTAGCACTTTAGTTTTGGCCTGAAATCCAAATCCAAGGCCTCTGACAAAATCTGACCAAAGTCTGACAAAAATAAATAACTTATAATTTTCAGGGGTTATCCCTGTCGTAACAACTATGTAAATTCTAATGTTGTGTAAAAACTGGGAGTAGTTAAGGTGATAATACTGGTTCTAGATACATTTTTTTATATGTTGTTGCTTGCTCTTCTGCTTTCATTCATCCATGTGCAAGTGGCAAAAATACTCATACCCAAGTTTCAGTTTTCCTCTCTTCTTCTATATAAATAACTATACTAACAAATTCTATATTTTCCCTGACACACATACAGGATATTCTTTAGAATTGGGTGCCCAAGGAAACCAGTTTGAATCAGTCATTTCTAAAGCTATGGCTAGTGCTACACATGAAAACTTCCAAGAGATAAGGAAAAGAGATGAGTGCTCATAGGTAAACCTGAAGAATGTTATAAAATATGAAAATACTGATGTTAGATCGAGTTTACACCTGGATTTGAACTACATATCTAGACAAAACATTTCACTGATATTCTTAGTTGGGTTATGTATATTACCCTCCTCAATTTAGTTCAACAGTGTTCAAATCTTAAAGGCTGAGGTTTCATCCAGATACATACCATACTTTTGCATATGGAGGTGTGTCTTACCTACATATCCAGGAGTGCCACACGCTGTGCTCATCACACTACCTGAACCCTCAATCTTTGACAGGCCAAAATCACGTTAAACTGTCTGAAAAGTAATTTAATTAAAATGTAACTATGCAGTTTGACAATTGACATTTTAATAGTTTGAAACTAAATATTGTATAAGAAACAAAAAAAATACAGAAATAAATATGTAAAACTGGCAGATTAATACTGGTTTTCATACTGTAATTTACATGACCAACCCATACATAATTCTTGACTTCTCAGTGGGAGTTAAATCTCTTTTTTAGTGCATTTTACCCGTAAAAGAAAACCTGCTAAAAAATGATGCACACCATAAGGTATTTTTCACTTACAGCCCTTGTTAACAATTATATATCACTCGTAAATAATGTGTGTGTGTATATATATATATATATATATATATATACACACACATACACACACAGAGAGAGAGAAAAGGCAATATGGACATTGACTGTCACACTGGGTTAGGTGACCAAACATACAGAGACATTCTCTCTGTATTCATGTGCCAGCAGAGATATTTAATTAACCACAGCAAGAATCACACTTCACTGCACTGTTATAAACAAACAAACTTTACATAAAGACTGATGTAACTCACATTAACTGTAACCCCAGAAACCATGAAGGAAAGTAACTAGTCAGAAAATATGTCAGCGTATGATAATAACTGACTCTGTAGCAAGAGTTTAGCCTGATCAACACTTTTTTTTTCTTTTAAAAGAAATTAATTCTTTTATTCAGCAGAAATGCATTAAATTGATCAAAAGTGACAGTAAAGAGGTTTATAATGTTATGAAATATTTCCATTTCAAATAAATGCTGTTCTTTTGAACTTTCTAATAATCAATAATTAAATAATAATAATAATAATACATTTACATTTAGATATTTAGCAGATGCTTTTATCCAAAACAACTTACAAATGAGAATAATAATAATAATAATAATATGAAGCAGCACAACTGTTTTCAACATCAATAATAATAAGAAATTTTACATGAGCAACTAATCAGCATTTTACAATGATTTTCTGAAGGATCGTGTGGCACTGAAAACTGCTTTGCCATCTCAGGAATAAATTACATAAAAATAAAATGAAATAGAAAAAAACTTCCTTTAAATTTCACAATATTACTTTTATTACCTTTTTACTGTATTTCAAATAAATGCAGCATATACATATATACAAACATACATACATACATGTATATATGCAAAATATATTGTTATGCACTTTTTAATAAGGAGATGAATAAAATTAAAGTTTTTTAAAGAATGTTACAGTTTTACTTTATTTATTTATTTAGTTTACAAAATGTTTTCTAATGTCCTCAGAATGGGTGTTTGGGTAGTTCCTAGGTATATTAAGGAGTTCAAGGTGGTTATTTGATAGACAGCAAAATTCCCTAGATTTTGGTGGGGGGTCTTCAAACTCACATCTCCTATATGAGAAGTGGGGCTCAACATGCTCGAGTCAACCACTAGGTCACGGCACTGACCCAAATGATAATTCTTAACTCCTCACCTTGACTTTATTCTAAAGTTTAAAATGGGATTGGAGTCACTGATTGATCCATTTACCTAGAACTACTTTCCTGGTCTCTGGAGGCCCAACTATTAATTTCAAGAGCACCATCAAGGACTCCTGAATGAAATGATTAAGCTCTATGGATGGGAAAAGAAGATTCAAAATTTCAGAACCGATTTCTGACACTGTGGTTGAAAACAACTCCTTTAATCTGTTCCATCAGACCTGTTTTCCTCCAGACCAACTGCTGTCTCACCTTCAGGTCTCTGTGCACGATGCCCATGTCGTGCAGGTACTTCACAGCATCCAGGATCTGCTGGATGAGCTTACTGGCATCTTTCTCAGTGTAAAATCCTTTTTCCACAATCCTGTCAAAGAGCTCACCACCGGACACTCTGCCAATGGAAAAACAGAGAGATGCTTGCAAAGCTGTTTTAGGTTTCTGTGTCTTTCACACACACCAACGCACATGCTCACTCCCTTTCATTTTTTTTACTCCAGACAGACTGGGCACAGCAGGATCACAGCAGAACCACATGGTGATGCTGTACTTCATCACAACCACCAGAGGAAGCTGTGTTACTCATTTTATGTTGAAAGACTGGGTAGACGCTCTCTCTTTTACACATATCTCAGTGTGGTTAAGTAAACTTCAAAGATGACTCATATTTCTGTTATAGTTCTGTAGCAGAAAGTTGATTTAATTCCTTAGAAGTGCTTACACTACCTTATCTATATTAACAGATTAATGTTTATTCTTATGCACTAACAAAAAAATACCATGGTAATATAAAGGAGTTTGGACATGAAGCATAGTAAGGCTCTGACTATTATATATCAAAGAAGCAATACCATGAGACACCATCACTATAAAATGGTGCCACTATGGTAGTAGTGCCTTTTTGTAAGGGTGATCTGGGATGACTAACAAAGAAATTAGCTTTTCCACCACACTTAAAACACTCCAGCTTTTTCTATATGAGTGAATTTCATGGAAATGTCAAAAAACGGCCAAGTAATATTCCACACTGAAAATAAAAAGTAAAGAAAAAAAGGATTAAAAGTATACTTTTTTTTTTTTTTCATTTTTATTGTACCCATTTTATATATTTTCTCTCCCAATTATCATTTCTGCAATGAAAAAAACTAACAAAAAAACATTATCTATGTGGACAAATGATCTTAGATTATATTGATTTATTGTACTATAATAATGCAATTGATTGTTCTTTATTACAGTAATGAGAAATTGGGGAAATATGCTTAATTGTCCAAATAAATGTCACAAATGCAGTTAGTCTTATTGGTCCTGAAATACGGTTCATTTCATTAAGGCAGAATATAATTATTGGGGTGAAACATTATATCAGCATTTCTCTGTGAGATTAACCCATTTGTTGGATGAACAAGACATGCTGTCCATTTCCTCCTAACTTCTCAACACAAACAGTGCGGAGACAGTTAAACTTCATTCAGAAGTGCCTGTGTTTTGTCTCTTCGCATGTGTAGGATGAAGGGAACGCTGAGGGTGGGATTTCATAGTCTGTGGTATTTGAAGCATCAAGACTGTGGGTGCTAACACACACACACACACATACACACATGTACATGCATGCAGAGTTAATCTCTCACTGAGTTGAAAGCCCAGGCAAGCTTGGAGTCCTGCTGTCTGCATGCAGAGTTGCCATCACCCGGAAAATACGACAATGAACATCTCTCTCGCTTCCCATTCCGTCATTCTGTCACTCTTGATCTCTCTGTTAACACAGCTGTTGTGGAAAATGACCATTTGCCGTGTTTCTCTCTCCACCGTTTGCCATCCGTGATATTATCTGTCTCTCTCCTCTATATACGCAACTAACTCTCTCTCTACTGACATTTTAGATGGTAGGTGTGAAGACGCAGGTGTGAGCATATTTTCCCAGCTCTGTTCAGTGGGCATATGCGCCTGTGTGTGTGTGTGGTTGTTTAGCCTTTTCCTTGATTTCTCAATGGAAAAGACAATAGCGAGGCTCTCTGGCACATAAGTAATTAAAAGAGGTTGACACTATGAGGGGGCGAGAGAGAGCCGAGGGGGGTGACACACACAGTCATGCATTACCTGCTTCTCTGTAGCTCTATGGGGCCTGTTAGAAAGACACTTGCTAGCTTCTATTATTGTGTTGTGTGTCTCCTGTGGGGATCGTCTGGTCTGAAGATGAAACGTGTCATTTTTTCAATGTTAAAACCTTTTTTTTTTCTCCAGTTCACAGCTTAACATGCAGGAGCAACTCTAAGTAAATCAACTGTAGGAGGCATTTTCAAAATACTTCTCTCTTTGCTTGAGAATCCAGACCAGGGCTGCGTTTCCCAAAAGCATAGTTAGCAAACTATGATCTCAAGTTGTGTCATTATCAACATGGTTCAATGATTCAGCGTTTCCCGATACCATAGTTTCAACGAACATTCGCAAATTTGTGTGGATGGAACTACAGCTATATATCATTCAGTATATATATATATACATTATATATATATATATATATATATCATTCCGTATGTATACACAAGTTTCCTTTTGTATCTGTTAGTTTGTAAAGTGAATCAAAGCCTGGTTTTTGAAGAATGTGCATATGCGTAAATGTTGTAGAACCATATGACGTAAGAGGGAACCCGTGTTTGAATGAAGCATCTTAAAATACAGCAAAACAATGGAGAACAAAATAGCGAAGTCATCTTCAAATGCTATCAGTATTATTTACGGCAATAATCTGACATTTCCATCATGAAGCGATCAAGAAACAGAAGTTATTACTTCACCATTCTTTGAGCCAATATTCAAACAACAGGAGTGTGAAAGAAGTTACTATAGTTTCGGGAAACAATCATGATTAACTAGCTTAATTTCGCCAACAATGCATCATACTAAAGTAGTTAAGCGGGTACGTTACATTATTGTACGGGAAACACACCACAACTAATAGGTTTGGGGCAGGGCTATATGTTTATTCAATCAATGGTTGATTGGGGGACATTTCAGCAAAAACTGTTTGAAAATCATTGTTTTTGCGATTTTGTTTAGTGATGGCTAGTGGCATCGAAATTACACACTTCACCTTTAAACAGTCTGACATTCTTTAAACACATGACCCATTTATGGACATGGTTATTTTGTGCTTTCTCTGTGTGGTCTATCAGTAGATCTCAAGTTCAGAGAAAATGGCAAGAACACTTTTTGCTCTGTTACTTTGGCTCGCTCTTAACATGCTGCTTCAGAGATGACAACAATTTCAGAAACATACTATAACATTTAAAAATAATATCAAATAAGACTACAGTAAAAATTTTTTTTTTAGTATGTTAGTAAACACATTAATGTAAGTGTACTTTGTTAAAACATGACAAATGCCACTATAGCGCTCCCTCTGGCTGAGAATTCAACACATTCTTGCACTGTGTTATGGATGAATTCTGAAATATTATAGAATACAATGAAAGCGTTTGCATTCATATACTTATGTAGAGAATGTTATGGGTCTAAATGTCTATATTTATGCATGGTAGCAATACTATTAATTGTAATAATGCCTTTGCATTTTTATTTGTTGCATACAGATGCTTTAAAGTTGGTTTTTGGCCAACATTGAGATCTTTAGGGATTCATTTACCATAAAAGCCACACAACATCTGAATTTGGAGAGCCTTTAAGTAACGGAAATGAATGAGTTTGAGATAAGGATCTAAAAACGGCAACCAGCACACGGCAGCTGCACTAGATAATAGCTGAATAGTTTGCTGAATTTGGCTCACATACTCCATGTGGAAAGCATGAAAATATGGGGCGACAGCAAATTTATAATTAATGATCAATCACTCACAGTTGCATGACAAGGTAGAGGTGTGATTTACTCTCATAGATGTCCTCCAGGGAAACTATGTTGGCATGTTTAATCCTAGGACAGAGAGAGAAAAAAATAACATGTCAACCCAGGAATAAGACAAATATCTAGGCTTAGTACATCTTTACTGGTACTTCAGAAATAAACAATATGAAAGAGACAAAATACTTCCAGAATGCAATGTAGCATGAGAGACAACAGTGCAACAGTGTGCACTGAAAGTGAGGCACAACTGTTGTGCCTGTGATATCATTCAACATAAGATAAGCTCAATCGACAGCATTTGTGGTATAATGTTAAATATCACAAAAAATAATTACTCATCCCTTGTCTAAAAAAAATCTGATCCCTAATTTCCATTAATTCTTCTGTAAAAATGGCAAATTATTTGAGCTGTAAAGTTGTTTTTGCCAATTTATGACCATTTTGGGATTTTGTTTTACGATGTCATGGCAAAAATGTTGTCAAATTTTCTATAACTTCACACAAAAAATGCTAGTTAAGCAACTTCATCACACTAAAATCATTTTGACATGCATATGGTTTCCTACTTGTTGCTACATGTTTGAAACAGCAAGTAGTTTTTGTGGAAAAACAACATTATCCCACAAGTGCTGCCAACTGAGCATAAATTGTATTGACCCTGAAATATTCGTTTAAGGCACAGAACTGATACACAGCATTTGTTTGGGTGGAGCCGAAAGTGTCATAGAGTGTTATAATTAGTGTTTGTGTTACTGCAGCTTCACAGCTCATATTAAAGGGGTCATATGATGCTGCTAAAAAGAACATTATTTTGTGTATTTGGTGTAATGAAATGTGTTTATGCGGTTTAAGGTTAAAAAAACACATTATTTTCCACATACTGTACATTATTGTTTCTCCTCTATGCCCCGCCTTTATGAAACGCGTCGATTTTTACAAAGCTCATCGTTCTGAAAAGCGAGGTGTGCTCTGATTGGCCAGCTATCCAGTGCGTTGTGATTGCCCGAATACCTCAAGCGTGTGACGGAAATGTTACGCCCCTTAACATACTGTGATGCCGTGTCCCGGCCGGAGCGACGAGACAAAAACATTAAAACCCATTATAAAGACTTATACTGTCTTTTTACGCATTGCATTGCATCGCATCGCACAAACATAAAACCATGTCTGCATTTGGGATCGGAGAAATGACAAACTACAAACACTATTCTACACTGCCCAAAACTCGCGCTTGAATCGTCAGTGGCAAATCCTTTAAATGAAAACGT
>NW_015546057.1:1055531-1076757 GCF_001515605.1 Sinocyclocheilus anshuiensis | reverse complement strand
CCAAACAAAGTAGTTTCGCTTTCACAACGAAACACAGCGCCTTCACGACATGGTGGCGGCGGCAACAACAATACTACAGCGAGAATAAAAGTTACGCCTTCTTTCTTTGCGTGAACATTTGGGCGGCGTTATGCAAATCTTCCCACATAGTGACGTAGACATGTGGGGGCGTGTTAGAACGAGCCGTTTTAGGTAGGCGTGGCTGACTCTTAACTTTTATAAAGAATATCTCTTTGGATTTGAGACTTTAGTCTTTGCAACTTTACAGATCTTCTTTATGCACCAAGAGCTTGTAACACTCCAAAGAGAAAGGAAAAATTGAAATCGCATCATATGACCCCTTTAACAGCTTTAATCAGTCTGTCTCCATGAGAGCTGTTCTGACACCAGATCTCTACTCGTCCAGACGAATCTCTGCCACAATGTTCTAGATTGTTAAACTGACCCAGAGATGCTTCATAAATATTTACCAAGGGGATCCGGAATCAGATTTCCTGTTGCCTATAGCCTGAGATGCGATGTAAATATGAAACCAGGTCTGAGTGCATTGACTGAGAAAGAGAACGAGAGGAAAACCAGACAGAGGAGGAGGGAGAGAGCTCTCATTTGGTTCCATCAAATGTCTCATGCCTATTATAAACATAGTGTAAGACATGCTACTAACAACAACATAATGTGACATTTCCAGAGCAGCTGGCACAAGCACTCGTACCGAGATGGCAACGGGCAAAAACAACAAAACAGAAAAGTGCTTCATCTTTATTTTAATCCGCTGCCTTCAGTGGTTCCGTAAGTATTTTCCCTATCCATTTTCTCCTCCATTGGGATTTCAAAACATTCTTCAATTAAAAAGTTCAAAGCCATCGACCAAAACTTCCAGCTCTAAGATGGATCATAATATTAAAACTTATTTTAAGCAAAACAATATTTGAAAATTAAATAAGACAAAAGTACAAAACTTTGTACATAATGTTTCTTTTATTAGGGAATAATTCAACTACTCACTGCGAATGACATCATTTAATCAGAATGACCATAAAATATAAGACTCGAGACTTACAGTTATTGATTATAAGCATAAAAATAAATAGGCCCAAAGTGCTCAGATTATAAACTAATATTTAGGTAGTTTGAGACTGCAAGAGACTGATAATTTGACTCAATCATATAACTGTATCTTTGCTTCTTTCTTGCACTTTTGAGAAGTTTTGTAATATACACAAACTCCAATAAATGGATATATTGATTTTCAATAATTCAATAGTCCAATGTTAATTATACCTGACATGGCCTACATATTGTAAGTATTGTAAGTAACCTAAATAAATGTATTGTCATAAATGTATGTATGCATAGGGTTAGGGTTATATATTCACTACCGTTCAAAAGTGTTAAATTAAATACATTTAATTTAATTGTGTTAAATTGATAAGAAGTGATAGCAAAGATTTATATTTTTAGAAATGTATACTGTTTATATTTTGAATAAATGCTGTTCTTTTTAACTTTTTATTCATCAAAGAATCCTGAATAAAGTATCGCAGTTTCCAAAAAAATATTTGGCAGCACAACTGCTGCCAACATTGATAATTCTAATAATAAATCAGCATATTAGAATGATTTCTGAAGGATCATGTGACACTTTACACTGGAGTAATGACTGATGGAAATTCAGCTTTGCATCACAGAAATAAATTATATTTTAAAGGATATTAAAATAGAAACCATTATTTTATATTGTAATAACATGTTGCAAAATTACTGATCAAATAATTGCAGCCTTGATGAGCATAAGAGACTTCTTTAAAAAAGATTACAATCTTACTGATCCCTAACTTTTGAACGGTAGTGTATATATCCTGACATTTCATCTTGCATGATATTTCAGGGAACTCCAAATGAACAAATTATGTCATGTGAAAAAAAAATCTTTCAGAAATCGTATCAGTGCAGGGAGCAGTGAACACTGTGTAGGAACCCTGAGAACCAGAACGCAGCTTGTGACATATTGAACAGGCTGTACTTCCCTCCCACACAGCCTTGTGTTCATTCAAATTAAATATGCCGTCTATTCTGACTAAAGTCTATGAGGGGGTGGATTTTATATTAATCTAGTGCATAATAGAGAAGAGTTAAAGAAGAACATATATACAAATGTCACACATGTTCCTCCATGACCCCTGAGTCTCAGTCTTCACTGCCCCCACAAAGGTTAACAGCCCAGCTGATTTTCATTGACTTACAGAAGGGCTGTGTGTGGCATGCGTGGGCTCTAATTGAGCCGGGAATCCCACACACCTCCCCACTGGCAATACGACATGACAGAAGCACCTGAATGAGTCACCGAGTCTCTCTTCCACTCATTCCCATTCTTTCTCTCCTGTCTGCAACATGTACACTCACCCACTCCCCTTCTGGCCTCCTCCCCTTTCAGGCATAGTGGTGGCCTCGTCTTTGACTTCTTCTAAACTACACACCACTCAGACCCACACAACCGTGGGCACTCAGAGATGGCACGATTCCAAAGCAAGGGTATTATTGTTAATTCATTTGAGTACTGGGTTAGACTTTATTTTCAGGTGTCCGTGTTACAGTGTAATTAAACATAAAAGTACTGTCAATCAAAGTATTTCTGTAACATCAAAGGAACAGTTCACCCAGTAATATCAATAGAATAGTTCACACAAACACTGAAAATTTGTTGAAAAATGTACTCACCGTCAGGCGTCAGGCCATCCAAGATGCAAATGTGCCCAAAATGAGCATTTTATCACTTGCTCACCAATGAATCCTCTGCAGTGAATGGGTGCCGTCTGAATGAGAGCTGATAAAAAACATCACAAGTAATCCACGTTTTTAACATCAAACAATTTATGGATATGGAAAGATGACTAAAGTTAAAATGATTGATTACTTGGTGGATACATAACAATGGATTTGTTTCTTACAAACAAGCTTTTCACCTCACAAGACGTTAATTGATGGACGGGAGTCATGTGGATTACTTAAATTTGTGGATTATTGTGATGTTTTTACAAGCTGTTTGGACTCTCATTCTGACTGCACCCATTCACTGCAGAGGATCCTTTGGTGAGCAAGTGATGTAATGTTACATTTCTCTAAATCTGTTCGAATGAAGAAACAAACTCATCTACATCTTGGATGGCCTAAAGGCAAGTACATTTAAGGGCAATGTTCATTTTTTGGGTTTTTAAACTTTTACTTTATTAAACAACACATAGTTTCTATTTGTTAAGGGTTTATGGTTAAGGTTTGGTTTAGGGTTAGTTGCTTGTAATTATGCATCATTTACTATTACTATAGTAAGCACAAGAAATGCGTAACAAGGACACTGTAAAATAAAGTTTTTAATATATCTAAACAGCTTCAAACTAAACTCAAAATACATTTCAAAGATTCAACATGTGAACTTTGCAGACTTTGACAGATCCAGACTAGTTTTTCTCTAGTGCAGCCATCTGACATCAGATTTAAGCAGATATTTACATATGAATGTAGAAGACATTGTATATTTTTACCACATTTCATTACTCACAAGTATGGTATACTGTACTGTATACTGCCCTTTGAACTTAATGGTAGTATTCTATTATGCTCATTTTTCAGGACAGTACATGTGATCATAGACAGATGAAACTATTTGAAGTGAGTCAGTTTTGAAACAAAAACTAGGGCTGTCACAATATCAGATTTTCACTACATGATTGTCAAACCATCTAAATAAATACATCTATCAGTCAAATTATTCTATAATTACTTTGTTTCTGTCTAAAATGCTCCAAATTATTAATAACACTGATTCAAAGTACATAGACAGATCTTGCATCTGCTGACAGCAGATTTAAGCATGGCCCTCAAGCTGTCCCAGAATGCCCTGTGCTCTGGTGTGCACAATAATGTCAGTGAGCATGTCTTTCCTTAAGGACACCCTGTAAGATTCAGTGACATAATCTGGATGTCTTACACAATGGCATCACAATCCTGCTGTATCATCTCTGTGGGTGACAAAGACTGGGGGCATGTCCCTGTAGTAAGATACTGTACATTTCTTTGAATGAACAAGTATATGTTAAAAAAAGATAGATAATCTGTTCAATTGCATTATAGGGTTACTAAAACATCACTGTTCAATTGCATTATTCATTTTTTTTTTTTTAACAATGTATTTATTACTTTTTTTAGTTTGCATATTACAGCAGATTACACAGTAAGTAACAATCGTGTAAACACAGCAAACATTTTACACCAAATTCTCCCTCCCATCACCCCATCCCCAAACAAAAGAAGGGAAGAAAAATAAATAAACAATAATAAATAAATAAAATAAATAAATAAAATAAAATAAAAATTTAGAGATACCTAAATCAAGTAAAGAGTGTTTCCCAAGTCTGTAAAGAAGATCATGATATTACCTTACTCCCTCAGAGCTTGTTGTAGCAGGCTACCAACATTAACATTGTACCTTAAGAAATTAGTAAACGGTCTCCAGACATTTTCAAAAACGTTTTGTTTCTTTTTGACAATATACGTGATCTTTTCCATTGACATGTTTGACGCCATTTCTTTAATCCACTTTCCAATTCTTGGCTCATTGATATTTTTCCAATTAATAGCAATTATTCGTTTAGCTTGTAAAATACACTTTTCAATGAATCTGACCTCTTTGCTTTGTAAGAGAGGACTGATAGGATATATACCCAGAATAAAAAGCTTAGGATCCAGTGGTAATTTCTTTGATAGAATTTGGTCAATCATATCAATTATACCTTTCCAAAAAGACTTCACTTTCTCGCATTCCCATATACAGTGGTACAGTGTACCTCTCGCCTCATTACACTTTATACAGGTATCAGGAATATTATCATTAAACTTGTGCAACATAGCAGGAGTTATATATGTTCGCATCAGCCATTTATATTGTATGAGTTTCAAGCTACTGTTGACTGTCTGTATCTGAGCCTTCTTGCATGCCTCATTCCAATCCTCTAGAGATATTTCATCATCTATATCTTCTTTCCATAATCTTAGTTTAGATTCTGAGGATTCATTAGACCCAGATACAAACAATTCATACAAAGAGGAAATTGAACCTTTATCATAACAGTGACCTATGATTGCTGCCTCTAATGGGGAGATGACAGGAATATCTAATGAATGATTTTGAGATGAGGATATAAAGCTTCTAAGTTGAAGATATTTGAAAAAATGGGTCTTTGGAATGACATATTTGGTTGATATTTCTGCAAAGGACATAAATATTTCATCCTCATTGTACGTCTTGCACTTTCCTTAACACTTTTTCAGCCCATATCCAGCCATTTCGGTGAATCCCTCACAAGTTTAGTATCTGTATAAATAAGTGATATAGCTGCATGATCCGATATTACTATACTGCTATAATAACAGTCAGCAATATTTGAAACAAGTTGTGCTGAAACCAAAAAATATAATCTATACGTGAGTAAGTTTTATATTTGCTGGAGTAACAAGAGTATTCTACTGCATTAGGTTTACTATGTCTCCATATATCCAACAAATTTAGTTCTTTAATACAATTATTTATTGTCTTCCTCGATCTAGTGTGAGTATTATCTAAACCTGATGATCTATCTCGTGCTGGATCTAATGTACAATTGAAATCACCAGCTATTATATATTGCCCAGGAAGATTTGAGACAGTCAGAAACAGATTGCTATAGAATTTAGGGTCATCTTCATTAGGACCATACACATTTATCAGATTTATATTTTCAAATAATAGCATACCCTGAACTATGATATACCTACCTGCAGGGTCCTTAATTATCTTTTTAATTTGTAGTGGGACAGATTTATGAATTAATATTATAACCCCTCTAGCATGAGTGGTATAGGGAGCAGACAACACCTGACCTTGCCATCTTCTTTTTATTTTAGAAATATCCCCACTCAATAAATGAGTTTCTTGCAAGAAAATAATTTTTGATTGCAAGAATTTTATCCTGTTCATCACTTGCTTAACCTTTGTAATTTTGTTTAAACCCCTACAGTTCCATGAGGTAAATTTCACCTTCAAACTACTAGACATTAGTTATATAATATATCCTCAAGATTTGTTTTGATAAAATAAGATATTTTGATGGAAACACACTGTATATAACAAGAAAAAGAAGAAAAAAAGAAAAGAAAAAAATGCTCACTCTGGATATTAGCCCATTAATGTTGTCTTCAGCATCAGACATACGTTGTTCAGCTTGTGCTATGCGCCCTGTGCGTTCCTGTATCTCCTTTCTTACCTCCGTAATTGTTGTTTGCACACCATCGATTTTCTTATAAAGTCCACTTTTCAAGGACATTATGGCTTTCATAATATCCTGGTTGTTATTTCCACCCGAAGTTATTACTTCGTCATCTCCTTCGTCAGGGCCATCTTCCGCAGCCGCCATGGCGTCGCTAATTTCTTCACCCTCGGAATATTCATCTTCGTTTCTTACCTTTTTCTTGTCTTTTTTGCCACCTTTGCGTGACATTTTAATTCCCTATTCTCTTATATTCGTGTTGTTTCACTTTAAACACAATTCTGGTTGGTATTGTAGGATTAATTGCAAACTAGCAGCAGAGCCAAAACGTTGCGACCTCTTAGCACCTTGCCATAACCGGAAGTCCTCAATTGCATTATTTAAAAAAAATAATTTTTCATTATTTTTTTTTTCTTAATGACTACGAGCTCACATTCAGATCTGACTCCATCCAATCAACAACCCTACATTTCTTCTTTTCAGATTTTCGTCACTTGGATATATGCTTTCAAGTCATGTTTTTCAAGTCGGAAAGATCTGAGATTTACAAGTTAAACACACATAGGTTTACACACCACAAAGTTTTAATTACAACTGGGAAACTCCCAAGTTTCTGAGTTGGGGGTGTGTCAGTGAGAAAACATATTTAACACAATGTATGCAGCATCTGTATTTATGGTCAATTTGTTAAAATGAATGAAAGGATTCTTTTTTGTCATTTACAATAAAATTAAGTTGCATCTAAAAAATATGATATAAAAAAGTAGGCCTAACGCGTTACATTGGTACATTTCATTCAGTTGACTGTTGACAAATATGATGCAGGGCAGCAACTCTATCAATGCAGTTATGCCCTAAAATTTAAGATACTGGGGCAAAAAAATGCCCCTGTATGAGGTTTTTGTCTAAAATGTATATCACATGATAAACTATATCACACGATCAGCAAGAGCAATATCGCACAAGTCGAGTGTTGATTATGTCCACGAGTGCAAAATTTGATTTTTCTATAAAAATTCAGTAAATAAGAAAGTTAATATTGTGCTATATTTTAAACACAATATTGTCTGTTTTTTGCTCAATTTTGCTAACGAAAATATTACCTATAAAGCGACAGCAGAATTGTTGTGCGTCTGTGAGCAACAAAGCGGTGTTTCGTTTCTGAATGAATCCGCGTTTTGAACGAATCGTGTAAACCAGTGATTAAAAAAATTCATAGATCGAGCCGTTTTCTTAATTCCTGAATGAATCAGTCGTTTGAATGAATTGAATGAATGAATCATAAAGACATTTACAGCCACATGCTGGCAGTTTTAGTTTCTTCTTTATAATGTATTTTTATTTATTTATAATTAACTAATATCACAGGGATAGTTCACCAAAAGAATAAATAAAAATACAATAAATTCTCACACTCTCACATTTACTCACACTCATATTGTTTCAATCCTGAATGACTTACTTTCTTTTGCACAACATCAAAGAAGGTATTTTGAAGATTTGGTAACAAAGCTGTTGTGCTTACCAGTGTCTTTCATTGTATGAACAAAAAATAATGAGATCCTTTTTAAATTATCTTCTTTTATGTTCTTTTTGTAATGTCTACTTGATACGTTCTCATTTAATGCAATACTAGCTTTAAATAATCTTCTGTGGGTATTTTCACAGTCACATTTATTTTTTGATTAATTAAAATTAATTAATCGCCACATCATCTAATTAATTAGATTACAAATATTAATTGACTGACAGCCCTAAAAAAGATATGAATACATAAACAATTCAGTTTTTAGCAGCGCTATAAATTGAATAAAAACAAAAACACATGGATGCGCATTCTTTACTCATCACTTTGTAGAAGATGAGTTTAAAAAAGGTGTCGATTTTTTTGTAGAAAAGGTGCATCGCCATCTTACTCCAAGCAAAGTGACATGAAAACACCTGACGTCGTAATTACGACTTGCCAACTAAATACAAACTTTCGAGAAGGACTTGAACGCAACCTATTTGACAGTATTGAAGCAAAGATATGTTGCTATTTCTGTTAAACTGCAATTTTAATAAGCAAAAAAAAAAAAAAAAGATGGCACACACAATTTGTCTGGTGTTTATGCTATTTAAATTTAACAAATTCACAACACTTTATGTGAAATCGCCACCTTGTACGGATTTTTTCCAGACTTCTCTATGATGTTGTATGCAGGATTTCACCAATAATTTTGTCTGTATAAATTCCACCCCTTTCTTACAATCAACTGCAAGCTCGCATTGAGATTTTCCCTCCATCCAATCAACTACTAATGGACAGAACCAAGTATTTGCCCTACATACAGTATGTCACAGTACAAATGAAAAGACCTTTCACAACTTCCATTAATTAGCAAATTTCATAAGCATAAAAATACACAGCACAGTAAAATTTAATTCAACTCTTTGCCATATTGATTGTTTTTTCTCACTTACATTGTAGAAAGTACATTCTGTTTTTTTTTTGGGGGGGGGGGGTTTGGCCAAAATCAGGCACCTTAGAAGGCAACACATAATGTTGCAGCCTACCTTTTAGAACAGTCTTCACATTGAAGCAATAATGACTTAAATTTGCTGTCTAAGTAGGTCTGCACATTAGGTTTTGCAACAGAGTTAAATAAATGAGGATGCAGTTGATTTTTAAAACCCTAGTTTAAGTCTAAGGTGGTGCCAGCAGCATTGTTGAGAAATGTGACTTTGCAGCAGGCTGAGTGCTTCCCCATTCACACGTCGCCTCAAATCTCTCTGCGAACGCTGTGCCTCTTTGCCTGTGGTAACCCGGGCAACCCAGACACTAAAAATAGAGTCGGCTGCTCCGGCTTCAGTCATTCCCACAGAGCTTTATGATTCCAGAGGTTTAAACACGAGCTTCTTAACACACGCACAAGTCACTTACTGTCCTCTCACCCTGAGATAACACGGCTGTTACACATAGATGAAGATCTTAATGGACTTTACAACTATGGGCCTCATTGTTCATACAGCTAGTAGGTGGTGATATTTAATGTGTGTGTGTCTGTGTGTGTGTGTGTGTGTGTGTCTGAGATGAAGATCTTAATGGACTTTACAACTATGGGCCTCATTGTTCATACAGCTATGTGTCTGTGTGTGTGTGTGTGTGTGTGTCTGTGTGTGTGTGTGTGTGTGTGTGTGTGTGTGTCGTGCACATCCATAAATGAACTGAAACAGCTGTTTCAGTGACTTACTTGTGGAGCACGGCGATCTCATTTTCAATGCTGTTCTCTTTCCCCTCCAGAGCTTTTTTCGGGATGCATTTTATCGCCACTAGTTTTCTAGTCCTCTTCTCCTCTGCGAGCATCACCTCAGAAAAAGCCCCTCTGTAAGACAAGATCCATATAATCAATCAGTGTCAGTTTTACCAATCAGTATTAACCAAATCAAATTTTGCACCGCAGAAGTGATACACAAACTTTAACTGAAATTAATTTAGATCTATTTACACAGATTGTTTAATGCAGCTCAGAGGTGGGCTGAATGCATTTATTCTACATTTACAATTGCATAAAAGATGTTATGAGAATTCAATAAGACCAGGGGTCCATGAAGGTCCTACAGGGACAGATATACAAAGCATTTAGACTATAAATGGCATATACATTTCATAACATTTCATGACTATTTGAATGAACATTAACTAAAGATTAACAAATTATTTAGAATAATTACATGATTATTAATGAATAATAATGAAGTGTAATTGTAATAATTACTAAATTATTATACATTTCTATAACTAACAAACAAAACAAAAATGAGAAATGTTGCATTGGTAAATAACTGAAATATGTTTAAGTACTAAAATTACTGAAATTGAAATAAAAAGCACATGACAAAATATTCAAAATATTAATACACACTACAATAGTTTACTAAATAATATTAAAATAATACAGGTTCCTGGACCTGAAAAAGTTGGCAACCCCAAAACATTAAAGGCAAATGCCTATATGCAAAATTCCTAAAATTGTTGGCATAAGTAACATCCTGCTGGGAAAGCTCTCTTGTTATTTTACTTTTAATCTTTCCAGTGAAAGTCACAGATGGGCTGAATGTTGACTCAGACAGACTTGCCTCAACAAGACCTAACCAGACACAACATACTACAATGACAAGCAATAAAAGCTCTTCCATGCAAATTTGAGTTCTTATCTAAACCAGCTGTGCATGAGACAAGAAAATTTAGTTTCTATTTATGTGGCCCTGTCCACAAAGAAATCTCACTGGCTCATAGGTCACTCCATCGCTGAACATAAAACACATTTAACCATTACAGCTAGTGGATCGGTGAAAACGAAGGAAAACAGGAAGCAGATGTTAAAAGACTTCCTCTGAAGGGATAACACTGGAAGAGTTTAAGGATTCAGATGAAGTATTTAAATGCTACTTTCTGATTTGATCAAAAACACTGATTCATTCAGGAAATAAACAACATTAGTGTGTTTTGGTCAGAGACACATAATGTTTAACTTTGCGCTGGCTTCGGTCAGAAAAAAACAATATGGACTTCCCAGCTACATCTGGTCTGAAATGGAAGTAATATCAAATAGGAATTAGAGTTTAATTATGTTTATTCTCCTGGTGGTTAAACTTGAATGCCCTCAAAATTCTGTTTTAATCTTATGTTTACATCATGTGATATAGTTAAGCATGTACACAAGCAAGAGTGGTGAGTTTCCCGCATATTAGCATTATTGCAAATGTGAAAATTATTTTATCCAACAATTCCATATACAATAATGTAATGTTGTGAGTTACACTTTAAACACAATTTTGTCAATATTGTCTGTTTTCACTCTATTAAATAGTTCCACAACTAACCACAACAGAACTATTGTGTGTCTTCGATCAACACGCAGTTGTGTTTTGTTATTGAATGAATTTGTGTTTTGAACGAATCGCGAGTCAATGATTCAATGAGCCATTCAAAGTCACATTCTTAGTTCCCCAATTATTTAGCCATTTCAGCAAATTGGTTGAATAAATGACTGAATGGCTTGGTTATCAAGCCACTGACTTGCTACTATCTAATGGTGGTTTTAGTTTCATATTTAAAGGTATAATTTCATTTTTCTATATTTATAACATCATATTTTAAACATTAATCGCATAACATCTTTTATGCAATTGTAAATGCAGAATAAATGCATTCAGCCCACTTCTGAGCTGCAATAAACAATCTGTGTAAATAGATCTAAATTCACTTCAGATAAAGTTTCTGTACCACTTCTGCAGGGCAAAAATAGATTTTGTTAATAATGATTTAATTTGATTGATATTGATTAAATGTGAAAATGTGACAAAAGATGATGCATACAAATAACAAGGTTAGAAAAAAAAACATTAAATGTGCAAATGCTACTGGAAATCAATTTAAGAAGGGCTAATACTGCCACTTAATATAAAATTAAAAATTGCTTTCAGTAACTGAAATATAGATTACATAAATTATATTGCATTACTTAAACATAAAAAATGGAAATGCTGCCTTGGCAACTAACTGAAATAAATCATTTGAAGAACTAAAGTTACTAGAACTAAAACTGAACAGAATTACTAAAATGAAAACAGTAAATATAAATATCGAAATATTAATGAATACTATATTAGTACTTAAAAAGTACAAAAATAACACTGGTTCCTCAGTCAGGAAAAAGCAACATTGGCAACATTATAACATTATAGGCAGATTCACACACAGAAGTCCTAAAACTGTTGGATCTAAATATCACATCAGATGCAAAAATGGATTTTGTTGATACTGATAGTGTAGTATTATTCTAGTTGCATTTACTGATTAAATGTGAGAATGTGGCATAAAAGATAATGCACACATCTAATAGAAAAAAGAAAAGAAAAAAATCTCCTTAAAGGTAAAACTGCCACTGGAAATTAATGTAAGCTTCAGGAGTCAGCTGTCAACAACCAGCCAAGGCACTAGCACACAAACACGATTAGCAAAATACTGTCTAATTATCGTTATCAGCAAAAACCCAGAAAATAGCATTTTTGTCAATATTGCACACCCCTAGTTTCAGGTGAACAATAATTTACTGAGTGCTGATATATCTTCAGTTGTTTCAGTTGTCTTTATACCATTACACACAAAGATCCACATAGTCACAAGACACCATTTGAACAGAAGATCCGTGATCAGGCCTAAAAGCTCTGATATCATCAGCAAACCACCCAGTCTGTTCAATATTTGAGAATGGAATGAAGATTAAGAGTAAACTCATTATTAAACAGGATGTGATTATCTCCTCAGCAGCACAGATCCGGCCAGGCAGACTTATCCCACAGAGCTCAGCACAGGCATGGAGGACAAACACTGATATGATACACAGTTAAGCCTGCATGCGTATGTGTGTGTGTGCACATGACAGGAGAGAGGATGGGAGAAGGCTGTGTGCTAAACTGCCAATGCTGAGCATGCGGAGACACATACACTTGCTCGTTTACAGCAATGCCACACTAGTGCTGACACACAACTGAACATGATGGCGCACAGATATTGATGTAACGAGTGTAGAACAGCAGACCCTGCGTATGTCAAACATGTTTGTTTTAGTCATGTAATGTGCAGTGCTGAGACCTCATCAAACTCAATACGGTTCAACATCTGGAATCAGTTGCTCTGCTGTAACACTAGTGCACACTAACACACACAAACTAGTCTAACACTAGTCAGATTGCAAATGTAGAACTGAAACAGGAAGTCTTAGTGAAGTAAGAAAAAAAGTGTTATCTAGCTAAAAATATCTGCACAGATGTTACATACTAAAAATGTTACTAGTTTTACAACTGAGTAAAATGTATACATAACAGTGCAGTAAATATGGATTACAAAAATTTCATATGATAGGAAACAGACAAGTATAATATTGAAATACTTACAATTTCTGAAGAAACTGAGCTGTTAATTGCTGCAACCAGATCCATGACCGGTCATAACCAGTCATTAAAGACCAGTTTTGTGAACTGGATTAACCGATCACTTGAAAAGATGTGTTTTTCAAAATGTCAGTTTCATCACTAAGTTATCATATGGGGGAGTGAGTGGTAATGGCATGGACAAAATTTTCCAGGGTGTTGCTATGTGATTGTTAAGGTACTCTGAATGTTTTTATTAGGGATGCACAATATATCAGTATTTCAGTACAATACGATTTATCTTGAGACTTAAAATCACTAATAATTGAATATCAGAATTATCAGAGCCACAAATTGGTCACACTGGGCCTCATTTATCAATCTATCTTTGGGCAAATCAACTTATGACAGGGTTCACATGTGATTCATGAAACATTCGTATGCCGCCAATTAGGGCTGCACAATTAATCGAATTTCTAATTGCGATTACAGTTATGGATGCCACAATTATGTAATCGTTCAAAGCGGCAATTAATCATTCAAAGTCCACTTATGTAATTCTGCACGCTTAAGATATGTTTTTTTCTTTCTACATGTTATCTTAAGGGTTATTCCATTGTTTTAGTTTTAGTATAACATTATAATACCATTCATATTTTTACTTTTTTTATAATTTAAAGAAGAAACCAATCGTGGCGCCTCCGCTGTGGGCGAGATGCAGTAGTGGGGGTCGGTGATGGTGTGGGCCTCCGGAACAGACAGAGATCCCGCAGCTCTTCGGCGTGGGCAGAGTTTAACTCTAAAAATGTGGTTCTGCCAACATCGAGCAGAAACTCACGACTGTATGCGCGCTTAGAGGCGCTCTCTCTCTCTCTCTCTCTCTCTCTCTCTCTCTCTCTCCCTACCGTTAAGTAACTTGTGCATTGTTTTACTTACGACATATCCACCCGAACTACAAGCTTTCCAGTGATGTCTGTGAGAAAGGTATATTCACTCGACAAGCTCGCGCATCTGCGCCGCCGCGCACTCAATCCACTCAGCGCACTTTGTTTATCAGCTCGAGCACACCAGCTATACAGGCGTTAATACTGAATGTTTAACGTTATATTCATTGCATACATATACTTCGTAGTAGACATCCTTAACTCCATTCTGCTGTCTGTTGTTCTGTAGGCGGTGTTTCATTGTCTGAATATGGCACTTATCACATGCTGTGTGGTATCGGCGTTTGGTATCGGGGCATTTTAACGAGTACGAGTACAGGAGCTCAGTATCGGGCCCGATCGGTGCATCCCTAATAATCGTAATTAATAGTCGCAATTACAATTTAAAGGGAATAATCGACAATTATGATTTTTGTCATAATCATGCAGCCCTACCGCCAATCACATCGTATGAATGATCATACGTTGATAAATGTTGCGGCTGAAAACAATCGTCATTTAAATATCACACCCCTAAAAACACCCGGTTTAGAAGCCTTGCCCCTAGAGTTTACGACACGGAGAAACGTAACCCAGCGAAATGGAGGAAATAATCTCATGAAAGAGAAAATGATCTTACTCTAAAAACACGTGTTAAACTTGTAATTTCAAACAATTTCATTAATTTATATTAAATATTGGTAAATATAATTAAACTAAATCATTTAAATTTAATGGTATACATAACAGAACAAGAATGAAAAATAAGTAGCTATAAAATCATATAATAAACTATAAAATAAAACACAAATGAGGCTATAGTGGCAGTCAACGGCATACAAACATCAAGCTAAAATTAATTTATTTAAAGCAAAACTGAAATGGCATTTCACAAGCCACTCTCATTCGACAATAATCCAAATGTTTCCATTTTTGCCATTTAACATTTGGTTGCTAAACTATTATTCATTACGCAAAAAAGGCTTTACTTCCCTTGTGTTCCAATATCCACTTCAAACGTCCTCCTTCATCCTTGTATGTTCATTTCGTAAATGAGGCCCATTGTGTTTTAAAGTGAAATAGTTATGTTACATGTACTTGCTATAGTAATAACAGAACATTATGCATAATTGCAAGCAACTAACCCTAAACCAAACCTTAACCTATAGAAAATATGTTGTTACTTATAATTACTATCATTACTTAAGTGTAATTATACTGTAACACAGACACCGTAAAATAAAGTGTAACACAAAATTGTATTATTCCTTTTTAAGCAAGGAAACGGTTGTAGGGTGGTTACCTACAACCCACCTGGTTGTAGGGTGCTGGTCCAAGTCTAAAGAGCCCATAAGTATGATTAATAGTAACAGTGATCCTTGCCTTCAGAAAGCACAACTGTTCAGAGCTGGGGATTGTGGAATGTTAGACAGCAAAGCGGCACATTCCTCTCCGGTCAGAGACACAAGAGGACGGCCATCTGGTGGAACCAGGGGATGTGAACTAGATTACGACACAGGCCTGTCTGTTGTGGCTTCCTGATTATACATCCTGAATGACACAGAGGACAGAGATGGACTCCAAAACATGAACTTGTATTATATAATATGTTATGCCTGACATACTGTAATTTTAATTAATGCTAAACATAATTCATGTTGTCATTGTCAGTTATGATTTTAACTCGACTGAACACTAACAAAAGCACATTTATTTTCTGTAATCATCTTTGATTCATTTTTCACTGAGCTTGTCACAATGCACTCTTCAACTGAATGATGTTTCTGCCTACTATTTCGAACAGTCATCGACATCTTTGGGAGAATATCTATAATACTCTCACATTCTCTCTCATTTATCTTCTCTTTCCTCTTTCCCATTAATATACTGTCTATTTCTCTGTCTTTCTTTCTCATGTTCCATTAACAGCAGTTTGTTGGGCTTTTGTTATGGCTTCTGCTGGGTTTGGCTTCAGGAGAAATTGCGGTTTCCCTGAAGGAAACAAGAGGTCAGGCGCAGTGCAGGGGGGAGAGCAACTTCCAGTCTGTGTTACATGACTCTCACATCTCACAGAAGAGAGGGACTTCTCTTAAAGAAATCTGAAAGAAATAGTTCAAGGAATAGTTCAATAACCTATAGTTGTAGGCTGATAAACACTGCAACCAGATCACTGAGTCCAAACTTTATCAGTTCAAATCCTAAACCAATCATTAAGACCTCTTTGGTGAACTGGATCAACCGATTCTTTGAAAAGATTTGGCTCATTACATAATGTTACCAAATGGCTACTTCTGTCAGGACCACTATCGTCAAATATGATTGACAATTAGCATACAGTTTGGATTGGCGGTATGGTTCTGTTCTGGGCAAGAACTTCCTGCGCATCCATGCAGCCTAGCATGGATGAGAGCAGGGAGAGCAGCGATAAAACTACCCCCCCCCCAGGGTAAACAGAACAGAACCAACATAAATGTATTGCAGATATCGTTAAAGTTCAATAATGTTATGTACACATTTTAGAATTAGTCTGATTCAAAGGAGAATCAGAAGGCTGAATCCCGACTGACAGAGGAGGAGTTGGGGATGGAGGAGGGTAATTAGTTATTGAGCAATGCGAAAACTGCTGATAATACTGAGGGACCTTATATATGAATGCTTAGATAGGTGTCATATTCCCATAGGTTGAGGGGGATCAGCTGAAAGTCAGCTGATGCGAGCTTGACTAACGTGACCTGCCAGAACTAACGCTACGCTTGATTTTTATAATACATTTATGGTGCATCCGTGTCATTTTGGAAGCTTAAAGCAAATTTTCTGTTCTAATTGCATGGAAAAGAGTGACCAGTACATTATTAAAGATATCTTCACATTAAATTAGAGCACTGAGGCAAACAAATTTCATGGGGGTGTGACATTCTTTAGAAAACTATTAATCCAATCTAATTAGATACTACAAACAATTTAATAATTCATCTCTCAAGAGACCGATGCCACATGACATCTTGCTTCCTGAGGCAGTGCTCAGCCTAAATTCAGTTCAGCGCAGGTCCCACAGACTTGACACAGAACCATCATTTGTGCTGATTGCGTTATGTAACGTTCCCTAAAACAAACAAAAAGCAGGTGCAGCTTTTGTGCTGGAGGCCAGACTGAGACTGAATCATGTGAATCAAGTCAGATGGCCCAGTGTTTCTGGACGGATGCCATATATCTCTGCTTAGTTCAGGTTCAACTTAATGAGATCTGTGTGAGATCAGCTGATCTGAGAACAGCACTGCTTATTTTACATTTTTAGATCATAATCTGGATTAGGACAAGGCAGGCTGATTCTGGGTGAACAAATTATTTACAGTACGGTGAAGTATGGACTTCCTGCATAAGCATGCTACAGTCAGACACTCATAAGCATTGATCTGATTCCTAACCATGTTAACTGATGAACAATTAATATTTTTTAAATTCCCAATTATTATATCTACACACATGGTGGCCAATATAATCCACAAAAGAATGACCACTTTTTATATTTGCTAGAAATAAATAAAAGGTTTTCAATATATACTGGTTTAGCTTTATCAAATGATCACTGTCCCAACTGCAAAAGAACGATCAATTTTTATTTATAGCAATGGATTTTTATATTTGCTAAAAATAATTTTAATTAATTAATGTTTAATTAAATGTTACATTTTCTTACAATGTTTTTTTTAATATTCAAACTATTTAGTACTATTTATATCCTATTATGGTATTTATTAATATTTTGAATTAGCTTTAATTTTGATATTTCAGTTTTAATCTTAGTTTTAAGTTTTAGTAATTTTGTTACATGCTTTTGTTATATTTAGTAGTTTTATTTAGTTATATTTAGTACATACTGTATATTTCTATCCATCTTTATTTTTATTTCAGTTTTAGTTTTAGTAATTTAAGTATTTCAGCTTATTTAATTTCAGTTAGACGTAGTTGCCAAGGCAACATTATTATTTTTTGTTACATTTTTCATCTATATATTTCAGCTTTATTTCAATTCATGAAGACTATTTTAATAGTTTTAGTTAACAATAACAACTACTACCTGCTTAAAAAATGAAACAACCTGGAAATGATACATTACTGATTGGTCTGTAGTTTTGAAACACATTCTTGCTGATGCTTTCATGAAGTAATTTCAGCAAATTCGACAAACCTTTATCTATGTTAGCAATAGCTTAGCATAATTTCAGTATAACTCAAAACTCTCTCAAAACTTTTATATATGGTCACTACAGCAATACAGTAAACCAATGTTCAAAGTCATTAATAATAATATTCAGTAAATAATAAACAATTCTTGTAGCTTTTAACTTATACATTGTTCTTGACACTTCTGTGAATCTGCCAAGCAGAAGATCACAGTTATTACTAGCCTGGTCAAAATATCAGCCTATAAATATGATGATTATTGGGAAAGACCTAAAAAGCTGTTCAGTAGTCTACAGTTCACTTTATATGCACAAATGCACACAATGCAGCACACACACACTATCCATTAAGCATAGAGGGGTTATGAGAACTTCAAAGCAGATGAACAGTAAGTTAGTGTGTTTGTCTCAATTACTAAGAAAACATAAAACTAAAGGACAGTAGTCTGAAAATCCAAAAGAACAATAAAGCAATTATCTTTACTGTTATGATATGCTATTCACTATATACATCTGTCCTATTCCCTTAGGTCATTGTGATAGTGTCGCTGAATGTTTCTGGCACACAGAGGATGTCAACAGTGATTCACAGATGTCGTATAGTGGCTGAGCACTTAGAATCTGGTCGATCAGGGTCGCACACAAACATGCACAAACAGCAGCAATGATTGATCCCTTGGGATATTTTTGTTTCCAAAGCAGAAGTTGCGACCTCACACCTGGCCGTCGGACGAGCCCAGAGGTTAGCCTGCAGACACTACCATTAAACATGAACAGACAATATCTGTAATGACTAGACTAGACAAACAGAAAAAAAGAGGTGAGACAATAAAAGCGAATTTTAAATGTTATTTGTATAAAGAGAACGCTATTTGTATGGGCCCTTCACGGATGTTCACTTCCACATGGCCTTTTATGAAGTGTACATATGATTTTCAGATGAAAGGAAGTCATTTCATTTGTGTTCAAGTTTTTCACAAGATCAAGTTTTGAAAAAACAAGACTTAAACTATATATAGCACAAATGTTTAATAACTCTCCAACTCAAAATAGTCACAATGACCTATGTATACCAACAGGAACATTTATCAGCTCTGTTCCAAAAACTAGCAAACTACCTTGCTAGCTGTCTACAACGGCAGCTGCCTTTTAAGCATTTTTGCATTGCACTATGCTGCTTTTTTATTGCCTTTCTGTGTAAACATTCTAGATGGAGGTGTTTTGAGTGCTGCACTTGCATTTTGTGTCTTTTGCAGCACCTCAGACGTGACATGGCGTTTTAAAAATGTGGTGCTAAAGTAAAAAGTTGTTTAGCTGTAACTTCTGTGTGAATAGCCCCAAACTGATTTGCTGAACACTACGCTGCATCTTTACATGCCACGCAGGCACGTGCACAGGTAGGGCTCAACCTGTGCAGAGGTCCGCGTCTGAAGTTTCCCGCTCTGTTCAGCGTGCAGTATCACGTGTCTAAACAAATAGCACATGCTGTCAGTGATTTCAACCACTAGAGGCCGCTATCATACTCTATAATGACAGCAGACCCTTCTCAGCCATTCCAGCAATGGACGCAACCCGGAAAACTCCAGCAAAAAACTATCGGTGCCAATTAATCGGCAAAACCGATACATCGGTCGACCTCTAACTCACATACACACAAATTGGGTGATAGTCAAATCTAGTTACATTTTTTCATTAATACTTAAAGGTTCTGAATAAAATTTGAGTACATTTGTAACATTTCACCTAACTTGTATGTCACTGTGGATACATTTTATACCAAGTTCAGCATGGAATTTTTTTCGGTAAAAGATACACGGGATTCTACCTTCAATTCTGGACAAAATAATGTATCTTAAAAGCTACCTGCTACCTGGTCACATTGGAAGCACCTCTGTTGACTTACAATCTTGTCTAGGTTGAAAACATCTTTCTGTTGTATCACTGCATATAATAATTTTGTATGTATGACATATCACATAACAATGCATTTAATACGTACTGTTCTTAAATTAGAGCCTCTAAAGATAAGAGTAGTGGGTGGGTTGGGAATGGCAGATAATGAAGAATACACTCTAGTCACTGCAAACCATCACTTGTGGTGAAAAAAAAAAATGCACAGAAAAAATTTCACATTTTTCCTGTGAAAGTTTGACTTGATGAGCAGCTCCTCACCTTCATGAATGCATCTGCTTGTGCAAGATGGGCACACCTGATACAGGAAATGGGGGAAAATACAGGAAATGCAATGATGAAGCAGATTAGTGGGCCGGCGGGATGTGGAGAAACGAGCGACAGCAATCAGGAGATTAACCTTTCATTCCTGGCATAATCGCTGCAGAAAACACTCCTCGAGTGTCTCGTGACACACTCACTCATGTGTGTGAACTGTGAATGGATGGAAAACTGTGGCAATGCCACTGAGTGTGTGTTTGTGTGTTTATATGCGTGCAAATGCGTGTGTGCACGAGGAATGGTGATTGAATAATAAATGCACAGGGACACCTCATGGTGTTTACCGGCCTGGTAGAGACACCTGCTCTACCACACACACACACACACACAAACACACCCACTTTCGGTTACTGCTCACACCTCTCCTAGCACATAACAAATAATTAAGACCAAGCAGTACAACCTGATTTAAAAAATATATATATATATAAAAAAATGTAATTATAATAATAAGTTTGCTTGCTCTGCGTGTGTGTGTGTGAATGAATAGCATTTAGTTTCATCTACTAAAGTACACAAACACACACACACACACACACACATATTAGGAAAGGGTTAAAGCTTAAGCAGTAAAGAGGAAATAAGGAATGAAGTTATGAAACCATTTGCATATTCAGCAGATTTACAGCCTGAAGGGAACATCAGATTCTTAGTTCAAACACACCTTTGT
>NW_015546057.1:1047209-1055040 GCF_001515605.1 Sinocyclocheilus anshuiensis | reverse complement strand
TGTGTGTGTGTGTGTGTGTGTGTGTGTGTTCCCCATTAATGGTAAATTAATATTGTGATAAATATTGATAACATATGATATAGAAAAAAATACATATATAATATAAAATATAATATTGTTGGCCATATTGCCCAGCCCTATAACAGTGTTTTTAATGCTGAATAAATATATGCAATGCACTCTAAGAATTTTTATTTCTTTACAGAGAAAAACAAACATCCACAACAACGTCAAATTGCAGTTAATACCATATTTGCGCTACCACCCAAACTGCTCCAACAACACTTTGGATGACACATCATGCCCATCTTGCTGTGGGTTAAACCAACACTCACAAGAGCCTGTGACTGCATCCGCTAATAAGCAGCAAATGGAAATTCAACATGCCCTAGTGTGCTTCACATCAATGAAAGAGAAACCATTACATCGCTATGGCAACTCAGCAGTGATTTGGTTCAGCTCAGTGCCTATTCTGAGGGATTTTGGGTTCTTCATAATCAAATCAAGTACCTGGAGGAAACGGTGCATCAAAACTGGATATCCAAGTGCCGAAACATTCTTCTGTTAAACAGGATAATGTTACACAGCAAAACAAAGCCATGGCAAGCATAATTTTTCCTACTGCTCATGCCTGGCGTAATGGATTTGAACAAACCCAAAACACTAAGCTCATCCCACACCGTTTGTACTACAGACATGAATGATACCTCAAATCATGCAGCCTGTTGAGTGATCAGATATTTTTATGACGTTCTTCTGGCCATGTAAATAGACGAAGATTCTGACAACATATAAATCATAGAAATTTAGTGTACAGTTATTACATTATACCAGATTAGTTGTTAATGTTAACTAAAACTGAAATAAAGCTGAAATGAAATAAAATATAAATATTAGATGAAAAACTTGAATGAAAACTAGAAATGTTGCGTTGGCAACTAACTGAAATGAAATAAACGGAAGGACTCACTATGCTAAAATTAAAAAGTAAATACATTTAAAATAAAGCTATATATACAAATAACAAAAGCACAACAAAATTACTAAAATTTAAAGTACGTTTAAAATGAAAACTTAAAACATGAAACTAAATCAAAATATTAATAAAAACTATACAAGGATGTAATAATACAAAAATGACAATGGTCTACATGTTCTACCAATGTTCAGTTTTTTAGAGGACTGTAGAAAGTATGAAAAAGCATAAAACTGACTTTTCCTTGTCTGATGTAGTAAACAGACTTACTTAAGCAGGCAAAACAAACAAAAAAACCCTAAAATTAAAATACTAAACTAAAATTTAATTAAAAAATAAATACTATACTAAACTAAAATGTGACCCTGGAGCACAAAACCAGTCATAAGTTGCACGGGTATATTTGTAGCAATAGCCAAAAAAAAACATTGTATGGGTAAAAATTATCGATTTTTCTTTTATACCAAAAATCATTAGGATATTAAGTAAAGATAATTTTCCTTGAAGATATTTTGTAAATTTCCTACCGTAAATATATCAAAACTTAATTTTTGATATGCATTGCTAAGAACTTCATTTGGACAACTTTAAAGGCGAATTCTCAGTATTTAGATTTTTTTTGCACCCTCAGATTCCAGATTTTCAAATAGTTGTATCTCGGCCAAATGTTCTAACAAATATTCTTCGGATAAGTCCTATCCTAACAAACCATACATCAATGGAAAGCATATTTATTCAGCTTTCAGATTATGTATAAATCTCAATTTAAAAAAAATGACCCTTATGACTAAATTAGTATTAAAATACTAAATAATATTACATAAATAATACTACAATATCTGTAGCTCAAACAGTAGAGAATGGCGCTAGCAACAACAAGGTCTTGGATGTAATTCACAAAAAACGAAAAGAATGTTGACGATCAAAATTAAAGTAGTTGGTACACTTAAATATAATATTTATTCAACTCTTTGACTGAATGATCAGTTTTCACAAGGGTTTAATAGATTTATGACATTGGACAGCAGCTGAATGGACAGCTGTAAGACATCTGACACTTCACTGTGTGCTGTGATAAACGGGTCACCTTCTGCTGTGCCCCAGAGTGACTTTTTAGGGCTGGGAGAACGAATGTGGGTCATGTTATTGGAAACAGGGCTATACGTCTAGGGCTGCTCGATAAATCGCATGCGATATTTAATGCGCATCTTGTCACGAGCTCGAGCGGCAGTATGAAATGCGGTGCACGCGACAATTACGTCAGAATCTTCTACTTCACCTGTTGAATTCACTATGGCAACAATCTGCAAGATCTGCGCGGGACCGATAGAGCCGCCGGATCAGCACGACTACTGCGTCGCCTGCCTGGGCCTGGCCCACGCCGAGGCGGCGCTGGACGAGTCCAACTGCGGGCATTGCGCGGACCTTCCGGCCCGCGTACTCCGGACCCGCCGCGATGTGGCTCGCGGCCTATTCGGGATGAGGCCCACTGCCTCCAGCGTGCCGCTGGTGGGCCCTCCCGGTGACGGGAGCGTCGTCTTGTCGCTCCACCAACCCCAACGGTCGCCCCGTTCCCCGGTCTCACTCCCCGAGGACTGCTTCCGCCCTCCTTCCAACATCGCGGAGTTTGTATCCTTTAGCCAGGAGGAGGGGGATGACTCGATGTCCATCTCGGCCTCGGAGAGGGAGGATTGGGCGGGATCGGAGTCCGATCAGCCGGACAGCATGGGGCCCCCAGACCTCCAGGAGGAGCTCATGAGGGTTCTGTCAAGGGCTGTCCAGGAGTTGGAGCTTACCTGGAGTCCTCCAGAGGAGCCTGCCAGGAGTAAGCTTGACTCCTGGTATTTCAGGTCCACCCGGAAAGCTGACTCGAGGACGTCGGTCCCCTTTTTCCCCGACGTACATGAGCAGCTGGTAAAAACATGGTCTGCGCCCCAATCAGCGCGCGTCCACTCTGCCACACAGGCCATTTTTTCCCACGTGGATGGGGCGGAGGCCCACGGGTACTCTCCCCCAGTCGAGGAGACCATCGCTGCCACCGAGCTATGTGCCTAAATCACTATCTACCCCCTTCAGAGCGCAGACTGTTTCGCTGTCTGCCCTGTCTTCTGAGTCACCGACCTCGTGTGATGCGGACGCTCAGACTTCGACAACGTTATTAATGACCAGATATGCAAATTTCGTATACCTGGGCTTTAGACGTTCATTGGCTTATCTCCAACTATCAGCTGCGAGCCCGTTTAACAAGCGTCGCTATTGGTTGGGAATTGTGTGTGTTCTATCTTCGCTGAGTGTGTAACTTGTACAGGCTGCTCGTAGCCTCTCTCACGGCGGGATTGAATATCGTTCCCATAACGGAGAAATATCTCCGTGATGTCTCGTGAAAGCTCGAGAGGGAACGCTCCGGTTACTGTCGTAACCTCGGTTCCCTGAGAGCGGGAACGAGACATCACGGTGGTCGCCGTGTTCGTTGCTCGATCAGCTAAGCTGCGTTCAGTATCAGATTCTGACGTAATTGTCGCGTGCACCGCATTTTATACTGCCTCTCGAGCTCATCAGTATTTGCATGCGATTTGCATACTTCGCGTCAATTGGCCAGTCATTTGGACTGGCGGGAGCCAATAGGACTTCAGGAAAGGTTGGAAGGGAAGGGGTTCCCATAACGGAGAAATATCTCCGTGATGTCTCGTTCCCGCTCTCAGGGAACCGAGGTTACGACAGTAACCGGAGCGTTTTGCGCAGCTCGTCAGTGAACAACGGCTCTGTGTAGTTAATGCTGCTCAATGTGAAGGCCCGCAGGTGATGGAGATTTACTGCTGATTACAGAACCGGCTTTACTAATAAGATGCACGTTAAATATCGCATGCGATTTATCGTGCAGCCCTATATACGTCTTCTTGAGAAACCTCAATTGCAGACTTGTTTGTCTTAAGGCACATAAAGCTAAGCAGGTCTGACACAATTATGCTGACCTGACAGAAATTCAAATTAAACTGCTGGCTGTCCTGTGCTCTCGCTGTCTTATCAATCACTGAAATTAAAGTATGAGAGCACGGGTCAGCAGCAACAGCAGCAGCGGGCAGAGGTGATCCATACTCCGTATTGATTTTAGATTATTCCAGTGCTTCCAAACCGCCCACACACTGCCAGCCCCGCAAAGCATGCTGGGAAGTGGCATAGTTCTCGCAGTGCCACTAAATAAGGTTGGGCATGTGATCCGTTCCAGAGAAAAACACACTAGCAAAGTGAAATACATTAGGTTATCATAAAAACAGCATGATATGAATATTAGATTTTCTAAGTCACAAGATTTACAGTTTCCGCCTATTTTCACAATAAAGCGGCTGAAAAAAATTATATTTAGGTTAGATCAAAAATTGATCACGGGTGTCAGTAATAATGTTACATTGTTACAAAAGATGTATGCTGTTGTTTTGAATGTTCTGTTTATCAAAGGATCCTGAATTCCACAAAAATATTAAGCAACACTATAGCTGCTATAATAATAATTTTTTCTTGAGTATCAAATCGGCATATTAGAATGATTTCTGAAGGATCATGTGACACTGAAGACTGGAGTAATGACGCTGAAAATTCAGCTTTGCCATAACAGGAATAACATTTTAAAGTACATTTATTCAAATAGAAAACAGCTATTTTAAATTATAAGAATATTTCACAATATTACAGTATTTTTCATCAAATAAATGCAGCCTTGGTAAGACTTATTTTAAATCATCTTAGCAAATCTTACAGACCCTTCCCCCCGCACTCTTTAAAATGCTAGTGTACCTAATATATTAGTCCCGCTCTATTGTCAAAAGCCATTTCTAGGGTTCAGAAAATTACAAAGATAAGGGAGTGGGATCCACATAGTAGAACCACATAGCAAACACCAACAATTCTATATCAACTACATAGTAAAGCCCTGGTAACCACCTGAAACCCACTATGGTGACATGTTATGCACAGGCGAACACCAGTAAGAATGTCTTCAGAAAAACAAAAACGTAAATCTAATAATGTAGTTATTGCTTATTTGCTCCCACCAGCAATTCTATTTTAGAGCATTGTATAAATATCCATCCTGCACAACATACTTGCATAAAAATGCTGTGCACATAAATATTTAGATTAGCTGTACAAAAACTGCCAACCCTACTCTACCCTATTAACTAAAAATAGCTCTGGCTACTGGCCAGCGGCACTCTCTTATTTAACGGAAAACTGCTTCAGTCACAGTTTTTTTTTTCCCTAATTCCACCTTCTATTTTGGAACATCGATGTTAAATCTTTATTTTTAGGTTTTTCAGATTACTGGAAGGCTTTCATGCTAACAGCGACACAAAAACATGCCCAGGAAATACAATCGATACAAGCTCTTTTGTTACACTAGTCCCATTAGTGTTTGTTACAGTGTGGATGCATGTTCACTACATGATCAGAGTAGGAAATGACCTTCAGACCAGATACCAAGCAGAAGAAAGACAAAAATATACAAAGGGACACTAAACCTTATAATATGAGTGACATTTTTTTTTTATACCCCATTTACGTACATGCTTTTGTTCTTATTGAAACCAGGTCCAAAACTCGCTCCACTTCTGAAACATCTTTTTTTTTTTTCGTGCTTAGCTTGGAAATATGTTGCATTACAAAATCAAAATGGGTTGAAAAAACTTTTTCATGTTGAAAGTAGGACTATAAATAATAAAAATATATTATTCTAAATATTACATAAAGAGAGCTTTAAAACAGTGTTTCAAATGATGCTTCAGTAAACAAAAAATAATAATCTGTTATTTTAGGATATTCATTATATTAATGTAATATAGACACTTGCGAATTAAAGTCACATTTACCATATGACATAACCATAGCAACAGAATGCTGCTGTTTTTCAATAGAGTCTATAACAGAAAACGCGTAAGTACTATCGTTATTTCACACTTTATTAAATAAAGAGCACTTTAAAACAATGATGCTTCAGTAAACAAAAAATAAGAATCTGTTATATTTAGGGTTGCCCCCTAATAGTCGACTAATCATAAGTCGACCAGAAGAGGCTTGGTTGACCCAAATTTTATTAGTCGCAGAACAAAATCTGGATAAAAAATCCACTGGCGAAGTCACGCAGTTCATAGTCTCGCGTAGCCAGACCTTCAGACTGACAGCAGAAGGTCTGGAATCCATGGCAGCTTTCATTGGCCAAGGTCCGCCCATGAGACCGTTTGACAGACATGTCAAACAACCAATCACAGTTCGTTTCATTCAGCGTCATGTTTCGGGGCGTGGAAATGTAGCCACAATAACAGACCGGTGTGTAAAACTCTTCGACGTATTTTAAAGATTCTATGCCGTGACCTTTAAATATTTCACATACTTTTGAAAATCTAGTGTTTAGTTGATCACGTGGAAATGTCGCCACAATAACAGACCGGTGTGTAAAACTCTTGGACGTATTTTAAAGATTCTATGCTGTGACCTTTAAATATTTCACATACTTTTGAAAATCCAGTGTTTAGTTGATCATGATAAACGCTCGTCATCACAGTTGTAAACATGACGGCTTTCTTCTTTCGTGAGGGGGTATGGCGTCACGGCATCTTTGTTTCCAGGCGGAACGTTAAAGAACACGACACACACGTCTCCCGGAAGTCCTGTATAATTCAACCAATCTGATGACGACTTTGAAACTCCTGAAGTGTTTCCACTTTTGTGTGCCATATGCATAAGACGTTCAGCCAACGGTCCGTGGGCGTGACGTCTGAGGCTGAGACTACGCAGTTCGTGACGGACAGATCATTAATGGCTATAATACAGTACATCAGGCAGGACATCCAAATGCTCACCTATCATTCATCAACCTCAAATATGGCTTATCATCTGAAATATGTAAGTATTAGCAACTTTACATGGCCGCTCAATCTCAATGTAACAGAGAAATGTGCGCTGTTCAAGTGTCTGTGTGGAAGCTGGACATTAGCGCTCACTGCAGGACAGATGGCACCGGTGTGCTCACTTGCTCTTAAAATACACCCTCATGTTTGGTCATACAGATAAGAGTAATACATCTTTCAAATCTACGTTTATTTGTGTGCACTCACAATAACAGCAGAACGCGCTTTTGTAAAATAATGAAAGCAAACAGGAAGCGCTTTCTGCCGTCTCGGTCTGTGAACTAGAGCACAAAACTCCGTGTATATCTTTGCCTTACATACATTAAGTAAGAGAGTGAGAGTGAAATATAATAGATAATATATAATAGAGTGAAACGTCTACTTTCAAATGAACCAATTCAAATAGAAAACAAATATTCTCAGGTTATGTAATCTGTATAAAACATAAATACAGGCACATCCACTACTGCGGAGATGACGAGTCAGTGTCGCCGACTTCATCTCTTAAACCGAAAACAAAGAAAGCACTAGTTTATCAAATGATTTTTTAAATGGTTTATTAATAAACGCGCGATTAGTCGACTAATGCTTCAAATGAATGACTACTAGTCAACCAGAAAAATCCTTAGTCGAGGGCAGCCCTAGTTATATTAGTATATTCATTATATTAGTATTATGGCGTAATATAGATGCTTGCAACTACAGTCATGTTGACCTAAGGAAGTAACCATAACAAGAGCACACTGCTGTCTTTTTATAGGTTGAGTATCAGATAACACATAAGTACTGTCATTACTTTATTATACCATGGTCTGTCTGAATGCTCGATTCTGATTGGCTGGCAGGTATGCCCCTATTATGCCTTTTCGAATATTACCTTTCATGCAGTGTGTCATGTAGCTGTATGTGAACATAAACTATCTGCAAAGTTGTGAAGCCGACAGTGCACGATAAA
>NW_015546057.1:1044403-1047190 GCF_001515605.1 Sinocyclocheilus anshuiensis | reverse complement strand
ACGGAAAGGAGGGGTTTAGAGAGACTGATTCTTTGAACTGCTTCGCATGAGTCGTTTACGAATCATTTTAAAATTAAATCTATTTTTTGAGAAAACTAACGTGTTTTGCATGTAAACCTGTTTTAGGAGACTCATAAAACAATATTAGCAACCTTAAAAATGGCATAATAGGGGCACTTTAAAACCATTTAATGCACAGGTAATTCAAAGTCAGTTTAATCACCGTTCTATATTAATATGCTGCTTTCATTGACTCTGTGTGTGTGTGTGTGTGTGTGTGAGAGAGAGAGAGTGAGAGAGAGAGAGAGAGAGAGTGAGAGTGAGAGTGAGAGAGATCGCGCTGCCCATACACAGAACCATTCAGGAGTACAGAAACTTGTTGTCAACGCTGCCTGGCATTTTATTGTATTAATAAAACAGCTTAGATACTGGATCGCTATATTATATTCCTCAGCAACGAGGGGTTAAAATAGCTGTTTTTGAAGTAACCAAACTCACAGCTTGCACAGACACAGGTAATTCACACATGCAACACTCTCTCTCTCTCTCTCTCTCTCTCTCTCTCTCTCTCTCTGTCTCTCTCTCAATTGATCGATCGATAATTAAAGGGTTAGTTCACCCCAAAATGCCAAACTGTCATTGATTACTCACCCTCATGTCATTCCAAACCTGTAAGACCTTCGTTCATCTACAGAACACAAATTAAGATTTTTTTTATGAAATGTTAGAGCTCTCCAAATCTGTCATTGATTACTCACCCTCATGTCATTCCAAACCTGTAAGACCTTCGTTCATCTACAGAACACAAATTAAGATTTTTTTTATGAAATGTTAGAGCTCTCTGACCCTTCATAGACAGCAATGCAACTGTAATGTTCCCAGGTCTAGAAACGTACTAAGGACATCGGTAAAACAGTCCATGTGACATCAGTGGCTCAACTTCAGTTTTGCGAAACTACGAGAATACTTTTTGTGCGCAAAGGGAAAAATAAAAGATTTTATTCAACAATTCTTCTCCCCAGAGTTACCATCTTCTGCCATCTTAGAGAGTATCACAACGCATACGCACGCTTTCCCCCAAGCGTAAACAACGCTGATTACTCAGATTACGTTCATGCGTGTGCTTTCCTCCCCCAATGCTAATTACGTAGATTACGGTCTTGGGTACTCTCCAAAATGGCGGAAGACGTAACTCAGGGGGAAAAAATTGTTGAATAAATTATGTTCCCTTTCGAACATTCACTTCACGTTGTGTATGGGGAAAACTCCTGTTTTACTCTGTACTGAAGCCTGATTTGTTCACGTTTGTGTAGCTGCACAAACCAATGGAGCTTTAGCCCACCAGAAAGGGCAGAGCCGACCTGTATATAAGTCGGCCCGCAGCGCCATTCATCAGATAATTATCCTTCAGCGATGAGGATCATCTCTTCGCTGACTCTGGAAGAAGCCAAGGAAGAAGAAGCTCCAGCTCTGCTCGCCGCCATTGAAGATGCCCGAAGCAGCGAAGATTCACTGCGGCCATCCGGCGCTTGAAGAGCAAGCTAGAGTATTCCTAAAGAGCAAATTTCTCAGCATGTGTTGTTGCAAATGTCGCGCTGTGAGTATCTTTCATGAAGGCGGTCCCCCTCGCTCAGCCCTCCCATTTCCTTTCTCTCCTAAGAGAAAGAAACAGCGGGGCAGCGGGTCCTTCTCAGCAGGCTCGAGTGGTGTCACATCGGCTCAACGTCAGCATGCCCCACCCTCCCCTCGTCCTCTCGCCTCGCCGGTGTGCTTCAACACAGGATGACCAATGCCCCTCTTGGTTTCATTCGGCACGTCTGAAGAAGACGTTATCAGCGAGGACGTTATTGCCGACGACTCCATGTCCTCGGCGGCGTCTGATACGGAAGAGTGGGGAAATTCCGGCGATGAGCCCAGAGTCCGAAGACCAGAGGCCGAAGCCGGACACCAAACTCATTCGTGTCCTGTCGAAAGCGGTGGAGGATCTGGGCCTTGAGTGGTCGGCTCCGGAAAAGCCTGCCCACGGCCTGTTGGACGAGTGGTACCTGCTGGGAAGCCGTCAACAATCCTGTCGCCAACACCCCGCCCCGTTCTTGCCTGCGGTTCATGACGAGCTCACCAAGACGTGGCGCGCCCCCTACTCGGCCCAGGTAAATCCCTCTACAGCAGCAGCTTTCACCACCGTTGAATACTTTTTGTGCGCAAAGGGAAAAAAAAAAGATTTTATTCAACAATTCTTCTCCCCAGAGTTACCATCTTCTGCCATTTTAGAGAGTATCACAACGCATACGCACGCTTTCCCCCAAGCGTAAACAACGCTGATTACTCAGATTACGTTCATGCGTGTGCTTTCCTCCCCCAATGCTAATTACGTAGATTACGGTCTTGGGTACTCTCCAAAATGGCGGAAGACGTAACTCAGGGGGAAAAAATTGTTGAATAAATTATGTTCCCTTTCGAACACTCCCCCCTCTGGAGGAAGCGGTTGCTGCTCATCTGTGCCCGCCATCTGCCCTCGCATTGAAGGCCCATGCAGTGCATCCCTCTAAGCCCTGCAGGACCACCTCGGCGCTCACCAACAGGGCTTATGCAGCGGCCGGCCAAAGACAGTTCGGCGCTGCATACAATGGCGGTTCTCCAGGTGTTTCAAGCCAAGCTTCTCATGGACGAGTCTGGCCAAGAACACCAGGAGGCTTTCAAAGAGCTGCGCACAGCGACAGATCTGGCTCTGCGCGCCACAAAATCAACGGCGCAGGTGATCGGCAAGACAATGGCCAATCTGGAGGC
>NW_015546057.1:1014346-1035313 GCF_001515605.1 Sinocyclocheilus anshuiensis | reverse complement strand
TCGGCTCAACGTCAGCATGCCCCACCCTCACCTCGTCCTCTCGCCTCGCCGGTGTGCTTCAACACAGGATGACCAATGCCCCTCTTGGTTTCATTCGGCGCGTCTGAAGAAGACGTTATCAGCGAGGACGTTATTGCCGACGACTCCATGTCCTTGGCGGCGTCTGATACGGAAGAGTGGGGAAATTCCGGCGATGAGCCCAGAGTCCCTCCCCCCTCTCAAGATCAGAGGCCGAAGCCGGACGCCAAACTCATTCGTGTCCTGTCGAAAGCGGTGGAGGATCTGGGCCTTGAGTGGTCGGCTCCGGAAAAGCCTGCCCACGGCCTGTTGGACGAGTGGTACCTGCTGGGAAGCCGTCAACAATCCTGTCGCCAACACCCCGCCCCGTTCTTGCCTGCGGTTCATGACGAGCTCACCAAGACGTGGCGCGCCCCCTACTCGGCCCAGGTAAATCCCTCTACAGCAGCAGCTTTCACCACCGTTGATGGCGCTGACGACAAGGGATACAGCAAGCTCCCCCCTCTGGAGGAAGCGGTTGCTGCTCATCTGTGCCCGCCATCTGCCCTCGCATTGAAAGCCCATGCAGTGCATCCCTCTAAGCCCTGCAGGACCACCTCGGCACTCACCAACAGGGCTTATGCAGCGGCCGGCCAAAGACAGTTCGGCGCTGCATACAATGGCGGTTCTCCAGGTGTTTCAAGCCAAGCTTCTCATGGACGAGTCTGGCCAAGAACACCAGGAGGCTTTCAAAGAGCTGCGCACAGCGACAGATCTGGCTCTGCACGCCACGAAAGCAACGGCGCAGGCGATCGGCAAGACTATGGCCAGTCTGGTGGTGCTGGAGCGCCACCTATGGTTGAACCTCACTGAGATCAGGGACACTGAGAAAATGGCCTTCCTCGACTCACTGGTCTCGCTGAAAGGTCTGTTTGGCCCCGCTGTGGATGGGTTTGCAGAGAGGTTTTTGGAGGCTCAGAAGACGTCGCAGGTGCTGCGTCACTTCTTCCCCAAGCGCTCTGGCCCAGCGGCTGCGAGCCGCCAGAAGAACCTCGCCACTCAGCCTGCAAAGCCAGCGCAGCCTCAGCCCCAACGCAAATCTGAGCCTGTGCTGCAACAGCACTCCCGGACAGCGAAACGCTTCCCCTTCCCGAAGCATCAAGGTCCCCGCCTACGAGTTGTGCTGGACCCCAAGCCGCCTAAGCCGTCCTAATGTGCCAGAGAGAAGGAGGAGGGGCTCTGTTCTTGCCTCGGCCGGAACGCCCTGAAAAACAGCTCGCTTTCATTCTCCATCCCTCTGAGCACCTCTGAGCAATGGAGTTCCGTTTCCAGTGGGTCACGTCCTGCAGGTGCAGCACGTACCCGAATGTTTTACCGCTGTGATAGCAGACCCACATACATTCAAACTTCTGCTCCGGACAACGAAGCACTCGTTCTCCGACAGGAGGTGCAGACGTTGCTTGCAAAAGGCACTGTGGAAATAATGCCCCAGCGAACAGCAAGTCAGGCTTTTACAGCCACTACTTCCTCGTCCCAAAGAAAGATGGCGGGTTCAGACCCATTCTGGATCTCAGGCGTCTGAACCCCTCGCTTATGCGCCGGTCGTTCAAGATGTTAACTATAAAACAGATCCTCGCGCACATTTGCCCCAAGGACTGGTTTTTGACTGTGGATCTGAAATATGCATACTTTCACATTCACATAGCCCCCCATCACAGATCGTTTTTGAGATTCGCGTTCGAGGGAGTGGCCTATCAGTACACAGTCCTTCCGTTTGGCTTGTCTCTGGCCCCGCACACTTTCATGAAGTGCGTAGACGCGGCTCTTTCCCCTCTGAGACAGATGGGAATCCGTGTTTTGAACTACCTCGACGATTGGCTGGTTCTAGCCAGGTCAGAATGGGAGTTGGCTGCTCACAGAGAGCTGTTACTCAGCCACTTGGAGCGCCTTGGGTTGATCATCAACCCGCTCTAGAGTCAGTTGTTACCCAGGCAGCGAGCGGTCTTTCTGGGAACAATTTTAGACTCCGCCCAAATGAGGGCATGGGTTACGCTGGAACGATCCCTGACTATTCAGCGATTGGCGGCGTCTCTCAAACCGGGGACGACACACCCACTAAAGGTTTTTCAAAGGTTGCTTGGCCTTATGGCGCCGCTGCCTCTGTGATTCCTCGCGTCACTTCAGGGTTTTCCAGAGGATGCTCAGCCTCATGTCGGCCGCTTCGTCTGTGATTCCTCTGGGCCTGCTTCACATGCGGCCCCTTCAGTTCAAGCTCAAAGCCCGCGTTCCACCCCACGCCTGGTGCCTGGGGCAGTTTCCTGTCAGGGTAGACCACCGCTGTATCAAGGCTGTGGCCCCCTGGACGACCTCTCACCTGTTCCAAACAGGAATGAGGTTAGGCATGACCTCCAGAAGGAAGGTAGTCAAGACTGACGCTTCCAACTCAGGTTGGGGCGCTCTGTTGGAGGGCAATCTGGCGTTCGGCTCCTGGTCAGCCCCAGAGCAACGCCTGCATATCAACTGCCTAGAAATGTTGGCGGTTTTCTTAGCCCTAAAAACCTTCCTTCCAGCCTTGAAAGGGCACCACGTCTTGGTCCGGTCAGACAGCATGACGGTGGTGGCTTATATCAATCACCAAGGCGATCTCAGGTCACACACTCTTTGCAGGATGGATCGTCGCCTCCTCTTTTGGGCACACAAAGAACTCCCCTCGCTAAGGGCGGTTCATGTGCCGGGCAGTTTGAACCTTGGCGCAGACATGCTGTCCAGAGGCAAGGTAGCCCCGGGCAAATGGGCGCTACACCCTCAAATGGTTCAAGAGATCTGGTCAGTCTTCGGGAGGGCAGAGGTCGACCTCTTTGCCTCAGAAGACAACTCATACTGCCCAACATATTTTTCGATACAGCGAGATGCTCTGGCCCACGATTGTCCCAGTGCTCGCCTATACGCTTTTCCCCCGATCGCCCTGATTCCTCAGGTTGTCTGGCGGGTTAGGGAGACCAAGTGCTCTCTCCTCCTAGTGGCCCCGCTCTGGAGGAACCAGGCCTGGTTCCCGGAGCTAGTGAAGCTCTCAGCAGCAGCCCTGTGGCCCATTTTGCTGAGGAGGAACCTTCTCTCACAGGCGAAAGGCATGATTTGGCATCCCCGGCCGGAGCTGTGGAGCCTTCATGTATGGTGCCTCAACGGGGCCTTAATCAGCTCCCAGCGAGAGTGAACAATACCATTTTGGAGGAGAGAGCGCCGTCGACAAGACGGCTTTACAGCCAAAAATGGTCGGTCTTCCTTATCTGGTGTTCTGCACGGGGTTTGGACCCGATATCATGTAACGTGTCCGACGTGCTAACCTTTTTGCAAGAGCTGCTGGGTAAGGGGTGTGCCCCCTCCATGCTCAAAGTATATCTGCCAGCTATCGCAGCAAACCATTCTCTCGAAGCTGGCCATTCAATCGGCAGGAACGACCTGATCGTTAAGTTCCTGAAGGGTGCACGGAGGCTGAATCCTCTTCGCCCTCAGACTGTGCCGTGGAATTTTGCTCTTTATTGTATGTGGGTCCGCTATCACAGCGGTAAAACATTTGGGTACGCGCTGCACCTGCAGGGCGTGACCCACTGGAAATGAAACTCCATTGCTCAGAGGTGCTCGGAGGGATGGAGAATGAAAGCAAGCTGTTTTTCGGGGGGCGTTCCGGCCGAGGCGAGAACAGAGCCCCTCCTCTTTCTCTCTGGCGCATCAGGACGGCTTAGGCGGCTCGGGGTCCAGCACAACTCGTGGGCGGGGACCTTGACGCTTCGGGAAGGGGAAGCGTTTCGCCATCTGGGAGCACTGTTGTAGCCCAGGCTGTCGATCAGCGCCTCGTGTCTTGAGTTTGGGCCTAATGACTGTAAGGTCCTAAAACCAAGACATGGTTATGTTCCTAAGGTGCTCTCAATTCCATTCAAGCTCAGGTGATCTCCCTATTGGCGCTCCCCGTTACAGATGGTGAGCAGGGTCCAAACATGCTCTGCCCAGTGAGGGCTCTGAGAGTATACCTGGAGCACTCTAGCCTGTTTAGGCAGACAGAGCAGTTATTCGTTTGCTTTGTAGGCCACAATAAAGGACTGCCAGGCGCTTATATACAGGTCGGCTCCACCCTTTCTGGCGGGCTAAAGTGCCATTGGTTTGTGCAGCTACACAAACCTGAACAAATCAGGCTTCAGTACAGAGTAAAACAGGAGTTTTCCCCATACACAACGCTCATTCCCTTATCTCAGGGAACCGAGGTTACGTGTTTTCTTTGCGCTCAAAAAGTATTCTTGTAGCTTCGCAAAACTGAAGTTGAGCCACTGATGTCACAAGGACTGTTTTACCAATGTCCTTACTACGTTTCTGGATCTGGGGACATTACAGTTGCGTACGTTGCTGTCTATGGAGGGTCAGAGAGCTCTCAGATTCCATCAAAAATATCTTAATTTGTGTTCTGAAGATGAACGAAGGTCTTACGGGTTTGGAACGACATAAGTGTGAGTAATTAATGACATAATTTTCATTTTTGGGTGAACTATCCCTTTAATTAAAGAGTCATGAATCATTAATTGAAATAAATGTGCTCTGTAACAGGCGAAAATAACCTTAACCCAACTTTAACTTGTCAATGCTGGCAAATGACCATGGTATAAGCGGGATAATGCATGACTAGCTGTGTGCATTAAATGTTTTAAATGCACTCCACTTTGTTTATTAAAATTTTGTAAGTCTATTAAAATTGTAAGTCTATTACTTACATTTGACAGTTGTAAATGATCTTTAGAATTTATAGGTTATAAGTTGACCTTGCTCAATTCGCACAGTATAAGCACACTAAAAAGACAAGAATGTGCTACAGTTGGAAAAACTGTATTCAGAAACTCTGAAAAACATACATACATGCAAGAATTTAAGTCTAATGTACATTTGCTAAGCATCGCAATTGACCTATCAGTAATCCCCACCCCCTTAGTTACTGTTGCTCACTCGGACAAACAAACAGAGTTGCTCACTATCTTACAATGACAGCTGTCAGTGAAAATCTTCTTCCGAGGTGGTTTTGTTAAATTTGGGACACAGATGGACCTTTAAGTGGGACTTAAATATGCCATGAGGGCCTTTCGCACCGCGGAACCTTTTCATAGTACCAGAACTAATAGTGGAACTACCCACTTTTTGGCGTTTTCTAATCTAATCGTGACGTAAGTAGACATTGATTGGCCAATGACAAGCATGACGCGTCGCCATGGAAACAATAAGGCGATATATTTAAAAAATAATGGTCGCCTAAAAAAACTCACGCTGGGGGCTCAGCTAGAATATTTTAAACTCACGTGCGAAAGGGTTAAATGGTACTGGGAAATAGTTCGCGCAAAATCGTCCCAGTACTTTGGTACTGTACATTTAGTTCTGGAACTAAAGCGGTGCGAAAGGCCCTGTGGAGGGATATATAAAAGATATTAAAATATATATGTAAAAATACAGATCACAATACAAACGGGAGAATTATGTTACGGTCGTCACGATCGCAATGACAACATCCCGGATCAACACCGTTCATATACTGCAGAGTAAGATAAAATTAATTTACATTTAACCAGATTAATATGGAGAGGCACTCTAATATAGACCTTCGTTTATTTTGACTTTCACTGCATGGTACATAACTTGAGAACAGTTCACTATTAAGGTTTGTACATTAGCATGGACTCACTAACTTTAACGCTAACGTTAGCTAGTTTTAGCCAGAGATACCTTGCTGAAGCGGATCAGGAGCCGATCACGTGCGCAAAGTGTGCGCTTCACTTTGAAACAAGCAGCACAAACAGACTTGATAAGTCATATTACGCTTTCGGTTTTAATTCGTTTGACGGTTACTTGCAAAACAATGGCGTGAAACACAACATTAAAGAACTTTTATGTTATATGAGAAGTATAAATATATCTTCGGTTTATGAAACTGTGGCGGGCGCCACAGTCTAGTTAATGAATGGGAAACACTGGCCTATCCTCTCAGGATACCTGGAATTAGTGTTACAAGTACCCTAGGGACATCGTTTTTCCATTTTTGTAGCATAAACACCATCAAACCGATGAAAGCTTCAAATCTTCCAATGTTTCTCTATGGCGCTGAAACCTAAAGATGTCTGAGTTCCGCTCCCCTGATACTCGACTGCCATTGGCTCATCTGCATTCGAGGGGAGGGGATTACCGATAGGTCAATTATGTGTACTTACCGAAGATTACACAACCCTCTTAATGATGTAGTGTTACAAGTACCCTAGGCACATCGTTTTTCCATTTTTGTAGCATAAACATCATTAAACCGATGCGAGCTTCGGATCTTCCAATGTTTCTCTATGGCGCTGAAACCTAAAGATGTCTGAGTTCCGCTCCCCTGATACTCGACTGCCATTGGCTCATCTACATTCGAGGGGAGGGGATTACCGATAGGTCAATTATGTGTACTTAACGAAGATTACACAACCCTCTTAATGATGTCCTCAAAAAACAGTCTGTTTAACCTGAAAGAGTGTCCATAGGAGTCACTTAGTCAAACATTTACTCTAGGAAGTCATTATGGTGTTGATAAACTGAGTTTGTAGAATAACTACATGAGCGCGGGGGCATGAGGGATTGGGTGGGGGTGAAGAAGCATGACAGTTTTCAGTGCTGAGTACATCAACAACTGTTAAAACAGAATGGAACAAACAGCGTCCGCCCAAAAGCTAAATAAACTGTCTGTTGCTCTTGGATGCAAACAGAGCCAACAGCAAACAGCGCTTTCACGAGAATCCAAATACACCAGGAATACTGTAATATATCCGTAACATACTGAAATATATCTGTAATGTACTGTATGATAGCATAAGCACGTAAAACCATATGCTTTACAGACAAACATCTAAGGCATAGGGCCATAGAAGAGTTTGGAATCAAGTCCTCAAATATAAGAGATGTGGAGAAACCACCACAGACATCAGGACTAGATCTTAGTGGTTTCAGCTGCTAATGTGTTTTGGGTGACTGCTTACTGACCAAGTAGTATCTATGACTTTTGGCTCAGGTTCCTCCTTCAGTGCAAAGGGCTGTTGACACCAATGACGATAACTACACCTATAAAATGTTAACAGTCGTTCTAATTTTACGAGAATAGGGACATCCACACCACAACTATAACGATGACTGCGCAGAGTAACGATATTGTTGGAATCATTTTCAGAACAATTTTTTCAGCTAATGAGCGATAAAAACAATCGGATTTACACACAATCCATTTAAAGCAAATGATATCATGACTGTATCGCGAGCTTGAAGTAAACAAAACGTTATCGTCCATTGGTGTGGACGTTAATATAATTATAGTTATACTTGTTGTTATCATTTTTGATGTAAACAGGCCTTAGGTCCATGGGATTTTCTGTTTATTTTATGGTCTGCTGAACAAAAAAATAAGGGAGAACCTACTGTGAAACTGCTTCAACAAAAGTTAAAAAGGGTGAATTGCATGAAATTACTACAAACATTTTACTGTATTACTGCATCCATATTACTGATCCTGATCATGTATCTATAGAATGACTCAATTGCCTGCTGGAAAATTCATCTTAAGATGATGCTGTCTGTGTTTTAGAGCATTTTAGCGTGTATCTAGATGGCCCATGTTCATAAATCCAGCTTAACCACAACTTTGGTTTATTGCTGGTCCAAAATGTTCTACAAGCTTGGTACAGATGGTCCTAAGTTGGTTTTTACAGGAGGCTTTGATGACTCCACGCCAAAGGAAATGGCTTTGGTTTTTGCATCAGTTTACATTTCCTGAGCCTCACACTTACTCAATAGCAGTTTTAGTGAAGCACATTAACAGTTTGCAGAGCTCGCAAAATTTCAAGATCCCTGGTAGCCCTTCGGGCAGGCATTCTTCAGATTTTGGTAGCCCAAAAATGAATTTAACTAGCCCGAATAAAAGATATTGGATTTTTTCTTCAAATAACAAGTCAAGAGAGTAGGGGTGCAACAGATCACAAATCTCACGGTTCGGATTATATTACATTATCATATCACATTTTGAGTCACAGATCGGATCATTTTTCAGATGAGCAAAAAAAATATGGTTATTTGTTATTGAAGTAACACTTATTATTTAAAGAACAATTTACTACTTCGATACCACAGCAAAAACTAGTAGCATATAGGGATGTAACGATTCACTCAACTCACGATGTGAAATTATTCACGATACTGATTTCACAATACAATTTTCTCACAATTTATTTTCTCACAAAATCACAAAGGATTTTTTAAAATCCTCGACTTCATATTAAACCCATTTAAAAATCATAATTAAGCATAATTGTGAATTCACAAACGCTATGATTTAATTAAATAATTATATGCGATGCAGTTCTAGTACAGTATATGCGCTTTAATTATTTACATGTGTGTAGGTTAAGTACGCGTGTGTAGGTGTTGCGTCACACAGCGGCTCCGTTCACAGTAGTTCCAACCATATGATTTCTTGCTTTTGATACTTTATTTTAACTAATTATTATTGCCTCATTGCTATTATGTATTTTAAGTAATTTTAAAGGCTATTGTTCACTTACATCTATTTTTATTACCACAAAAAAATTAATTATAATTATAGGGCCCTATAAAATCCATTTTATTTCCAAATTCATTTTTTTTTCCATTTTCATTTTTCTATACTCCGTTTTAATGGTTAAATTCAATTTTATTAATCAAAAAGCCTGTCTAATTAATTTAGTTTTACAGATTTATCTTTACCAAATTCTGTTTTCCATTATTTTCTGGATTCCATTTTAATGGTTCCATTAAATTTTAATAATCAAAAGCATCTCCAAATAATTGATTTTATAAAAAAATAAAAAAATAAAAAACATTTTTTTTTCTTTTTTTTTCAGAAATACTGCACATTTACATGCACGTGCAATTTCTTTCTCCACTGTTAGAGACATGAAAATACTTGCCGATATAGTTATTTTGAGATAATTTTGCGTGTGTCCGTTCAAGCGAAAAAGGAATCAATTCTGTTTCAGGAAACAGTCCTCCATAAAATGCGCTGGACAACAGTGTTGTAAATACAACTTAACCACTGATTTCTAGTCGTGTACATGGAGTTTCTAGTCTAGTTCGCTTTCACAACAAAACAGCGTCACACACGGCAGCCTAGAGTGAGCGGAGGCCGGCTTGAGTGAAGAATATCTCTTTGGATTTGAGACTTTAGTCTTTGCAACTTTACAGATCTTCTTTATGCACCAAGAGCTTGTAACACTCCAAAGAGAAAGGGAAAATTGAAATCGTATCATATGACCCCTTTAAAACGCTTGAATGTTTAAATTGGTAAGACTTAGAAACACGTGTAAATGATAAACTATGATCCGTTTCACCCCTACAAGTGAGTGAACAACGCGAATCAAGGAAGGGATTTTATATCACTATTCAAGATAGCCCGTCGGGCTGGGCAGTTATATATTTTGGTAGCCCGACTGGAAAACACAATAGCCCCGGGACGTCGGGCTAGCGATTTTGCGAGCCCTGGTTTGACATTATATTGACATCTTCTCCAGTTTATGAGTTAGATTTTATGAGACTGGCTATTTAAAGAGTTTGCTTAGTCCTGGATTTGATGAGGAGCTACACACTGCCCCTCAAAGCGGTGAGCGTCCACTGCAACACAAAGTCACACGGGGAAGCCTGAAGAAAATTCAGCAGACCATCACGACTGGACAAAATACCCCAAAAATCTTTTCCACTAGACTGAACATTGAGGCTCTTGATGCTTACACATTTACCCACCAGATTATTAATAGAAAATAAAAACTTTGTTTCCATAGCAACAGTTATAGTCCATATGGAAAGTGTCTCCTCTTGTTGCCAAGACAACCAACCCACGGTGAACTCGCAGTTGAACGATGTAGAGCTGTTGATCTATCCCCAAACAAGCCTGGACAACATACAAAGCTGACCTTAAGAACAGAGTTTGGCTAATATTGAAATTGTGAGATTTGAGAAAGAAAATCTTGCTGGGATTAAGACTTTAAGGACTGTTTAAAACATTACATGTCTTTCTGTGTTCTCATTAAACCTACAGTATTTACAGCAGAGAACTCTAGACCAACTCTAGTTAAATAAATGAAAGCATAATTTCCCCTTCTCTCTGTTACTCTCGCTGCAGACATGAGCTCACAGAAGTTTCCAATAACATTGCTGTGTGCACTGAATCCAGGCTTGGGATACGGGCCCTGAATATTCCCACTCCTTTCACTGTATGAGAAGAGGTCAAGGGTCAACTTGCACGCCCGAAAACTAAACAAGCCCTAAAAATCAGTCCTTACAATGGCCCCCAGGCTTCGAGTAAAGCATGTGGAAGTGTTTAATGAATGACTAGGGTTTGGAACTGAGCACTGGTTCCTGTTTAGAACTGGTTCAGAAAAAAAAAAAACTTCCGTATTTTTTTGTTGCTGTAGATGGAAAATTATACTAAAATACTCTGACAGTGTTTTGGGAGAAGTGTTGCACCGCTACTGAATCTACAGTACCAGAACAAAAATTACATGCAGTTTGAATTAATAAAATGAAACGAAAACAAAAAAACAGACAATGACTCAGGAATTAGTCTCATTCAACTGAATAACTCAAATGGTTCTTTGCTCACTGAACCACAATTCATTTAATTAAGTCCAACACAAAATGGACAAAAAATTGTATGTGTACTTAATGTCGTGCACTTCAAAAGATTATAATTATTGACTGTTGTTCATGTGTCAATGACAATGAGTAGCTAACGATACATATAGAAAATAATATTGCTTTTATTTAGGAGTTAGGACCAAATGTGCAGGATGGAGGTTTTTTTTGTTTGTTTGTTTTTTTTCAAAAGTGCTAAACAAATCATTTAAAAAATAGCTAAAGAAACAAAACAGTAAGTGGGATCAGAACCAGAAAAATGGATATCTAAGAAAGCTTCTTTGCATTAATAAGCACTTTTTGTAAAATGGCCTGGACAGTTTCATATCAGAATGACAGCAACATATGAGCAGTTGTGGGAATTTTGTTGCTGCTTGTCAAATTGAGAATATCTGGTTTGTTTTAAGAGAGTCTTATTATAGACATTTATAGCTTTTTTCTCTGAAGTAATATTAGTCAAGGCTTCTTGCATCAAAAAAATACTCTGAATAAAACAGACCGTTTTTGCTACTATACCTTTAACACCTCTATTCGTAAATGAGCTATGTTATGATTGGATAATTTCCTAATGTAATCTGATTCGCAGAGTGGGCTGAGTACTAAATACTGAATGTTCCCTATTAAAAGTCCATTAAAAGCTTGCTTTCTTGATTGGCAAATGTTATGATCGTTTAACTTGGAACAAAAGAGAAGTGCCATGTCCGCATAGGTCAACACAAAAAAGTCCTCAGCACAAAATTGTAACACAATTCAATTCAGACAAGCTGATTAATGTCAGGAAGAAACAACCGCCATCAGCTCAAATGCAAACATCAGCGGTAGCTTTGTAGATGCTGAGTTGGAAGTAAAATGTTCTTATACTTACGTTCCCAAAACCTCTTTAAAGTCATAGATGTCCTTGATGCTCGACATTTTCTTTTTCCAAGAGTGTCCATCCTCTCCCAATGGCATTTTGCTACGGTCAATGTTGGATAAACTGAGAGAAGAAGAGGAAACCATTCAATTACTATGCTATGCAACACAATCCTACAGATTTTTCAGGCCAAATCTTACATTTTGTGACATGAAATTTCCCAGAAACGAACTCGGCTTCAGCTGAATTTCTAAAAACTTTGACCTATAGGGCAATTCACTTGGACTTTGACCTCACCATGTGGAAATATTCAGGTTTACATGACTGCAGTATCATTTAGCTACAAGTGTCACCTTAAGACACATGATGTGTCTTGCGCAGACACAGTGTTACTCACCTATCGAGAAGAAACAAAGCAACCTCGGCGTCCGATCGCAGGCCTTCCGCTCCTTGAGTTCTCTCCAGCGCTGGAAAGCTGATCAGATATTTACACGGGTCCGACTTCTTGCCTTATTGCCTTAAGCCTTCTTTTGTTCCGCAGACGTTTTCCTCTTTTGTTTTTTATCCGCCATCTCTATCTTTCTGTCGCTCGGCTTGCTAATGTCCATCCTGTGCACTGAACGCTCTCTCCTCCACATCATGAGTAGACACGCCCCTTACTGCTGATTGGCTACAAGTTTGTTTTGCTATTCGGCCCGAATCAGTTTTCTTAAGCGTTTTTGAAAAATCGCTTACCCCACCTTTAAGAACTTTTACTATGTGTAAACTGATCAGTATTAAGACACCATCATGTCAAAGCAAGTGCTCCGCATCTGTCTGTTTTTCCTTGAGTATTTCAAAGCAAGGGTTCTGACAACTACACACTTCTATAACCCAGGCGTGTTTTATTTAGCTCAGTCTTCAGTGAGACATGAGAGTGTAAACTAAGCTCAGTCAGCCGCAGCTACTTAAAGAATCTTGCAACACTTGTGTTTCCACATGGTTTTTTCTTTTATAGGTTGTTAGTTTGTACTGCACATACAAAGAAAAAGTTTAATTCTTAGCTGGTTACGCATAGTGGAAACTAATGATTGTATGTCTTAATTCAAGACACTAAGAAAAACTAATTTACCTGCTACTTACCTGTTCTATACCTGATCAAAGCTTCCACCTGGACAAAAATGGCTAAAGGACACCGTTAGGGGCCATTCATGCAGAAAACGTTTTTTTGTGCTTAAAAATGCAATACAGAGTCGTTGAATGAAAAAAAACCTGCAATGTTTAAAGACCAGTTTTTTTTTTTTTTTTTCTCTTTTTTTTTTTTTTAAGTTGAAGTGTTTTAACGTGAGCGTGGTGCTTTTAGAATGGAGTCTCAAACATGTCCATGTTTTTACAGAGAGAGAGAAAAAAACGTTCTGTGTGATGGAACACAGCAGACACCCAGCAAAACTTTCAGCTATAATTATATATGCAATATTGAATGGCTTATATTGACCAATCAGCATTAAATATCAGTATCGGAAACTGTATTAAAAACTAAACACATTAGACATTTAAAAACACTATTAAATTTATAACACTCATAAATGTAATCTTCAGTAAATCTCAAAATCAATATGCAATTTTCATACTGAACATTATAATGTTGTGATTGTAAATGTTGTAGAATATAGCATTTAGTAGGTTTTTATAATTTGACAATTTTATAATGTATTAAATCACTATATCACCATAACATGAACATAATTAGTGGTTTATTGCATTGGCCAGAATTTAATATTGGTGCATCCCTCAAATTTACAATATTACACTGAAAAGATACAATGTAATAGCTCTGGAATATTACAAGTAGAAATATCGGTTACGCTTTATTTTAAGGTGTCCTTGTTACTATGTAATTATACATTTAAGTACTGAGTAATATTAATTAACTACATGTACTTACTATATGGTTAGGATTAGGATAGGGGTTTGGCTTAGGGTTACTTGCATGTAATTATGCATAATAAATTGTTATTATAATAGTGCATGTAAAATGTGAAACCTTAAAATAAAGTGTTACCGAAATATTGCATGGCTTTCATAACAAAACCTAAAATGCGTGACTTTGTAAATCTTTAAATAGAGTTTTGCCATTTGATTTTCAACAGCACGATTCACGAGAAACAGCTTATGAGATGTGAATGTTACTTTCACTCCACGCAGCCGCAGGGATATCCTAAGATCAATACCAAAATAACATTTACGCAGCTTTGCACATGGGTCAAAGAGGAAAAAGGGTTTAAGCATAAAAACAATAAGTGTAATACTGCTTTAAATTGTTGTTTTTTCAAATTTAAAAAAAAAGTTTTCTGTTTAATTTAATTGCTATTTTGTTTTTGTTTTTCTGAGCAAATATCATACATGTTTCCCTGATTTACAGAAGAAACCCACTAAAATGTCATTCAGTGTAACAATCTTGTCAGCCATATTTACAACAAAAATCAATTTATGACATATTAAAAGACTAATTACTTTCACCCCAAATACTAACTAGTTGTAATTTTACATTTTTAAAATGTGCCACTATCCTAGGTTCGGCCCATTTTTTCAATAAAATTTTTTTACTCATTTAAAACACAATAAAATGTAATATGCTCCCTTATTCTTTTATATATTTTAATAAGTAGGCTTACAAGTCAGAATAAGCATGTTGTTTGAATTTTTACTTAAATCTTGTGTTACACTGAATGACAATGTAACATTATTTCAACCACATTTTGACATTTTATTCTCCAAAAACTTATTTGAAACCTTAAAAGTAGACACTTTACTTACATTTAATGTGCTTTCTATTGACATAAAATCACTTTTGTAAATTTCTTTTGATGCAGACATCTTAACATCTTTGACCCACATTCGGTCGCCCAGCAGGTCTGCAATCTTCAGCAATCACTTTCAGGAGAGACTCACGACTTGTTGGGTGGGGGTTTGTTGTGTCTGCTTTGTCTATATTCTTCGTGCTAAAAGTTGTCACATCAACTCAGGGAGATAGTTCATGCCAAACCATTTCATCTAATGTCAATCATAATGGTCTACTGTGCTGTTTTTGGCTATGTCTATTCTAACTTAAACACAATTGGTGGTCTACTGTATTATTTCTTTATGATGACAATGTTTCCATGGGAACCCGGCGATCCACAGTGCGTCTGGATCCAAATGGCAAGCTACTAGAGCAGCTGTGGTGGGATCTCGGTTGGTTTAGGCGTACAGTTTGGGTAAACACTCTAAACTGTTTAAATATGTGCATTTAGGGAGGGCTGTCTCTCCGGTAAACCTCTTTTAATTGTTTCTTAATCGGAGAAAGTACATTTCCTCTTTCCTAAAACAGAAGTTGTGCAAAATGAGGTAGCAATATTGGGTAATGTCACGGCCATGTTACACTGATAAGACATCTGAGCATTTAACGTTTGCTAGCATCAAAATTTAATTGCTTCAAAGTCATAGTTGAACCTGGCACACATTAAAGATAGTTCTGGGTTTAGTAAGTTAATAACGACAGCAACTGTGACATGCTGTAATTTGACAGAAAATAGATCAGACCTTTAGTTTATACAAAGCTCGTTTGTATCTCGACCTATTATTTTATGCAAAAATACATTAAAGATGCTATTCATACATACAATGAACACACTTCTTCTATAATGCACGGTTTTTCATTTCTGAATACAAATTTTGATAAAGTCAAATATGTCAGAGTGATCCTAACCTTGATGTGATAATGAAGAAAAAGCCTCATTAAAATAATGAAATTCTTGCAAAATGTGGTGCGACCAACAAAGCAATGTGACGCACACAATGTGCGAAAACATGCAGGAAATAAAAATGTGAAATGATATCAAAGAGAGGACCCATTAAGACTTCATGATCAATAAGTCTCTTGAAAGATCAGATAATTTGACCTTTTTATGGCATTACAAGTTTAGGTTGTAAATTGTCATATGGTACACAAACCAACTTATTTTTATTTGACGGTTACACCACATGACACGTCATTAAAAAAAAACTTTTTTTCATGAAAATGGTTTAAAAAATTTTTTTTTTTTTTCAAAAGCCTCAATAAACCAACATGAGTAACACATTTTCTTTATCTTGCATGATTTTTTATTCTTCTTCTGGAAAATTTTGACCCAAAAACAAACAAAAAAAAATTAATAAATTTCCTTACAATTGCCATTTATAGGATATTAATTGCATGTTGTCCCATAGACTTCCACTGCAGGCTGTATTTTAGTTCACTGTGTTAATATGGATTCACTACTAGGATGTAAAGCCACACAGACTAAACCCTTTTTTTAATGGGTAACATCAGACTTCTCACTAGACCGCAGGATGTAGTGTATTAGGAAATACTTGATGTCACAGCACAACTAAACTGAATCCACAAATATTGATTTCTCAAAGCGCTACGCTGCATTACTATGATAATTGAAATATGAACTGGTTCATAATTGCTACGATCACACTTTTGGTTTAAATACTGGAAATCTCTCTTAAAAATGGTATACATCCTTAAAACTTCTGCATTCCAGACAGATGACAACCCCACACAGCTAAAGACAGCAAAGAAAGAGTGCAGGAATTAAATGTGATGCTCAGGCTGACATCTAACATGGACACATGCAAAGAAGATGGGAGACATTCAATTCTCTCTATTGACAAACCCATTTTCTCATTGAGAATCACCAGAGCATCCAGACACATCCCTGAGTTAGACTAAACTTCATCCAAGACTCCCCAGGCAAGCAAAATATGAACATACACCAAAGATTTAAAGGCATCCCAAATCTCAGGCAAGAAGTTTTAAGAGTCGTATACATAGGCACCATATATCATGACAAAGGTATTTGCATCACTGTGCATGCAGGTCCAGTGGTAGAAAGGGTTTCAATTCATCGTTTGTTAGTGTGGAACCAAGTAGAGGTCAAGAAATAGATTGTAGATGAGCTATGAACTAACCCACATAGAAAGGAGAATCAAAAGGCAAGCTTGAAGGATTGAAAACAGACACATCCATACACAACGCTACCATCTAGATCATCATGCAGCATTCAAAATGTGGAATTCATCAGACAGACGATGGAGATACTCACTGGTTTCCCATGGCTGCTCAGAAGAGGACAGAAGAGATACAGAGTGACACCTAAACCTTTAGCAGGTCGGAACAGTGTCACACCACACTCAGAACGATTCATGATTCGTGCTAATAGAGTCTGTCATGGGCGTTTATGACCACAAACTGCGCTTCCCCTTTTAAGGTGAGCTATCTAACCATAACATAATTCAAACTCAGGAAGTATAGAGCTTACATACACACAGCGGTAACCTTAGCGAGTCTTCTCTCACCCTAAAAAAAAGGCCTCCACTTCAGGATGTGCGAAAACAAGCTATATAATGACTTGCTTTATCTGTTTATAAGGTTCCAAAATCAACATTGGTCAGTGATTATTAGAACTACGCCAGAAATCAAACGAATCAACATACCCCCAAATTGGGGAAGCTCATAACGACTCAAATGTGGGTCTGTTCTTCACACATAGCATCTCAATATACAGTGCAAAAGCCGTATGGACTCATTTTATGGTGCTTGATTTATTTTTGTTTGTTATTTGTGGAGCTTAATAGACTTATGATCTGTTGCAAAATAGGGCTGGGTTGACAACACCTGTTAATCAATTTTAATCGATCTTCATTTTGATTATAACATATTTAATGTTTTCTTTTGAGGCAGTTTCAGAACTTCACTGCTGTTCAATGTCCATAGCTTGTTAGACAACAAGAGAATATTTGCTGTATATATATATGTACAATATTTTTACTGTTAGTGATGTCTTATTTAATGTATGATTGAATAATTTTGTCATGAAAACCAGTTCCCTAAAAACTGGTTCCCTCCCTGTACAGTTCCTACAGCTTTAGTTGGTAGAAATTATTTTCCCTATGAAATATTGACATGTACTATATCTGATATATATTTAAATTAATCAGGCAGAATCACGATTGGAATCGAATCAAGTGTGAATGGAATCGTGAAGTATGTGTGCCAATACCCATAAAGATTCTCTAGAATAAAATAATGCCAGAATTTTAATTATTTCACCCAAACATGAAATCCGACTGAACCTCATGCTGATCCAAAAACCTGTATGACTTTCTTGTGAGGAACACAAAGATGATATTTCAAAGAATATTTTAACATGTTTTGCCCATACAATGAAAGTCACTGGGCTCCCATGACTTCCACCGCATGAGCAAAAACCACTTTTGTTTTCCACAGAAGAAAGAAAGTCATTCAGGTTTGGAATGACATAAGGGTGAGAAAATGATGACAGAATTTTCATGTTGGTTGCACTGTCTCTTTAAGCATGGATGAGATGCTTACAGATACACAAATGCCATATGGTTGCTTGCGACAAACAACCCATCAAGTGTGTGATCCACATGTTATTTGCACACAGATACAAAGTTCAGCTTTTAATTACAGCATATGACTTGCTTTATAACAAAATGCTGTATTTTGTTTATTTTTATTAATGTGCAAATAGCTCCGTCAAAGCACAGCGCGCTCGACGTGACTCTAAAGGGAAGTGAATGCCGCGGGAAAGCACAGGGAAGTTCAGCTGCCGCTTTGTTACTGTTTTAGAACACTTATAATGCAGTGATAACTGTGACTTTATTTCCTTCTACAGCCTAGTACAGAACTGCACAACTGACTGCACAAACGAGGGCTTTGCAAAGCATGCTGCTTGTAACCAGCCCTAACATTAATGCGTCTATCTGCACATCACAGTCACATTCTGACTGTCAGAGCAGCCCACAACGACTGATAAAGGCTTGGTCTATTCTAGTACACCAACTGGTCAAATAATAGACTGTTACCAACAACATCTGAGATTATTAATTGCTATTATAAAACCGGCAGGCTGTCTGATCCCTAAGAATGTTCAAATGAGGAAATCAAACAGCCAAAATGCTTTAAATAATGCCAACACTGGCTGTGGCAAAGAGGAGGAAGTATCACAAGAATGCAGAAAATAAATGCTAATGGACTGAAAGAGAAAGGGCACACATGTGGAACTACTTGACTGACTGGTTAAAAGAAACAGATGCTATATTCAGATAAGATAACACTGATTAAACTAAAACATCAAGCATTTTTTTCAGTCTATTAGAAGCAAGCTTTGTCCTTTTATGGTCAAATACATTGAAGTGTAGTTTCATATATTTTAAAGAGATTGTGAAATACATTTATTTAGTTTTTCTCTAAAGTCATAAGTTATTGATCATTTGTATTAGGATGCACAATATATTGGAGGTCATACTGGTATTGTTCATTTGTAATGTTAGTGTTATCTCTCAGATATGAAAATTATATATGATATTCAAAGAATTTTAAAGGTCAGGCATTTGTAACTGCTTCAAAGTAGGCTATATTTGGTCAATAATTTTGAAGTGTGGGGGGGGCTACAACTTCTTGTAAAAAGAAAATACGTTGTTTCTTTTTTTCAGTTTATTTGCTTCCTACAGCTAAGGTGTTTATTTATTTGTTAAATTAAAGCAGTTGTACATTATATGTTTGATATAGTTTGAAGTGCTTGGATTCAATGAGCCTTTAGTTTTTCTAATAAAGCTCACAAAAATGTATATCAAGATTTAGATTTATCTGCTGATATGTTGGTTAGCAGCTTCCATATCTAAAGAATGGAAAGAAAAAAATCTATATCAATGCATCCCTATTTTTTTAATAATCTCACGACCTTTACAATTAAACAGGCCATTTTTTGCTGCTTTAAGGCTTTTTTTTTTGTAAATGTTTGTCAAATGAAATACATCACTTTGCTAAGCAATTTTACTCATGTGTTGTAGTTTTGCGGTCAGGTTTGATGGTTTTTAACTGCCACTTTTGAGGAAACAGCCTGAATTAAACATTCTGACAAAGTCATAATAACAGTTATGAACACCATTACAGTAAAGATGTCAATGTGGAATGACATGGATTGACATCAAATCAGTGTTAGTGGCACTAACAAATACTGAGTGACTGATAAACAGTTGATAATTTGCTGAAATGTTCACTAGTCTGATGTCAGAATGTTGCGGAAGTTCAAAAGAGTCATTTTTGCAATTTAGTATCATTAAATGCTGCAGGGATATGTTTTCAGTTTTTCAATAAAAACAGAAAAATATATTTTTGAATATATCTGAAAGCAAGAAGCTGATGCATCATAATGACAATGTAAAATAAAAAATAGATATATAAATATATATTGTTTCTCATCTCCATCCATTGTATACTATCAAACCATCAGCTGTCAAAGTTTTAGTGCATTCAAAGACCTATAGGAGTGGTTGACCACATCCTCTGATTGAGTGAGATAACTAACCCATCATACAGTCATGTAGAGACAACCAGCTAATACAAACTAAAACCGACTGTAAACTCTTAAGCTGTGGGACTAGCCTGCATTTGCAAGTGCATGGCATGCAGCAGTTATTGATCATGCACGCCTGTCCTCAACATTTCGTGTTAAACACAGCGTTCAAATGCAGTGGGTGTCGGTACCTGTGTATCGCAGGGGTGCAGAGGTGCAGAGGCGCGTCTCTGGCTGTAATCTGAACGCGGTGCGCTCGCACTGGTCTCGCGGAGATCTGACTGCTGCCGCTGCTGCTTCCTCCGGCTGACCCAGTCTCAGCGCGCCCTGACGTCACAGCGCCTCTGCTGCTCTGCGCCAATCAGATGAAAGAGATCGCTGACTCTCAGGTAAGGGGGGCGGGGTTATGTCTGTCGTAATCGGTGTTCCTAGAATTTGATTTTTATAGCTGGCATTATCTGATATCCATATTCCTCAGAGCTCAGGATGTGCTGATGGGGAAATGTGCTTAAGAAAATCTCTCTCCCTCGATCTCTTTCCGCTTATATAAAAGTACAGCTACAGTTACAACAGTGATATTGTGTAATGTTCTTACAATGTAAAATAGCTATTATATAAAATATAATTTATTCCTGTGATGCAAAGCTGAATGTTCAGCATCATTACTCCAGTCTTCAGTGTCACATGATCTTTCAGAAATCATTCTAATATGCTGATTTGCTGATCAAGAAACATTTCTTTCTTTCTTTCTTTCATTATGTATTTATGCATTTATTTATTACCAGTGTTGGGGGTAACGCATTACAAGTAACGCGAGTTACGTAATCAGATTACTTTTTTCAAGTAACTAGTAAAGTAACGCATTACTTTTTAATTTACAAGATAATATCTGAGTTACTTTTTCAAATAAGTAACGCAAGTTACTTTTTTTTACCAATTTATTGATTGACAGCTCTCCTGTCCCCATGTTGAGAGAAATCAGATGTTACTGTAGTTCTAAAATAAATATGAATA
>NW_015546057.1:1008938-1014143 GCF_001515605.1 Sinocyclocheilus anshuiensis | reverse complement strand
CCTGAGGCTTATTCATTTCACTTTTGGTGTGAAAAGGCTTTTCTATTTGCCAAAAATAGAACTTTTTTATTTTAAAAAACAAACAAGCTAGCCCTGCCCAGATTTTAAAAGTAACGCAAAAGTAACGTAACGCATTACTTTCCATACAAGTAACTACGTAACGTAATTCGTTACTTTTTATGGAGTATCGCAATATTGTAATGGATTACTTTTAAAAGTAACTTTCCCCCAGACTGTTTATTACACCGTCCAAACGTTTAAAAAAAAACGAACTAACTGAATGAATGAATGAATGAATGAATGAATAAATATATCCAGCAAAGATGCATTCAATTGATCTATGTATTGCTGTTATTAAGCAGCAAAAACTGTTTGCAGCACTGACAATAATTAGAGCATTTGTTAATAATCCAGCACTAAATCAGCAGGCTATTAGAATCGCCTATATGACATACACAAATATGCATGTCTAATCTCGTATTTGTCATTTTCATGTAGTTGCAAAGTTACAGTTGGCAATGGCATAATGTATAAAGTGGAATATCGAAATCCAATGTGTTACAATATGTGACTTCAGTCAGTTTAAATGCATTTATAGATTTTAAACTGTGTTCACTTCCTTCACAGCACTGGTTTAAAAATGCATAACATTTTAAAACGTTGTTGCTTGTTTAACTGATGGTTTTATTGGTCTTTGCCTGTGCCCCAAACAGTGAATAAAAACATTACGCCACCTACTGGTGAACATATTGTTTGACTTGGGCTATACTGGTTATTAACCTACACCTCTAATCTTTATAAGACTTTCCATACTAGATATTGATTGAAAATGTTTGTGGATGTTAATTATTATGACATAAAACAGCAGTCTCTCTGAGACTCTAATGACTAACCGTGTTTCTTACTTGTCACGTGCCGCTGCGCCTATAGAGGGCGCTGTTGTCAAACTGCGCACACATTCATCCGGAGCGTGCGGCGTTAAAGCGCTCAGTTGCCTGGTGACGCTGAAGCCGTGCTCGGCTGTTTCCTGTGCTCTGTGTCACCCAAAACAAGTTTGAAACAGACACATCACAGAATAGCGCGCTTGCTTGTATTTTAACTTCTGCGGAAGGGCTTAGCATCACTCGCTATGTGATACAGAGAGCATCTTTGGACGGAGGATCATGGACAGTTACTTATTCGTGAGAGTTGTGGGGAAGGGGAGCTATGGGGAGGTGAATCTGGTCAGACACAAATCAGACCGTAAACAGGTAACAGAGTGGTGCATGCATCTGAGTTTGTGCACAGACCTGTGCATTCCTGCTAATCAGTAACACGCTGGTTTATATTTACAGTTACGTTTAGTCATTTAGCAGACGCTTTTATCCAACGTGACTTACAAATGAGGACAATAAAAGCAGTCAAGACTAACAAAAGAGCAACAATATATAAGTGCAAATAACACGTCTCGGATAGCCCAACACAGTACACGTAGCAAGGTGTGTGTATATATACAGTGTTGGGGAAAGTTACTTTTAAAAGTAATGCATTACAATATTGCGTTACTCCAAAAAAAGTAACCAATCACGCTACTTAGTTACTTCTTATGGAAAGTACTGCGTTACGTTACTTTTGCGTTACTTTTAAAATCTGGGCTGGGCTAGCTTGTTTGTTTTTAAAATAAAAAAGTTATATTTTTGGCAAATAGAAAAGCCTTTTCACACCAGAAGTGAAATGAATAAGCCTCAGGCTGAAGGGAAAGTACATTTACGTCCGTACAGTAGAATCCAATATGAGCAGTGTTGGGGAAAGTTACTTTTAAAAGTAATGCATTACAATATTGCGTTACTCCAAAAAAAGTAACCAATCACGCTACTTAGTTACTTCTTATGGAAAGTACTGCGTTACGTTACTTTTGCGTTACTTTTAAAATCTGGGCTGGGCTAGCTTGTTTGTTTTTAAAATAAAAAAGTTATATTTTTGGCAAATAGAAAAGCCTTTTCACAGCAGAAGTGAAAGGAATAAGCCGCAGGCTGAAGGGAAAGTACATTTACGTCCGTACAGTAGAATGCAGAAGAAGACATTTCAACACACTTCAGCGATAAAAAAAGACTAGAGTAATTTTTGCTTATTAGTACGGTTGAACTGGATCATCGAAACATACATATACATATATATACACACATACATACATATATTATACACACACATATACACACACACACACAAAGAAAAGCAAGTAGATAGAATAGAAAAAATAGAAAGCTAGTGTTTGTTTTTACTTGTATGTACCATAATAAAGCAATGGCATTCAGATTTTAGGTGTGACGCGAATATGTTGGGGTACTTTATGGAATTTAATTGACATGATACAACAAACACTGTGTATTTTTTAGTTTTTGTGGTTGGTGCAGTTACTTGTGATTATGTGGAGAGCTGATCAAAGCAGAACAGCTTGTGTAAGGTGTAAAAGCGCCACTTTTTAGAACTGCAATACTAAAATTAATTTCAATGACACATCAAAACTATGAAATATAAAGATTTTCTAATATCATACTAAATGACAGCATTATGATCAGCACCTTGCCATATTAGACATTCAACAATTGTTACTGTACATGGCAGCAGAAATACTTTTGATAACAAAATCTAGAAGTAAATATTCCATACTTTATAGACAATTCTGAACTTTTAAACAAATCCACCAAATACTATGGAAACCCATATCTGCTACATAAGAAAAAAAATCTTACTTTGGTAAATCATAATTATGACATAAAATTTAATGATTACGAGATAAAAGGTCATAATGAGATAAAGTCAAAACTGTCACATACTAAGCCATAATGGTGAGACAAAAGTCATTTATGAGATAAATACATAATTATGAGATAAAGTCAAAATTATTACACACTAAGTCATATTTTTGAGAATGGAACTTTTGACAAACAATCAAAATTTTAACAAAAATGTCTCCTATGTCATAATTAAAAATTTTCTCACATAATTTATATGTTTAACTAATTGCCAAACTGAACTAATGCCTTATTTTTAAGCATTAGTTAATAACAGACTTTGTTGTTGTTGATATTACAGCTGAGTTAGCCTCTTCTATCAAATGTGTATTTGCATATTTTAGGAAAAGCTTTGGGATTTTTAATTACTTTATGATGCGTTTAATATTCCTTGTACATAACACATTTATAGTAACTTATAATGTAAGAGGAAAATTATGAGTCTGTAGGACGCTTCACATCAGAAGGATTATGTACGAATACAAATGTGTATGAAAAACAGGAATCAAATCAACCTGTTAGACATATAAAGTATGTTTTAATGTTATTGATATTGTTGACTTGTTTGATCAATTACTATAAAGGCAGCTGACATCCTGCATTGTGACGTGCTCTGTAATTATTTTGAGAAACTTTTTTCTTACAATGTTAAATAAAAAAAATGGAATTATCATGCATTTTTATGACCTCTTATTGAGATATTACATGAAATATTTATTTATTTAACAAAGATGTCTGACAACGAAGGCCCGTTTAGTTGTATTGTAGAAGTGATTACAATTTTGGAAAATCTTAAAAGAAAAGGTTATCAGCACCTAAAACACTTTCTTTTATACAAATACGCACATTTTAAACTTGATATTGAAATGTTCGTTTCGTATGTGCTGTGCTGCATAATGAAACAAAAAAATTAAAATAAATAAGAAAAAAATAGTGTGCCTCTTTCGGTTTCTTCTTAAAAAAATGTTTCAGTTTTTACAGATCTATCTATGCAACTCGAGTCTGTAGAATGCAGTGATTTTTATCCTTTTTGATTTTAATATTGAAAACTAAAATGACTGTGAAACATATTTTTTTGGATTGTGCTGTTTTTAGTGTAAATAGACAACGGTTTTATTCAGAGATGTGTCTACCTGGTTTATTTAAAAGTGTATCACCTGAATGTATTTTAGAATTTTTGCCTAGTGTACATCTGAAATGTCTTTTACAACCTTTTGTTAATTGTACCTTGTATAATTTATTCAGAGATTGCCATGAAAATAGCCTTGATGTTAAAAAGTGAATAAATAAATTTAAAAAAATGTTAATACTGAACAAAAATTAAAATAATGGACATGCGATTTGGTACATATGATTGCTGATATGATCCTTCTTTGTACAACAAATATTAGAGCATCTTTTTTTTGTTTGTTTAAATGTGGACATTTTCCACTAGAATTTTCGTCTTTTGTTTATGTGCAAAGTTATAACACAATATATCGTGTGGTTTTGGCAGTACGTGATCAAGAAGCTGAACCTGAGAACATCCTCCAGACGCGAACGGCGAGCCGCGGAGCAGGAAGCACAGCTCCTCTCACAGCTCAAGCATCCCAACATCGTCACATACCGGGAATCATGGGAAGGCGAGGACTGTCAGCTTTACATCGTGATGGGATTCTGTGAGGGAGGAGATCTTTACCGCAGACTCAAACAGCAGAAGGGAGAACTGCTTCCTGAGAGACAAGTTGTGGAGTGGTTTGTTCAGATTGCCATGGCCCTCCAGGTAAGTCAATGACCATCCTTCCATCCATCTGTCCTTTCTGAGTTTCTAGCTGAATAATAAAGCTTTTGCATTTTTGTTGATCCCTAGTATTTACATGAGAAGCACATTCTGCATCGAGATCTGAAAACGCAGAATATCTTCTTGACCAAGACCGATATAATCAAAGTGGGTGATCTGGGCATCGCGCGGGTCCTGGAGAGTCAGAACGACATGGCCAGCACTCTGATCGGCACACCTTACTACATGAGTCCAGAACTGTTCTCCAACAAACCTTACAACTACAAGGTACTGCATGAACACAACTTACAACGATCATTAGTACAGCACTAGATTCAGTAGGGCTGGGTAAAAAATATCGATATCTCGATATTAATCAATTATCATTTTTACGGAACGATATCGATTCTTAAATCCAAAGAATCGATTAGTCTAGCCTGTGTTCAGTTAATGGATGGAACGCTGAAGGGCACCTCACATCCAATATATCGCAATAAGCATTGTGCTTTGGTACTTTTAATATGAAACAAAGTCTCAGATTTCAAATTCGTTCCATTGTATTGCAGTATTCAAACAATAAATGCTGTTTGGCGCTGTTTAATGTGAAGTGACAGATTGCTGTAGCGCCTCAGTTCAGCAGACGCGGCAGCGCGAGGCGCACGTGAACTAATC
>NW_015546057.1:991163-1007903 GCF_001515605.1 Sinocyclocheilus anshuiensis | reverse complement strand
TTAACAATGCAGATTTATTTTCACAGCCTTCTTTGATCATATTTACCAAGGGTGCCAATAATTCTGACCACGACTGTAACATCTTCATTATACTTTTTACTGTTCTTCAGTGTTTAATTTATGTTTGAATAAATCCATCAAGTTTTTATGACAGCCACCATTATGTTTATATATAAAAAAACGAATTGAAGTAGAAATGTTATTATGCAATTGTAACTTTATTATTTTAAAAACATTAAGTGTAATTTTAAACCAAACCAAATCATTACGTTCAGCCACAATGTCTTAACTCTGAATCAAAGGCCAGAGGAAGAAAGGTATGAAGAAATGGGAATCCTAGAAGTCTGCTCTTCTTCTGTGTGAGGCATTGGTATGATCTCAGTACATCTGTTTTGTTTTCCACATTTCATAGGTCGAAGAAAACCACTTGAACCGACAAAAACCCTGTAATGGTGCAGTGGAAAAAGTGCTTCCTGACCCACACTTGCCCCCTAAATCTCCAAGTTGGGACATTCTTAACTCAACAGGTCCATCTACAGCAACCATTAGCAATATAGACATTGAAATCCAATCCCAGGAACAAAAACAGAGAAAAGCCAAAAAACCCAGCAGCCATCAGAACCACAAGCCGCCATCTGTGAGCAAGAGGAGAGAGAAAGAGGAGAAAGAAGATCCTGGTCCTGCTCAGACACACCCTCTGAAACAAGCATTAGGTGTCAGCAGAGCGGAGGATAAGATGTCAGCGAATGGACTGATATCTCCAAACTCAACTACACCCAAGCCTGCAGATCGAACCAAGATGCTAAGCAAGAATCAGGCTCTTAATGCAAGTATGGACCTTGAAGACGACACTATGAAGCTTCTGCAGGAGGCAGGGATGGAGGACATCCCACACGAGCCTATGGAACAACATCACAATGCTGAGACAAAGTCAGAGAGCCAAAGAAAGACTGTTGATGATGATCTTAGCAACGCTTGTGTCCTAAAGAATGTTCCCACTGGAAGTTCAACTGAGGAGAGTGAGGTAAGTTACTGTGATGGAACTGTGATCGAAACTTTTGATATGTTTGCCTAATTTCTAATTATTCCAACATTGATGGGCATCAAAATATATTACGAATTGTGCTAAAATAAAGATTCAGTGTTAAAGTTTAGGATTTTTACCTTTACTCAACCTTGTGCCATTCCCTTATGACTTACTTTCTTCTGTGGAACATAAAAGAAGATACTTTGAGAAATATCTTAGTGGGTTTTGTCCATAAAGTGGAAGTTAAAATGTCATCAAAACTGTTTAGTAATCAGCATTCGTTGAAATATCTCCTTTTGCATTCCAAATAAGAAAGAAACTCGTATGGGTTTGGAACCACAACATTTAATGTCTGTATTTTTTGATTGATTGTGCTTTTCTTTACTCTGAAGACAATGTGTTTGTTGTCCTTCATATTCCAGGGAAGTTTAGACTCCACAGAGAAACTACTCAAGCCTGTTCCGGTAATTGTAACGGTAAAACACTGGTATTTATTTATTTTATTTTTTTAATTGTTTGCTTTTGGCAAGATTTTTAAATTGTTTGTTTTTGTTTTTGAGACAGATTAAAGTGTTCAAATAACTAGTTTATTTATTTATATTATTATAAATATTGCATAAATTATTTATTTATTTAATTCTTAAACTTTTTTTTGTTTGTTTTGTTTGTTTGTTTTAATTGGTCATTTAAATGCAAATAATTATTTTATTGTTTTTGTTGTTGATGCTGTAAATTATTAACTAAATATTTTTAATTTATATTTTTATTATATATTTATTTCCTTTAAAGAAAATGTAAACCAATTTAAACATTTATAATAACATTTTAGGAGCCTTCCAGTTCAGAGTCCACTTCAGCTCTCTCAGATCAAAGCAGACCAGTTCTTCAGCCCTCTTCCTCTGAACCATCCATGTCACATCAGCACAGGCAGAAGAAGAAAGACAAGTCCCTCGATGACCAGAACAGCCATCAAGTGAGCAGTGTGGACATTGCACAGGTTTTTTTTTTGCTCTTGTATTTTAGTATTCAGTGATAACTAAAATATTAAATCATGTTTTTTTTTAATCAAACACTTAACATGAACCAGAATTAATTCAGATTTAATTACTGTTGTCTTTCGCTTGTTTAGGTCAAAGCAGTGCCCAGACCTCTGCCACCTCTTCCGGAAGATGTCCTATCAGTAAACAATGAACAGAAAGGCCACAGACCTGCCAATCTCTCGTCCTCTACCAAGAACTGTCCAGAGCAGCAGGTGAACCATTACGGACTGTACAGACTATATTAAACAGCTGCACACAGCATATCCCTATAAAAATGCATGTCAGATACATACATGCATGTAGTAATCTGATGCTGCTGCTGCTGCTGTTGTCAACAGAACTCACTTTACTTACAGAACCGTCCACTGTCAGCCAGGGAAAGGAGAAGACTGAAGCAATTACAGGAGAACTCCAGACAACAAGGTTTGTGGATTTCTCTGAATGCCATTCAATTGAATTTTGAAATGTTTAAAATACAACAGCGTGAATGGAAGTGGACCAGAGCAAGATCTGAACACACTTTTAGGGTCAAGAACAATGACCAAGTTAACATGGCCATTACATGGCCATAATAAAAATATTAAAAAAAATTTTGTACATTGAAATAAAGCTGAAATTAAATATTAGATGAGAAACTAAAACTAAATGATATTTAGAAATGTTGCATTTGCAACTGTCTTAAGTAAGTTTACATTGAAGCACGAAACTACTAACTGGTAATAAATAAAACCAAAACTGAAAACTAACTAAAGCTGAAACTGAAATAAAAATAAATGAAACATAAGCAGTGACATGAAAAAAAAAAAGTATGAATAAAAATGACAAAATCACATTGCAAAATTACAATTAAACAAAAATGTTAATGAAAACAATAAAAGCTAATTCAAATTATTAATAAAAAACTATATTATATAAATAATACTACACCGTTTTATTTCTGTATTCATGTAATTGGAATAAACATTCTGAATAAATTTAGACATGCTAATATTGCACTATTCTTTGGCATATACGCAGTCAATATGCAGGCTAGATTTTAAACCGTTCACTTTTTAGTCCATTTAAAAGGGGTCTGACTTTCATTCTGTTAAAGCGGCCTCAAGAGCGATAACACCCTTAAGAACCATTTTGGTGGATCAAAGTGAGACGCTTGTGCATGTGTCCATTGGAATGCATAAGAGAGCTGCCCACAGCTGCTGCATACATCAATTCAGATGAAAGGAGATTTTGTACAGCTTCATTGAATATGATTTCTTAGTTTATTTTCTTTGAAGCTGTGTCCGCTGTCAAAAGGGTGCCTTGTGATGTCCCCTCATTAGACAGTAAGCAGACAGACCATCTAGACTGCCCAAGACCTGCCAGCACAACTTTGGAAACAAGAAAGGTATGTCTGATCTTTCTCGATGACTCAGGGCGCACTGTCAAACACTATACATTATTTTGTGTTCTGCAGAAGAGTCACTCAGATTTGGAATCGCATGAGGGTGGGTAAATGGTGAGAGAAATGTCATATTTGGGTGAACTATCGTTTTTAATAAATAAACCGGACCATCTCAACACGGTAAACCTTAAGATAGGCTCTATGGAACCATTCGAAGCAGATGCTATCTAACATAACCTCAGCTACTTGGTCAAAAGGGATCTTACCTGAACTATTTTGGTTCCCTTTGTGTATCAGGAGAGGAAGTGCTCATGGAGACAGTCTGACGAAGACGATTGTAGTTCCTCCACCAGCTCCACTGAACGTTCAGAGGGCGACTACAGAGAACGGTAAGACCTCCCACTAATTTGTACTCTAATGAGACATAACTGGCCGCATTTATGCATGTAAAAATTCTGAAGTGAGCCAGAAATCGGTCATATTCTGATTATGCGTCTGTCATGTAAATCTGTTAACCATCTTGCCAATATTCTGGTTTTTAGAAATCTGAATAAGACGGCTGGCATTTGTTCTTTGCATTGTTTCTGAAATTGCTTTTTTTACAGAAAGTTTGAGACCAATGAGATGCAAGACTTGGTCCAAATGATGACGCAAACGTTACACATGGATGCCAGAGATGTATCATTTGAGCCAGATGGGTCAAGATGCCACTCCACTCCACTGCCTGAGTTCAAACTAAACAGGAAGTACAGGGACACCCTGATGCTTCATGGGAAATCCAGAGAGGGACAGGGAGATTACCAAATCAGTGGCTTCCCGTTAGGTAACAACTCAAGTTGTTTTACGTTTTATTTTGTTTTCCTGGAACATTTACCCATCTGCAAATGAAATATTTTGAGTAAATGTGAATTTAAGCAATTTTTTTTCGGTGACAGAATTTATCACCATGTTCCTAATTTTGTGTTTTTAGACGACAGCACGGGTCCAGCAAAGGTCAGGAGAGTGATCGAGCACTTGCGTACAGATGTGGTTAAAGGACTCGGGGTGAAGCTATTGGACAGAGTCCTGGACCTCATGCAGGAAGAGGATGAAGAGAAGAGAGAGGCAAGTTAACTAAAGTCTCATTGTATATTAGAAATAAACATAACAGTCTATACTAATATGCTGTTGATTAGAACTTCTCAGTACCAGACAATGGGTCTCATTCACTAAAAATGTGTGAAATCTGTGCATGTACAAATCATCATTCAATAACTTTTGTATTGCAATTTATTGTTAATTCATGAAAAAATTGAGGTTGAAACAAACATCAAGTATGCAGAAAATAACTTTTTTTTTTTCATGAGTTCTCCTGTGCACATACAGTAAATAAAATATTCTATACTATTATTAGTACACGAGACCCATTGATTTTAGAGTAAAGTGACATTTAAATGAGATGTATTTATATTTAAAACACTTTTATTTTAATGGGAAAAAATAATTTTTAGAATTAAATGGCAGTTAGGCTAACAGATTTCTATTCTGTTTTTTATATCCAGCACCTACTGCAAGAGCTAATGGGGGAGGAAAAATACAAGCAGTATGCAATGAAAGTCCAACAGCTGAAGTTCTTTGAGGACGTTGCATTCACGGACTGAGCCAGATGCACACGAGGGATCCCTTATCAAACACTGATATGCCATTACTGCTGGTGGGCAGCAGACTTTTGTGCTCTTAAAACACTTCACTGAAGCCTCTTATCAACAATCACCGTTACTTTTTTAATGTTTTTGTAAATGTGATAGAAGTGAGTTGAACATAGATATGCAAAAAAAAAAAAATGCTGTTATTATGCACCTTTAAATTTCACAAAAGCATTATTTTCAGACATCATCTTTCTTTTGGAAATGTGAACCTATGCTATGTAGATAGCAATCTTGAATCACAAAAGAGATGTTAAAAATAGTTGACTTTTTTCTATTTTCTGAACTGTATATTTATATTACGATATAATATAAATCAATAAGGAATGATTTATAATAAATGACACTTTTAGGAACCCCGTTCTGTCTTTTGCTAACAACCCAAACTCAAACAAAACCAAAAAGGCCAAACAAAAGTACCAAACGCAGTTCTTTATTACATACTGAATGTTCAAATAGAGACAAAAATGAATAGGTTTGTTTCTGTTGGATATCTATATGACTTTGCTGTGCCAAATCCAAACTAAAATACTGCCGTGCATCACTTGTGCTTCTTCTTCTTCTGAATCTCTTGAAGTTTGTCACGATTTTCTCCAGATGTCTCGGGCATAGCCGGCTGCCAGTTCAAATGATTTTTTCTGTACACTGGCCAGGGAGGCAGGGTGAGCTAAAGAACAGGACACAGCCAGAATTACACTTTTTTTTTTCCACTTTTAACTTCAAATTAAGCAAAGAGTATTCTTATGACATACCAAACATGATATTGTGAATCCAGCCAACATTATGTAAACTGTCCACCCAAACTGCTGAATAGTAAAGCCATATATGAAGCCGATCACCTGCAGGGAAAGCAGACATGAGGCAGAGCAGAAATGACATTATGTTGTTGTGATGGCTGTGAGAGTAAAAGTGCTGCCAGTGTTACTTACCGCCGACACCAGAATGACTCCTTGGAAAATTTGCTCTGCAAGTTTCTGTCCTTTATAGTCCTGCAAACAGTCATTGTAAACATGAATATTCATGTTGCCTTAGGTTGTGCGATAAATTGTATACGTTGATCTAAGATAATTCATTCTCATTCCGTTTCTTATTGATACTAGAAACTTCAGAGCTGTAAAGACCATGCATAAGATAAGACATTTTTTTCTTGGTGTAGGTTTTGCAAGAAATGCTAAACAATAAAGTAATGCTACCTTTTAGAATTCATAAATGCATCATTTGCAAACTTTACAAATTTCTGATTTGAAAGTGCAAAATACTCGGGTCACATTTCAACCGCATAAAGTAACTGCCTCAACACCCAATATATATGTTATAGATTACGTTATAAATATATTTGATAAGAAATATTGTATCATACTTGTTACATTCACAATTCTTGTCAAGCTCGGAGTGCACACTCGTTTCAAACACTTTGGTTCTGATACCAGCACTAACTATTTGGTGTTGCTGTGTTGATTACTGTAGCAAAATATTACTAGAAGATGTTATATAGTTGAAATGAACAGGTCCGTCGCTAATGCGTTAGCTGCTAACATGCCAGTATATCGAACTCGCATTATAAACACATGCACGCAGAGGAATACTAATGTATCGCAAACATAGGCTTACCATGTGTGTCGGAATGGATTTAAACGCTGAAAGCATTTTGAAATGACAAAATAAAGCTGCTTGACAATATTATTGAGAAGAGAGTGATGGTTTCCTGTTTGAAAGTGTGTACGTAGAGTTCCGCAGGACCCCTCACAAAAACATCAGCGGGGCTAAAATGCGTGCTATCTGCGCAGTCCAGTGGAAAATACGTCTTGTGACTGGAAATTATATCTCTCGGTGCAATTGTTGCTTACATAATAAGATAATACGCACTCAAAGCAGTAGCTGTGCGATTATAAATGAAAATAAATGTATGTTTTTAACCAGGCAGTAATCTAGACGCCCACGTCAGACCACTTATGGCCGCAGAAATGATCAGATCTGTAACTCATAGGGAACCACTCACACACACATAAGCAGGAATGATTCAGGACAGACTCAAGGATTTTGATTCATCTCAGTTATGCGAATCTTTTGTATCATTTCACTCTTTTTCTCATTGGTTCGTTTTAGTCTGTGACCCTTCTGCAGGTTTTACATCGTTACGCTAGTAGGACAAGCGAACTTTTTGAGTTACGAGTCAATGAATCATTCACTCATTTATTTCTTTTTTTTTTTAATTCACCGAATCATGAACGAGACGAGTCTTGTTATCATATTTTCATTCCGTCTTCTTCACTGCATGGTAAAGGTTTTTACATTGACAAAGCATTTGCACACAATAAAAAATACATTAATGTTTGATAAAATAATAACACTGAGAAAGAAAACACTCGCTGTGAAGCTCCGAGTCACATTCAAGACTCCAAACAAGCGACTCGTTCTGTGAAGGGGCGGTTCGTTTGGTAGGTCAAGCCAATGAAATGCTCCTTCAAAGACCACACTCGAATTCTATTGGCTCTCGCTGCTGTCAGTCTTTGGAAGTAGAAAAGCAGACGAGTCAATACAAGATATCAAAAGATTCACTCGCTGCTGTTGTGCGCTATCAATATCGCATATGTATCAGTAAAGGTCTTGTCGGCTGTGCCGTGTTCTCTGCTGGACTGAAGGGTAGCTGGACTTGTTGATGTTGAGTTGGCGTTTTGGATGAAGAGCCGAAGAGAGTCCAGACATTATAACGAAAAAGGTTTGTAACGTTACACCGGCAGTTTTTATTCTTTTGTGTTGTTAAACGTTTTGGAGTTGCTTCTTTGCCTAAATGCTTTTTGTTTGTATGTGCAGGATATTTTTTTTTCCTTTTGTGATTTCAGTCTCAAACTGTTTCTGTTATATTCCACTTAGCCCTCAGTTAAATACACATTCATGGTGTTTTCTATGCTGTTTTACTAATGTTACTGTTTGTTTTGATGTAGAATTTAAACTCAAGTGCTGTTGATAGAGTGCCATGACTGTACGCAGAGGTGAATATTTTATACGAGTTAACAGACACACACACACACACACACACAAGCTCAAAAATTAAAATTCATCATTTACTCACCCTCCACTTGTTCCAAACCTGTGAGTTTCTTTCTTCTGCTGAGCACAAAAGAGGATATATTCTAGAATAAAGTTGTTAACCAAACCAGCCATTGACTACCATAATATTTATATATAAATAATTTTCTTCTGCCTACCTACCAAGCCTGTATTTATTTGATCCAAAATACAGCAAAAGCAATAATATTGTGAAATATGTTTACTATTTAAAAGAACTGCTTTCTATTTGAATATATTTGAAAATGATTTGCTGCTAAAAAAAAACAAAAAAACATTTATTATTATTATGTTGAAAATAGCGGAGTATATTTCTTTGATGGATAGAGAAGAACAGATTTAAAAGAACTGCTTTCTATTTGAATATATTTGAAAATGATTTGCTGCTAAAAAAAAACAAAAAAACATTTATTATTATTATGTTGAAAATAGCGGAGTATATTTCTTTGATGGATAGAAAGTTCAGAAGAACAGCATTTATCTGAAACAGAAATCTTTTGTAACATTATAAATGTCTTTATCATCACTTATTAACGATTTATTGCATCCTTGCTAATTAAAAGTATTCATTTCTATAATAAGGATAACGTGACACTGAAGACTGGAGTAATGATGCTGAAAATTCAGCTTTGAAATCACAGGAATAAATTACATTTAAAAATACATTCAAATAGAAAGCAGTTATTTTAAATAGTAAAAATATTTCACAATATTACAACTTTTGCTGTACTTTGGATCAAATAAATTGGATTAGCATGCTTGCTGAGCAGAAGAGACTTCCGTGTGTGTGTGTGTGTGTGTGTGTGTGTGTGTGTATATATATATACTGTAGAAACTCATACAGGTTTGGAAATGATGACAGAATTTTCATTTTTGTGGGTGAACTATCCATTTAAATATTTGACATCTTCTCTTTTCCAGTGAATGTGGTTATTCTTGTGCTGCTTGTCATCGCCTTTTTAATTATATTGCATCGAAATCTGCTGAATCTCAATGATTTCCTCAAGCAAGAGAATTCAGGTATGAATATGCTCATGTTAGTGACGTTCAGAAGTTTTTTAGCACCATGAAAAGTCACACCTCACTGCTTTTCCTTTAGCACACACCGTGCCTGGGATGGTCCTGCCCTTTGAGATGGACTTCCTGTCGGATCATAAGGTCATCAGGACAGGAGATGAGATCCCTGTGGTCATCACCGCTCCAGAGGAGAGACTGGGAGCTGCCGTCACCGCCATGAACAGCATCTACCGCAACAGCAAAGCCAATGTAGTATTCAATATAGTGACACTAAACGAGTCGGTGGTCCATCTTAGGTACACCTTGTATTGCATTACAGCGGTTTATTAAACAATATTATGTTACATTACAGGTAATATGATTATTTCTCATTCCAGAACATGGTTGAGTAAGACTGACATGAAACACAAAATTATCATATTTGATCCGAAGATCCTCACAGGAAAGATTTCGAATGATCCTCAGAAGGTGGAGGCATTGAAGCCGGTAATCAATTGCAAGCACTTGTATTTTTAAGTAGTGTTTGGAGTTGTGAAAATGGAAAATGTGTATCATAACTATGTGTGTATCTTATTTTTCCAGTTGAACTTTGCCAGATTCTTCTTGCCGGTTTTCTTGCCGGATACAGAGAAAGTTATTTACCTGGATGATGACGTAGTTGTACAAGGTGAAGTGCATAGTTTTATAGTTTGTATTTTTTACAAACCCCAAAATTCTCATTAATCAATTGGGGCATAACCAATTTTCTGTCCAATTAAATAGTCTCTAAAATAACAAAACCATGTTTCCTTGCCTCAATATTTTTAATGTGTTACTGTTTTTTGACACATTTGTCACTTTGTGGAGTCATAAATTAGTAATTATTTAATTAGGCAGTGGTTCAACCCTTTCGTCCTCTAGACCCACATATTCACAACAATATTCAAAGGCCCTATCACTGCAACATTTAGAGGAATTAGGATTGCTCATAGATTAAGAGATTTAAAATAATATATAATCAAAATTAATTAAAGACTTCCAGAAGTTTGGGGCTGGATTATAATAATAAATATCTTGATTCTAAGAAAAATACAAATAAGAAATATCTGAAATAAGAAATATCTAGATTTGTAGTACTTTTATTTTATTTGAAAGCTTTTTTGTTCCGTTTCAAAACATTTGAAGTTAATTTGAGCCTCCCTTGGAATTTTGCTAAGATTTAAAAATACAGCTATATTATATTAAACAGAATAGTTATTTGTGGTGTATTATTTTAAACGGTACATTATTATGAATAGTAAATATTTAAAAAAAAAGTTATACATTTATCAAATGGCCTTATTATATTTTTAATTCAGCAAGTGATGTCCAGTTATATTGGTAAATAAAATAGTTATTTGGTATATAAAAAGAAAATATAAAATTACTGCTGTAATTGCCAGTTAATTTGTCACACTAGAAATAAAATGTAAAGTTCATTGTATTGTATTACACGTAGTAGACAATCTGTATAATTAACGCATATAGAAAATCTGCTTACTGTGGAAGTATGCATACTGTAAAAACAGTAAGTTACAGTAGCGCTGATTGCAATCTTTTCTCTGGTTCAGGGGACATTCGGGAGCTTTTCGACACCAGTGTTAAGTTGGGACATGCGGCAGCTTTCTCAGAGGACTGTGACTCTGCGTCCTCTAAAGGCATCGTCAGAGGAGCTGGAAATCAGGTATGATTGTACTGTACTGATTTCATCTGACTGTATTCCAGAATTCACACTGTGCATAGAACTTCATCAAAATATTAGGGCTGACGAAGATCAATGGAGAAAAGTGAAAATACAGAATAGGACGTTTTTTTAGGACTCCTTTATTATTCAAATACAGCCATATGTATAAACCCGTTTTAACCAATTTATTTTCTATATTGTTGCGATTATATACCATCACTGCGGTATGAAATTATTCACAAGAATTTGGTCGTACCCCATTTCAAAGAAAGTTTTCAGAACATGCAATACATACCTATTTGATATATTTACATGGTTTTGCATATTTCTTTTACATGCTGCAGAACAGCTATATTGGTTTTCTGGACTTCAAAAAAGAAGCGATCAAGAAGCTTGGAATGAGAGCAAACACTTGCTCATTTAATCCTGGAGTCTTTGTGGCCAATTTAACTGAGTGGAAGCAGCAGAATATCACCAGCCAGCTTGAGTTCTGGATGGAGCGCAATGCCAAGTTAGTTTGTGTTCTGCTGTATTATGTTACTGGAAACTACAACAATCATTACGAAAATGTTAAAGATGGCTACCGTCAAATCTGTTGCCAGTTAATAAAATTTTAGGTGCCTTTGACGGCTGTTAATGGTTTTGTGGGGTTGTTTTGTTTTAGGGAGGACCTTTACAGTAAGACTTTAGCAGACAGCATCACAACGCCGCCTATGCTTATTGTATTCTACAAGCACCACTCGGACATTGATCCAATGTGGCACGTCCGACACCTCGGTAAGGAAATGCTGTGGTTCATTAATGTAAAACGCCTTCGTAAATCTCTTAGCAACCAACATCTTTTTATTCGTTTACATTTCTAGGGGTGACAGGAGCTGGGAATCGGTATTCACCTCAGTTTGTGAAGGCTGCCAAACTTCTCCATTGGAACGGACATTATAAGCCATGGGGAAGAGCCTCCTCTTTTTCTGACATTTGGGACAAATGGTACATTCCAGATCCCACAGGTAAATTCCACCCAATCCGGAGACCCGCTGAGGAAAAATAAACCCTGGTTTGGGCTACATGAAAAAAGAAGGGGAGGGGGGGGTGGACTCTGAGGCAGATATTTGACTTTGTTCGGGGATTTTTAAAGGATGTCTGGATGCAAAATATGGGGCCTTCATGAAACCTAAGAGTACCCAAGTAACTGGGACCAACATTGGAACAGAACAACAGCCAATAGGCAACATTCGACACCAATGCACTACCTCAGCATTCACTGTCTAAATCTAAAGTAATAACACTAAACCATTTATGGTACAACTTTAAAATCTTCATTTTGTATGTTGCATCCATACAAGTGTCTAGATTGATTTTAACAAGCGGTATGATCCCAAATACTGTTGGGTGAAATTATGGACCCACTCTTTTTGTTCTTCTTATTTTTGAAATGTACATTTAATTATAAAGTATTTTAGACTGCTTTAGGGCTTGAGACAAAAACCTGTGAAAATTAAAATTTCAGAATTTCTGTTTTTGACACTACAGGAACCACTTTCCCCTTGTGTTGTGTTCACTTGTTACATTTCTATGGATGCATGTTTTGTTTTTTTCTCCACATATCAGCTGTTACTCAGCATTGTCCTCAACCCGAAGGGTAAAATATGCCAATTTGTACATAAAGGAAAAAAGTGTTCCAAAGTATTGAATAAAGCTCAGTATAAGTTTTGTATGCAATGTAAGCGTATTCAACTTTTATTTCGTCAACTAAATAATACATATTTTATGATGTATTAATACATACAGACATAGAGATCACTCAGTATGCACTCCAACTGAGTGCAGTTTCACAATTTGATTCCTCTCAGATTCCTCCCTGTATAAATCTGTACATACTGGTGAAATTTTACACAAAATCGGTGTTGAAGTCATATGCGTCGTCATTGTTATGCTGCACTGAAGTCAGGTCAATGTTGACAGGGACATACTTCACTTTTTTAGTTGGTTTGGCTACAGAAGACAAAAGGCAAAACAATTGAGATTGTCAGAAGACAGTTACATAAAAAAAAAATCTGAGGAAGTTCATAGGTGTAGATCACAAAACAAACCTTTTCTCTTTTTTGTTGATTCTTGAATCTGTGTCACCACTGTTGAAACTTGAGTTTCAGCCTCAGGCTGAAAAACAAAGTGTGCCAATCAATATTCAACATCAGCCATTTACTGAAATAATGTGCTGGGAACAAAACAAGCTCTATAGACAGCAAAACACTGTAGACTTGTCACTCAGTTTGTAAAAAAAAAAAATGCAATTACATTTACAGTTGGCATTAAATGAAAATTCACCCTTTTTTTAAATCCATGTTATTGGTCTTATTGTGAATGATTCATCCATGCAAGGTTTTTTTTTTTATGTTTGACCTCGTAATGTTGAATCAAAATACCATAACTTGTTTTTCTGGTAAAAACAACAGACTTTTCCAATCATTTAGACCACTTAAACCTTGTCCCTCCACGATCGACTGCAAGCTGGCTTTCATTTTTGAGTGGACTGCCCACATCTCATAATCCAATCAACAACCAATGGACAGAAATAGCACCCATCCTATATTTCTTCTTTTTTGAAAATCTGTTTGCTTTGATGTAGGTCACTCACAATACAAGGGAAAATGTCACTTCTTCTGTACTTTAACGTAACACAATTACAATGAAAGACTTTGTGACAAGACATTCCAAATGGTTTGAAATGCAGAAACTATTTTTGTATCAGCATAATCATTTTATACACAAGTTCTGAATGAGGTTTACACATATATGCAAAATACAAGTCAAAGTTAAAAGGCTTACATAGACATTAGGGGCCAGTTTTTATAACAGCTTGCGCCAGCGCAACCATCTTTTTCTGTTACACCAAATACACAAAATAATGATCTTTAAAAAAAGCATCATATGACCCCTTTAAAATAGTACTGTCAGGATTTACTAGAAGACACACCGTGAAGAATTAGCGCTGAAAAGGCGTGGTTATTTTTACCACTCATCTTATTGAACATGCATTTCTAGGAGATTCCCTTTCAGACCCAAAATTTATGGGAGGAAGTGTATTAAAATGAATCACGCAACGAGATTTACCAACTTTTGCGCTCGTCAAATTACTGGTATTTGTGCTATAATTTAATGCCCAAAAAAAAATCACATCTTAAACTATTTTGCGCTTGCAATGGCTGCAATTATTGTTGCTAGGAGGAGACACCGCAGAGAAAAGAGGGCGTTAAGGGAGAGGATTTTCTTCCACATGTATTAATTTATTTTGAATGCCAGAAGAACATATTATTCTAACATTTCTTTTGCCAAGCCATGTTATTTTTAATTTGCTTCAGGAAATAAAAGACGACTTGGAACCCTCAACAAGGGTACTAAGCAATACCAGCTTTATCAAAACTGTTGCAACCCTTCATTTTTTGGCCTCCGGTTCTTTTCAGCGTACTGTGGCTTCTTTATTTCTTTATTTGCGACTACGCTAATTTGCGCTTGGTACATTGTGTTGATCGATATGTAAAAATATGTTGCGTCTGTGTTCTTTAATTTGTGCGTTGTTAGTAAATCACCCACAGAAATTTTCACGCTAATCTGTGCTGTTTTGGAATTGCACTCGCGCTAATTTGCCCCATTTAGTAAAACTGGCCCCAAGGCTGTCAAAATGGCTGAAAAACTTAATTCGAATTTTGCATTTAAATATTATTAACATTCAAATAATATTCAAATTTAAAAGGCATAATTTCAGTTAGGGGGGAAAAAAGCTCGTCTTCTCTCATGAGGGCAGAAGAGGGCGCATCGAGCAAAATATTTCGAATGCAGGTTTATTAAAGCAATAAAACAGCATTATTATCTGTGACAAAAGTGCATAATGTTTATAAGTCAGCATAAACAGCATCATGTATGCATAGTGTAATACAAAGGGACAAAAGACAATCACACAGAGTACTTTTTAATTTAAAAACATGAGATGCAGTGGGATGGAAAAAAAACCTCACCATAAAGTCTCAAGACATGTTTTTAAAAGTTTTTACATGGCTTCATAACATGCAGGCTTCATCTTGTGCAAGACGCGAGTGCAACAGTGATAGATGTCCCTCTACAAAAATATGTGTTCTGTGTGAATGGCTTGGTTTCAGTTTTGACGTAAACGAGATCTTCTCTGCATTGATGTTCTATTTTTCCGTATGATTTTAAATGAACATCACAGCAGCGCCGCATCTAGTGGCTTCAACTGGATAGGCTAACAAAAACATTAAAAAGCAACAACACTTACATCGTCATCGCATTTTGTGGGCCACTGATAAGGCAGCATTACACACACCTAAAATTTAAATGTTTGGATTTTTATTTTAAACTCGGAACGGATATTCGAAATTCAAATTGTTATTTGACAGCCCTAGTGGACATGGAAAGAGTTGAACATATTGGATATAATTTAGCACATCAAACTAATCTCATGTCAGCATATTAAATGCCTTGTGGCTACACTTTTAAAACTGCCTGTTGAACATTTATCCAAATTGAATGCTATGGAGTATTGTAAACGCATTACTCTAAACATGAGTTTTACGTACTGCAACAAGCCAAAGTCATTTTCTGTAGTAATTAATAGCATGACCGATCTTAAGTTGCACTGAACTTTCAATGTGCATTCTGAGAAACAATGAAGTTGGTCTCAGATACGGTTTGTGAATATCAAATCTACTAGAGTTCCTGTCAGAGTGAGATCAGAGTTGGATTAGAAGGTCATCAAGGACTTATGTGAACAACAAACTCATCATTTCTCATTGTCTCTGATGACAGAAGTGTAAAGCATCATTACTGAATTAATCGTAGCCTCTCATAGGAAGTACCTCCTCTGTGTTGATGGTCCCATCCATCTTCTCATCTGCTTCTGTTGGTGCTGTGATTGTTATGGTTTCTTTAGGTAGCTCACTGACATTCAGCACACCAGCGGTTGGGCCCCTTGCGTTAAAACTTATACTGCTCGCTAGGTTGGGAAATCGCACACCTGAGGACAGGTACACTGTTCAATTTCCACAACTTAAAATATCAAAACTGATCTGATTCGTTCAATAAACTGTAACCATTAAGAGGATCAAATCATTCCAATCTGAGAATTACCTTTCTTAACATTTTCGTTGCCCTTCCTCACTACATCCATATCCAAACCTGACCTCAGTTCAGTCACGATGGCATGAGTGAGGTATGAGGGGAGGCCCTGGTGCTCCGGAGCTCTGCTGTGGTAACTCAGTTTTGGCCTAAAACAACATCACACAAAGCTTAGGAAGACGTTTGCCAGTAACAGTGTTATTTCAGCATCACATTCTGAAGGTATGATGAACATCATCTGAAACTGACCCAGTCCAGTCGCTGAGGAATGTCATGGCTGCCAGCTCTGTGTTTGGAACGCCTCCTTTCTGCAGGAAGCCTCGTTTCTTGGCAAAGGTAGTCAAGAACTCTAAGGAGTTTCTGTAGTCTGGGACATTATACTGTAACATTATCTGAAGGAGACACATGAGAGAAGATCATCTTATTTATATGAGGTTAAGAGAAATTAACCCCCTAAAAATACAGTAAGCTGAAATACAAAAAGTATTTTCAATGTTAAAGTTCTGATACATTCTATGAAATCCCCCTTAGTTTTAGAAGCTGCCCGATCAATTACATCACAAACCAGAATACCTGATGTCTTATACTGTGGACATAAGCGATGTTGATGCTTTCAAATGATTCAATTCCAGCCATTTCCTTTGTAACCAATTCAGGAGAATATGAAATAGAGCTGGGCAATATGGCAA
>NW_015546057.1:985285-991153 GCF_001515605.1 Sinocyclocheilus anshuiensis | reverse complement strand
AAGGCAAAAAAAAAAAAAAAAAAATATATATATATATTTTTTTTTGCCATATTGCCCAGCTCTATTGCATATTCTCATGATAATTTTCACATTTTTATTTCTTTCAAGTTTAAAGGCAGATTTCTTCTATGTGAAAGTTGTAGAAATCAGACCATTAATTGTGGTTTTAAACTACTCTTTATGGTCAGAGCATGACAAACACTTTAAATTTTTGAATTGCTTACACTTTTCCAGTCATTTTGCCTTAAAAATATCTTAATTTAAAATTTCATTAGTTTTCTTAGAGGTATATTGTTTCAAATCATGAAACAGGTTTGTGTTCCCTGACTTTGATGACTCATATCTTCAGCACCGTTGGCATTGCAGGCTGCAATATTAATAATAACATAACATTTTTTTTTCATCTCTTAGAAATGCACATCTGACAGCAGCTTGAGTTAGGATGCAGATGTAAATTCATGTGCATTATCAAAAACAGTAACATCTGTAAAAATTGTAGCAACCTCATGGTGAAATTTAATTATTCTGACTGTTCGAGTTTTATTAAAATTAACCACTGGTCTTCCATAGTAGCATATATCCAGATCATAACCACAGTTAAAACCACACATATAGCACCTCAAAACCATGATAAAAATATAACTATATGGTCTCTAGTTATTTGTATGAAAAACGGTACTAAATAAAATCAGTATAAATGCACAAATGCTATAGCTTAATAATAAATTTTAAAAATACTGTAATTATATTCCATTACTCATTTAATACATTTCTACATAAATAATATAATAAAATGTGATATGAATATCCCACATTTCTGCCACAATACCATGGTGTGGTTAGTGTTACTACAATAAATCCATAGTAAATAATGTAATTTGTAGATTGAAAAGCCTTCTGACTGTATGATTGCGCAGTGTTTCTCCTGTTTGTCAGCACTGTTTCGTTATCATTTATTGCCCAGCCCTAGTATGAAGCATGAGCGCTAATGCAACAAAGACATTAGTTGAGTCCCAAATGACACACTTTACAATATACTACACTATACACTTCCATATTGTATAAGTCAATGGGGTCTCTATCAACTGTTTGCTTACCCTTATCTTCAAAATTCCTTCTTTTGTGTTCAGTAGAAGAAAGAAACTCATACAGGTTTGGAACAACATGAGGATGAGTAAATGACAGAATTTCCATTTTTGGGTGAACTAACAGACTTCAGTTTTGATGTCATGAGCAGTGGCGTTCCTTACATGCTGCTGATTGCACTGTTTCAGCAGAGTCCTGACCGCTTCCAGTGGACTCTCCTCCTTCTCCTCCACCCGCAGGCTCCTGAGGGCCATCACATCTCCTGGGTTACTGGAGGCCGCCACAATCCCTGGACTGTCAATCATCTTCAGCCTCTTAGTAATATGCACTTCCTGCTTACATCTGTATGGGGGGAAGAATGTTATTGAGGCTGTACCTCAATGCCCTGCGGCAGAAGCGCACTGTGGTATATGAAGCTCAGTGTTGGATTGATTGAAGACTTCATGCTTTGGTCAGTCCAATACAGTTCATCATGCTTCAAATTCACATGTGCAAGGACACAAAATAGTCAGGCTTTACCTGGTCATTCCTCTCTGTACACCAACATGACACACTCGGACTTCCTTCAGACTATTGATGATGCTGCTCTTTCCGACATTAGGGAAACCTGAAGTCAAGACAACCGCAGATGGTTCAATATCAAAATTTTTAATAGAAATGCATAAAAGAGTCAAAATTATTTCAGAGTTGGATTATTTTTTTAGCAATGCTTCATTAGGTTACTGTGGTCCATAAAAATGACAGGAAATCTTACCAACAACACCAACTTTAAGCATGGTCTCTGCATCCTTCTTGTTAGCCAAGTCAGTAAGCGTCTGTAGGAGACAGTCTCTTCCAAAACATGAAGCTGCTCTGCTGTGATCCAGAACTGCATTGATTCCTCTCTGCTTCCTCTGTTGCTGTAAAATAGAGATTATGAGATGACAATATCTGCCGATCTTTGAAATGCCGATCTTTTTGTTGTTGTTGTTTTTCCCCCTATACTAAAGCTTATTAAAAATTAAATCTTGGGTCATAAATCTGGCAGGGCCACCTCAGTGAACTGGCAATAAAAACTGTGAAGCACGATACTGACATAATGTTGCTGCTTACAAAAGTCAAGAAAACTACTTAGTTAACATTGGTACATTTTTATAGATTTTTTTTGTGCAAATGTGGTTTGCTCATATACCCATATGTATTATTTTTTATTGTATATGGGGTCAGTATGTTTTTTTTTTGTCGTTGTTCTCATGAAATTAATACTTTTCTTCAGCAATATACAAAACGTTCCATACTAAATGCTAAGCAGCCCAAGTTTTCAAATGTAAACATTTTAATGTTTTTTTAAGCAGCAAATCAGCATATTAGATTCATTTCTGAAGGATCATGTGGCACTGAAGACTGGAAAATTCAGCTTTGCCATCACAGGAATAAATGACGTTAATGACATAACTGATGACGTAAATGATGTTATTTATACTGTCATAATATTTACCTTCAGCACTGTTTTTAATTATTTCTGTTCAAATAAATGCAGCACTGGTGAGAATAAGAGACTCCTTTCAAAAACATACAATCTTACCGACCCGACTTGAACTTTTAAATAGTAGTATCTAATCGATTCTGGATTGATTAAATAATTTGGGAATGCGCTGCATTATGGAACCGCATAAACATACCACAGTTCTGTCCTGTATCTGCATTGATGCTTTGAAGAGAAAAGTAGGACACTCAGCTTCAAGATACCGGAGCCATTTCTCTACGTTATCTTTAGGAACAAGATCTAGAGAGTAAAAACCGACTTTAATAAGCATTTTCCATCTTGACAACTGGATGACATGAAGCGTAAGGCAATACAAACTGCTCTCTACCTATTTTGTTCAGTATGAACAAGAGTTTTTTCTTTCCCTCGTGTTTCAGGACGGTTTCCTCCAGCTGAGGACAGCGGCAGCCCAGAGGATCTCTGGCATCCAAAACCTCCACTATCACGTCAGATTCCTCAATCACCTGCACAAGAATTCAAACCTGGTCATGCTAGAGATTCATCACAGATTCAGGAGTATATTATCGTCAAGTGCTGGCCACATTATGCTGGATATCCGTTTGTCAACTTGCCTTGTTCAGCTCACAGCATTTGAATGTCTTAGCGCTTTTCTCTTTAATTAGTGCAGCCTTTGCTTCTTTAGCTTTCACCACCTGCAAATTAACAATAAAGTTAGCAGGGTAGCTACAGCCAGTGAGTCACTTCTATAGTAACCATTTCTCCACCTATCTTACCTTTTTAGCTTTCTTGGTTGCAGGTCCGTCTCCGGCACTCTCTGCTTCCTTCTCTTTTTTCCTCTTTGCAGCTCTTTCTTGCTGTTTTACAATCTTGTTTTGCTCTTTCAGAGTTTCAAGCTTTGAGAACAACACACAATGCATTTAGTGCGACGGCGTATGTTTCAGTAACATATATACCAAACACTGTGATGGCCAGTTATTAACTGTGAGGTCCATATGGAAAATGGAAAACTGCAGTTTGATTTCCAGGGTTTTGTGGTGTCTGTGGTTTTGGTGATGATCATACCTCCTGTTTTCTCTGCTCAGCTTCTCGAAGCACTTCCTCTTTAAAAGGAGCACTGTTCGGTACTCCAATATCTTTCTTTGGTTTTCGGCTTATCCCTTTCTTCTTTGCCACTTTCCGTAATTTACGGTTATGCTCCCGAACCTTACAATGGAGAAAGAGAAGGGTGTAATAACAGCCAGAACAATAATAAATAAATAATGATATATTTAGATATTTTTTAAGAGCACTTTAAAGACACACTACCATAATAACAATAATACTGTAATATTGTGAAATTGTTACCATTTTAAATAACTGTTTTAATATGTGTTATTATGCCAGACTTCATCCTATGATGATAATTTGCTGCTTAAGAAACATTTATCATCATTATATTTGTGGAAAAAGTGATGCATTTTTTCAGGGTTCTTTGATAAATATTCAGAATAGCGGCATTTATTTTAAATATAAATCTTTTGTAACAATGCAAAAGTCTTTACTTCCACTTTTGATCAATTTAATGCATCCTTGCTGAAAAATAAATAAAGTCTTGGGAAAAAAAAAAAATCTTACTGTCCCCAAATTTTGCGTGGTTGAGTACATAAGCATAACAGTGTAAGACAGGGATGCACAATATATCAAAACCACATTTGATATTGATTTATATTACAGATATTTTAATAAACTGTTATCATATATTTAATTGTGCATGCATACTTATTTCCAAGTCATATTTGTACAGTTAATTTACTTAGTGCATGCAGTGCAATACAGTTACAGTAACAATTTACTAACACTGTTAAATGTAAACTAATGTAAAATGTTTACATTTAAAAATTACGTTAAATGTAATGAATCTCAAATTATTTTATACATACAGTACTAGAGCCCAACTGATATGGGTTTTTTGGGGCCGATACCGATATTAGGGAGTAAAAAATGGCAGATATCGATATATCGGTCGATATTCTTTGTGTATATTATAGTACAGTACCAGTCAAAAGTTTGGACTCTTTCCAATACGTGTATCCAAACTTTTTACTGGTACTATATATAGAATACAGTATATACATAAACAGAATATATATATACATAAACACATTTTTTGCAATGATCACTCAAATGTGATGATCAAACACTTATAATGACGTGACAAAGATACGTAATGGAGGTAGGGCATTTAACAATTTAACAACAAACTTTATTCTCCAAAATGAGTCTGACATCAGTGCACTGAACAGTAAAGTTTAAGTTTATTCAGCTTTAATTCAATTCAATTCAACTTTATTCCGTTGAAATGTATTTCACTTTGGAACATTCATTCACGGATTTGCGCTACTGTCTTCACACACAGACGAAACTTACTAGAGAATTCGCTGATACCGATATATCGGCGACAGGCTCATATCGGCAAAACGATATATCGGTCGGGCTCTATACAGTACATCATAAAGCTATAATGCCTTTTGTAGAATTAGAAATAATTAATTTTCCTATTTTATTTTTTATTTATTTAGGCAAAATAGTACTAAATTTGAATACTGACAATAATACGAAAATAATAATGTTGCCAATGACACCTTTGACCTATTAATATAACCCATAATTTTAACATTGGCACATCCCCAATAATAGACAAACACGAACTACATATAAGTATCTTACAAAACAGTAACACATTGAAAATGGAACATGGAAAAACTAATAATACAGTTGCTGAAAATTGTTTTTAGCAGTATGAAAAGGGTAATGCATCACATTGAAACTTGGATACACAATACATATCACACACACACGTGTATATATATATATATATATAATTAGGTATTTGGTATTAAAGGAGTCATATGATGCGCGTTGTGAAAGCGAAACTACTTTGTTTGGTCTTCCAAAAGAGGACGATATCCGCTTCGTCATGCCTGGAACTGATCCGTGCTGGTCGCTGAGGGAATACATCAACTTTCACCGTGGACGAAGCGGAGTCCAGCCCGCCTCAGCTCACTCTATCCTGGCCTCAGCGCATGCAAAGCCGGGGCTTCCCCTCACGCTAGGCCACTGTGTTTTTCGTTGCCACTGATGATTCAAACGCGAGTTTTGGGCAGTGTAGAGTAGCACTTGTTGTTTGTCATTTCTCTGATCACAAATGCAGACAGCGTTTTATGTTTACGCGGCGCGCGTATGACAGTATAAGTCATTATAATCAGTAATTATGTCCCCACTGGATGCAACAAATGCCTCGTTTATAATGGGTTTGA
>NW_015546057.1:977977-985109 GCF_001515605.1 Sinocyclocheilus anshuiensis | reverse complement strand
CATAAACACATTTCATTACACCAAATACACAAAATAATGTTCTTTTTAGCAACATCATATGACCCCTTTAACTAGCTAACCCTCCTATGTACAACGTGGAAACCCATGGTACTGTTTTCTTAGTGATATTAAACTCTAGTTTGCCGACAACAACAACCAGGTCGGAACCAAAGCCTCTATTCATTTATATATTGTGCATAAACAGTTAAAACCTCTTACCTTCTTTTGTATTTTGAAGCGTTTGGCGCATGATATGCGTTTGCTCGCCTTCTTCAACTCTACAAAACAGACACGTGGGTTTTTTGTCAGTGTGTTTTACTACTTCTGATAGTTTATTACGTCCTTATCACGAGCAATTGGAAAATATAATGATTTCCGTTGTGTTTGTATGGGCAAAGCGTGTAAATAATTAGATTTGTTTGAGATGATATACTCACTAGGTCTCTTCATGTCTGTCGCTGCTGTAGCACGCGCTCCTCTCTCGCTCACAACGCACCACGTGTCTCTATTCCTCACTTCCGCTTCCGCTTTCGCGCCGTAAAGGGTTAATTTTTGTCATCTTGGTTTTATTTAATAAATCAATCAGCCTTCGTGTTGAATGTGTGTCTGTCCTCAGACAGCTCTCAGAGACAGCTGATCAGACACGGACGGTAAGGCCTGCAGCTGGCGCGCTCTGTGTATTGTCTGCCATGTCTGCTGCTCATGCTATAATAAACCGCGAGCATCATCACGCAGAGTGTTGCATGGCCCAGTGAGTGCGTGTGTGTGTGTGTGTGTGTGTGTGTGTGTGTGTGTCTTTGTTTTTATCCGCCTGTGCTGATGCATGTGTCACACAGCTTGTGTCTGCAGACACATAGCGGTCCCACCTTCATCATCGCACCATCATCATCATCCTCATCGCCCTGCAAACCACTGATTCCTGCAAGACACTCTGAACCCAGCAAACACTGTTGAAGAAGTGCAGTGGTTATCAGTCATCATGATAATAAATGCAGCTGATCATAGGTCGGCGCAGTGTCTCGTAGCTGTACATGCTAATTATGTAATTACAGCGTAATAAAAATCAGGTTTGTGCAGAAGCGGTGTTTACATGCAGCTTCTTGTGTTGTTTTATTTCTGCACACTGTTTCAAAAGTGGATATCTTGAATATTTAGTTATACCACTAATGCTGTTAGTAAGCTGGCATTAACAAGCATTAGCGTACTTACTATAGTATTACTCTAACAGGATTACTGCTAAATTACTGCTAATACACCATTGTATAAAATACGTATTTACTTGAAAATGATTTCCTGTTGGACCCTAAGCATTTCCTCTAATATTCGTAGTTATAACGCTCAGAAATGTCTTTAAATCAGTGTTGGAAGCTTTCAGAATATTTGTAGAATTTGGTTGATTTCATTTTTATTAGTTGTTTTGTGACCATGGCATGTAACCAGTGGTTTTGTTTTGTTTACGTATAATAATTGGAGTAATTATTGTTTTTAGGGGAATTATAGCTACCATAGCACATGTTGGTAAAAACGACACTGGTAAATAGGTGTCTAGGCATAATAATTATGTTGGTAATAAAAAGTATTACTGTACTGTAGGATTACTCTTAACAAGCTTACTGTTAATTCATGACAAAGGCAACAATAATCCATTAGTTAATGATTATGTTAAAAATTAATAATTTGAACATGTGTTTGTAGTGGTTTACCCGTGATAGTTTCAACCTACATATCAGTTACTATAATAATTGTTACTATTATTAACTATTTAGAAATCATATTTGATTTTAGCTAACAGTATTGGCTGAGATTACCACAATTGTATATGTAACTGTACACTAAAATAATGATAGAATTGTAAAAGACTGTAACAATGCTGTAAAAATGTTAATTGGTTAACACGAAGTTCCCTTACTGTATACAGTGAAAAACTATAATAGATCTAACCTTACAGTAAAATAATGTTAAGTATACCATTTGTGGAAGTGAAAAATAACACGTAATCTCATAATTTACAGTGAAAACGTCAAGCACGGATATTCCCAGAATTCCCTGCGACAGCTCAAATTTGACTGAATTTGATTTCAATAATTGTGGTAATAGTTTATGTTTTCAGTTATGTATATTAGTTTTTTAATGTTACAACACATGTTGTTTAATTCATGTATCATGCATTGTTTTAGTGTTTTGTGTTACCATGATGGTGTTTAGTATTTGTTTATATGACACTGTGCACCTTCTACATTAGTATTTCCCTCAGCTTGTAGAAAAGCTACTTGTGATGAACGTTGATTGTGATGCAGCTTTCTCTCTACCACCTGTGCCATTATGGAGGTTGTCAGTATTAAGAGTACAAAACATAGTTTAGTAGCAGGCCTTCAGCAGAAAAGGATTGTTGCATTTACCAATTTAAAATGTAATTTATATTTTGTTGAATTATTATACGTTTATTCTATATGAAGGGCTTTTACAATGGGCTCAAAGCGACGGAGAGCCACTTCTCCATCCAGCAGTGTGAGCGGAGGAGATTTTGAGGACAGCCAGACCACATCCATACCTTCAACCAGTCGGAAGAGGAGAAGAACCCCAAACATCCCTACTGTTGACCCCGTGAGTTCAATTGAGTTCATGCATTTAATGCCTCTGACATTAATAACTGCATATTGACTCATTTTTCCTCGTGTTTTATGCAGAAATGTAAGTTATATCATGGCTCTCCTGTTCCTGCTCTCACAGATCAAATGACTTCACACTCTGCTTTAAGAAAACTGCAGATGTTACTTGTTCTAGTGTGTCATTCGGTACGTTTTTCCTTACAGATTGCCGTGTGTCACGAGTTGTACAACACTATCAGAGACTATAAGGACGATCAGGGCAGGATGCTGTGTGAACTCTTCATCAGAGCACCAAAGAGAAGGTCAGTCACACATTAGAGATTTCTGGCCCTTAACCATTTATGCAGTTTGACAGCTTACTGTCAACTAAAACTTAAACCAAAACTCTATAATGGAGAACACAGATAATGCTTCTCTACAGGAACCAGCCGGATTACTATGAGGTGGTGTCTCAGCCCATTGACATGATGAAAATCCAGCAGAAGCTGAAGATGGAGGAGTATGATGATGTTGAGCAGCTCACAGCTGATTTTCAGCTCTTATTCAACAATGCCAAGACATACTACAAAGTGTGTATATATCTTATATTTAAAATATATTCTGTTTTAATTATTGCACCAATGAGATATCGGGTAACACTTTAGTATTATATGGACCAATTCTCACTATTAACTAGTTGCTTATTAGCATGCCTATTATTAACTAAATGGCTGTTCAGCAGTTGATGACGTGACGCACTGAACGTTCTAATCACACCGGTGTGATCGTACGCGTCAAAGGGTTAATGATAGAACTTTAGTCATAAGAATTAAAACTTGATAACCATTTACGAATGCATATTTGTCATTTTAACTGAACCTCTCGCTGCGTGTGTGTGCAACAAAGCGACGGGGAGTCGTGCGCCTTCGCACTATAACCTCCAACTCACACACTGGCGAGTAAAATCTGAGAATTTATTAGCCATTGGCTAATATTAGACATCATTTAGTCGCCCAGAGTAAGATTTAGTCGAATATGCGAGTGATTTACTCGTAATGTAGAGGGTTGGCTTATTACTAATGGACCTTGAAAGTTGAAATAAAGTGTGACCGGCTATTGATGTTACTTGTATAAAAAAAATACACTTAAACTTTTTTTTTTCTGCGCAGCCTGAGACTCCGGAGTTCAGAGCGGCTTGTAAACTGTGGGATCTGTATATTCGCACCAAAAATGAGTTTGTGCAGCGAGGGGACTATGATGAAGATGATGACGATGACGACTCACAGGAAAACCCTGGAGGGGCCACAGAGGAGGAGGTCAGAAGCCCCGGATCTTGCCTGTCTCAGTATTTTCCTACACCTCATGACTGGCCATCAGGCATGCTTTGGAACTGTACTGATGTGTTTTAGATGTGTCCAGACAAATCATTCTGGTTTGTTTCGTTTTTACAGTTTATCTCGAGCCTTAAGGAAGTGCTTGGGCAGCTTCTGGATGCTGTGTTGATGTGCACAGAACATGGGCGTCTCATTAGTGAACTTTTCCAGAGACTTCCCTCTAAAGTGGTAGTTCTCTCAATTTCATTTCAGCACATGCACAAACATATCATATTGTTATTATTATTATTATTATTATTATTCATTTAAACATTCTTTTTCAGCAATATCCAGATTATTATGCTATTATTAAAGAACCAATAGATCTGAAGACCATTGCACAACGAATACAGGTATCTTGTTATTATGATCATGTTCTATTACAGCATATACTGTACAATATTGCCATTTATTATTTATTATAATTTACACTGAAGCTTGTTTCTTTTTGTCCGTAGATGGGCTACTATAAAAGTGTAAACCATATGTCTAAAGACATTGACTTGTTAGTCAAAAATGCCAAAACCTACAATGAACCCGGATCACAAGTATTTAAAGTAATGTGTCACTGACATTCTATTTATTTTTTATAATTTATATAAATATTTATATCTTAGACTTATATTTATATTCATATATATGAATTTCCAGGATGCAAACACCATCAAAAAGATTTTTTCACAAAGAAGACTGGAGCTTGAACATTCTGAACCTATTAAAAGCAGCATCAGGATCAGGTAAATTATGTTATGGATTTCATGTTACCATAACACTTTTTTTTTTAAGCTAGATATTTTAGCTTAAGTCAATGTAAAATATAATATAATATTTAGTACCTATAATTATTATTGAATTATATTGTCACACTTCTACTGTGTCGTAAGGTGATGAAGGAGAACGCAGGAGAGTTACCATCAACAGTCTTTAATAATCCAAAATAGCAGGGAGCACACACGTAGAACTGGAGAAAGACATTTACAAAGAACAATCTTTAATTATAAAGAGACACACACACGTAGCAGGGGAATAGACGTTTAACACTAGACACAGGACAAAGGAAAACACTGGGCTTAAATACTAAGAACTAAAAAAGGAAATCAATGGAACACACCTGAAATCACTGAACACAATCAACATGAGGGAGAAACTAGGTCACAGGGAGAACATGGAGCACGTAGGGGAGGAAAAACAAACACAAAACAGTCCATGGGCGTGACGTATATCAAATATGTTTCCAGCATCAGGATAAGTTATGTATAACATAACGTTTTACCACAATTTGTTAGTTAGATATAATCTAATATAATACAATTTCTTAACTATAGTTATTAATAAATTATAACATATTAAACAATAAGCTTTTATAATAATAATTTAATGCAAAAAAAAATTATACGGTGCAGAAATGCAAAAAACAAAAAGAAACCAAAAAAATTATATTGTATTTACATAAGATTGTATCTTTTAGTCCCAAAGAATTATGAAGACAAATTACAAACAATAAGTTTTACAACAATACGTTTGATTTTAATTTAGTAAAAATACTATAAAAAGTAACAAAAAGCAGCAATGTGTTACCAGCTTTTATAGGCATGTAACATTGTGATACCATGGTATTCTTTTAAGTATTTTTCAGTGCTATAAAATATATAACAGTGTCATGATTTTACCATCTAACATCATCACTGTCCTGGGGTGCCACCGCTGTGTTGGGTTTAACATTTGACTTTTTATCAAAACACTTTGTCTGCCAGGCTGTTATTGAAAATAAGAACTTGTTCTTAATTAATTTGCCTGGTTAAATAAATAAAGGTGAAATCAACAAAAAAAAACATTTATATTCTTACATATAGTGTTGTATTTGCACTGGTGTTTGTGAACAGGAACAGAAGGTTTGGACAGGGAGACCAACTCTCCTCCATCACTACTGCGCTACAGTATGGCTCAGAGAGTGAAGAGGACGCCATACTAACTGGTACGTCACACATGATGGTATCTGTATAGAGCAACACTGTTGAAGAGATGTAACATCAATATATTATTGGCTTATATACTAATTAGATGAGTGTTTCCATGTTCTTAAGGCTCTGTTCATTATGATGAGGGCGAGTCAGAGGCCGAGAGCATCCACTCCAGCATGGACATGAGCAACCCAATCTTCCAGATGTACGAGGCAGTGCGGGGCTGTAGGAACAACCAGGGACAGCTTTTAGCCGAGCCCTTCTTTCAGCTTCCCTCCAGGAAAGACTACCCCAACTACTTCCAGCAAATCAGCCACCCAATCTCCCTCCAGCAGATAAGGTACAGTAGGACACCATCACTGCAAGGTCTTTGGTTTCGAACATACTATGAAGTATTTTATCTTTCCTCAGGAGCAAGATGAAGAACAGTGAATATGAAAGTGTGGAACAGATAGACACAGACCTCAACCTGATGTTTGAGAACGCAAAGCGCTACAACGTTCCCAACTCTCAAATCTACAAGCGTGTGCTGAAGTTGCAGCATATATTGCAGGTAATATAAACCCATTCCAAACAAAGACAGGCTATAAATTACTGTAAATTACTGAGTGTCTCAGTTGACAGTGCAGTTAGAATTAATCATGTGACGTTTCTCAAAGATCAAAATGACATAACTGATTGACATAGCTGATTGATAATGATACCTGTGTGTATATGCAACCGCAAAAAGTATTTGGACATTTAAGCCACTCCTAAAAGTGTATGAATTTTATTGCATTAGATCGGTGATAACAAACTAAAGTGAGAACCGGTGTGCTGATTAATGAATGTCCATGGTGACTGATGGCTGGTGGGAAAACTAGAATAAAGGAAGCAGGAAGGTGATGTGAAACAAACTAAAAGAACATTACCGTAACAAAGATACAGTATTGTGGCCACAAATTAAGCATTTGTTTCGAAAACAAATTAATTGCCAAAATGACTCTAATATGAGGGAATAAATCAGTACAATGTGGCCACAGTTTAACTAAAGGGGTCATATGATGCAATTTCAATTTTTCCTTTCTCTTTGAAGTGTTACAAGCTCTTGGTGCATAAAGAAGATCTGTAAAGATCATGATTTATAAAAAAAAAACACTAGTTTTCTATTTTTTCTATTCTATCTACTTGTTTTTCTTTGTGTGTGTGTGTATATGTGTGTGTGTATATG
>NW_015546057.1:914379-977406 GCF_001515605.1 Sinocyclocheilus anshuiensis | reverse complement strand
TGTACAGTATGTGGAAAATAATGTGTTTTTTGAACCTTAAACCACATAAACACATTTCATTACGCCAAATACACAAAATAATGTTCTTTTTAGCAGCATCATATGACCCCTTTAACTAAATTGTGGCCACAAATTCCCAAATGTTTGCAAATGTTGTTGTGGAAAAAAAATATTAATTTGTGCCAATGATATCTTGTTTTTTTGTTTTTTTGTTTTCCACGTCATATACATTTATACTGTGAAAAATATATTAAAAAAATTAAAGATACAAATATTTTATTATTTTTTAATAAAATTTTAATTTTTAACAATAATATTTGTATTTTATGTTACATTATAATAAATATAAATATTAATAAAAATGTGTAAATATATGAACTGATCTTATTTCTGCCAACCCTTAAAAGTACTGTTAGATGAATAAACCTGTAAAGAAGCTATACATGGTTCATCACATTAACTCTGAACAAGTTCCATCGATATTTATCATTCAAAAAGTATCCAAATGCTTTATGTCTTCAATCTATAATATGTGTGTATATATTCAGATGAAAAGGAAAGAACTGACAAGGAGAGATGATGAAGATGGAGATAGCATGCTGTCATCTACTCTTTCTGATGGGGGCAGCACCAAGCGCAAAAGGTACATTTACAGCATTAGTAAAACTACTGGTTTGGAGCGTATTATTCATAAACATTCACGCTGTGACAGCTGACAGTTGCCCTAACGTATCACCTCTGGCAGCCATAAGAAGAACACGAAGAAGAACCGCATGAAGGCTCTGTACGCTGCTGTGGCAGAGGCTCGGGAGATGGACACAGGCCGGAGACTCTGCGACCTGTTTATGGTCAAGCCCTCAAAAAAAGACTACCCGGACTACTACAAGATTATTCTGGAACCAATGGACCTGAGGACCATCGACCACAACATCCGCTCTGACAGATACCCCAGCGAAGACGCCATGATGGAGGGCATGAAGCTGATGTTTCGTAATGCACGTCACTACAACGAAGAAGGTTCACAAGTGAGTTTGAGGTTTACTACTGAGCTTGGAAAGACCGTGTAGAGTAAATGAGCTTTTTAAATCATTTTAGGTTTTATAAATACGAACTGCTCTGTTGTGTCATAAATAACTTGTTGGTTTAACTCTAGGTTTACAATGACGCCAACATTCTGGAGAAGATATTAAGAGAAAAACGAAGGGAACTCGGACCTCCACGAGATGACGAGGACATCGTCTCACCCAAGTTGAAAATTAGTATGTTTTGAAAGCAGTATATGTGTATACCTTACTTTGAATTAGGGTTGAATAGGGCTGGGCAATATGGCCAAAAAAATTATCACGATAAAATGTTTCATATCAGGTGATACCGATAATTATCATGATACATTTTAAATTTGTATTACCTAATTTTTATATGGTGCAATTTAATTATTCTGACTGTTTGAGTATTATTAAAATTAACCCCTGGTCTTCCATAGTAGCGTACATTTAGGTTATGATAACCACAGTTAAAACCCACACATACAGCACCTCAATACCATGGTAAAATGTATCTATATTGTTTTTAGGTATTTGTATTAAAAAACAGTAGTCTAAATACTTTTGGTATGAATGCATGAACGCTATAGCTTAATCACAAAAAATACTGTAATTATATTCCCTTACTCCTTTAATACATTTAATTCATATATTTTGGTGCATAAACATTATATTGAACATTTATCAAACTATTGTTGTTGTTTTATCGAGGAAAATAGAGCACGATAAATTAAAGCAATAAGCCCCAAGAAGCTCCGCTTCGTGTCGTGCCTAACAACGCCCCTTAGCTGTTATAAATTCACTGTAAACCACGGCTTCACGGGGCTTTTATAAAACGGTTATTCCATATACGTAGTAAGGTTTCACAAAATAAAACAGAGCAAATAAAGTGTAATGATATTAATAAAAACAGTATTCTTCCACCAAACAATGTAATTCCTCAGAATCAGTTGTGGTTGCTACAAAGTGGTTGCCGAGCAACACACAAACGTAAACAAAGGTGTATGTTTGTAGAGTAATTTACAACAGCTTCGAACACGGCTCAGCCAATCAGAATCAAGGACCGGAACTATCCGTTTTACAAATTGTTATCGTTTTATCGCCCAGTGTTAAGGTTGAACAATCTAATCAAATAAATAAAAAAAAACACAATATGGCTTAGTGCAATTATTAAATAAAAAGGTTGCAATTTAATTAAATAAATATATGGGCTTTGTGTTTTAGAGTGAAGCATCGCACTGTGTTGTTTTGCACACAAGCAGCTTATGATTTGGTGTTTTCCGTGTTTCGGAGTGCCTGTAAATTCTGCTCCAATTGAAGTCTGCATGTGCTCAGTTTGGGTTGCTTGACTTGTGCATTTGGGCACAGAACATGCACCAGTTAGACTATTTATTTGGATTTTGGAATGACGTCTCAGAAGTTGCGGCTTTCAGTCTACATAACACCAGTCCTCTCAAGAAGCTGTGACTGACCATGTGCCACTTTCATTCCAGGAAAGAGTGGCATCTCTCCTAAAAAGTCCAAGTACCTGACTCCTCTGCAGCAGAAACTCAATGAACTCTATGAAGCGGTGAAGAACTACACAGACAAGCGTGGACGGCGTCTCAGTACAATCTTCCTCCGTCTTCCATCCCGCGCCGAGCTTCCAGACTACTATGTGGCCATCAAGAAACCCATAGACATGGAGAAGGTGAAGAGCCACATGCTGGCCAACAAGTACCAGGATGTTGATGCTCTGGTGGAAGACTTAGTGTTGATGTTCAACAACGCTTGCACCTACAACGAACCTGAATCGTTGATCTACAAAGATGCATTGGTGCTTCACAAAGTGCTTTTGGAGACCAGGAGAGACTTGGAGGGAGGCGACGACGCTCATGTCCCAGATGTTGCGCGGCTCATCCAGGAGCTTATTCGCAATCTTTTTGTCTCAGTTCTTGGTCACCAGGACGACGAGGGACGTTGCTATAGTGACTCACTGGCGGAGATTCCAGCTGTTGATCCCAACAATCCCGATAAGTCTCCACTGAACTTTGAAATCATCAGAGCAAACGTGGATAAGGGGCGTTACAGGAGACTAGACGTGTTCCAGGACCATATGTTTGAAGTTTTGGAGAAAGCCAGGCGTCTGCACAGGTGATGCTTTTCATTCACTCATTTTGTCTAGGATTTACGTACCTGGAGAGGTCAAGTGTTGGTTTTTCACAATACTAAATGTTTTAAATTGTGTCGTAGAACTGATTCTGAGATCTTTGAGGACTCTGTGGAGCTCCAGCAGTTCTTCATCCGGATCCGAGATGAATTGTGTAAGAATGGAGAGATTCTGCTGTCGCCGGCCCTCAGCTACACCACTAAACACCTGCACAGCGACGTGGAGAAGGAGAAGAAAGAGAAGCTGCCTAAAGAATATGAAGAAGATAAACTCAAGAGAGAGGAGGAGAAGAAAGGTACTGTTCCAGTAGTATTTAATCCAGTTTTTAAATCGGTTTATTTATTAAAAACAAACAAACATGCTAAAACAACATACATAAAACTACAACTCATACAGAAATGGACTCTTCTGTGATAAACGTTTTTCATTTCTAATTTCAAAATCATTTTGAATGAGCAGTGCACAGTTACACAGTAGTTCAGTTAAAGATTTAGAGAGATATATATAATATATTATTAATATCCATTTGCATAATCTGCACATGCATTCATTTGCATGAGGTGCGACCAACAAAGTCATGTGGTGCAACCACTGTGCAGAAACAAGCAGAAAAAAATACACCCTCAAAACTGTCAAGGTCAATAAGGGTTTTTGTTTTTTATGAGATAAAAAGACCCTGGAAAACATATATATATGTTATATAATCATGATTAATCGCATCCAAAATAAAATATTTTGTTTAAGCAATATATGTGTGTGTACTGTATATTTATTATGTATATATAAATACACACACGTGCATGTATTTTTGCAAACATTTACCTTGTACTTTTACTTTTACATAGTTTTTTTAATTAATAATAATAATAATAATAATGTGTACACCTCACAAGTATTAAGAAAAATATGAAATTAATTTATACTTGTATAAATATGTAATTAATTTGATCAAATTTAAATTTGGTACAGTTAAAAAAAAAATGAAACCAGTATGACAACAAATACATTTCTAAGAACTTTGTACATATGTTTTACATTACATTTTAAGGTTTTAAGGTCAAATTATCGCTATTAACAAACCATTAACTACGACTTTTGCCTCAATAAACTCCTAATCTGCTGCTTATTAATAGTTAGTAAGGTAGTTGTTAAGTTTAGCTATTGGGTAGGATTACGGATGTAGAATATGGTCATGCAGAATATGTGCTTTATAAGTACTAATAAACAGCCAATATGTTAATAATAGGCGTGCTAATAAGCAACTAGTTAATAGTGAGAATAAGTACCTATACTAAAATGTTACTGATTTAAAAAAAAATGTTTTCTTTATTTTGGCCACAATTATTTGCCATTGACGCATTTACAGGAGTGACAAACATATTGTAACCACAAACCATATTTAAACAGGATAAACTTTTAGCATACCGTATATGTTTATTTATATACATACTGTATCAACGGTCACAGTTTTGGGAATGCCTTCTTTATGTTATAGACAAAGGAAATTCTCTCCTGTGTTTAAAGCAGTTGTCAGTCTCTAAACTAAACTTGGAGTGTGCAAGTTGCCAATAATTGTAATGTTTTGTAGTTCAGATGGCTGTTTATTAATCCTTTCACACTGATTTCCAGAGGCTGAGAAGAGTGAGGACACAGCAGGTGGTGGATGGAAGGGGGCTCTACAACGCAACTACAGCCAGGACTGCAGCTTCAAGGACAACATGTACCACGTGGGAGACTATGTTTATGTAGAGCCCACAGAACCAAACCTGCAGCCGCACATCGTCTGCATAGAGCGCCTGTGGCAGGATGATGCAGGTATTGCTTCATAAAACCTTTTATATGGCACATAGGTTGCTCTTAACACTGTTGATTGAGAATATACAGTACCATTTAAAATTTTGGGGTCAGTAAGATTTGAAATCAAAAGTGATTATAAAGACTTTTAGATTGTTATAGAAAAAAAATCTGTTTTGAATAAATGCTGCTCGTTTCAACTTTCTATTCATTAAAGAATATTAGAGCATCTTAGAATATTCAGCATATTAGAATGATTTCTGAAGGATCATGTGACACTGAAGACTGGAGTAATGATGCTGAAAATTTGATGCTTTGCCATATCCGGAATAAACTCATTTGAAACTAATTTAAAATAGAAAACAGTTTTCACAATTTACAATATTATTTCACGATATTACTGTTTTAATGTAAAAAAAAAAAAAATGCAGTTTACAAAAACATTTTAAAAATCTTACCAATCCCAAACGTTTGAACATTAGTGTTTAGGGTTGCAAAGGGGTGGAAATTTCCAGTAAATTTCCGGAAACTTTCCAAAAAAGTCGATTATTCTAACGATTAATCGAGTATTCTGATATATTTTTTAGGTTTTTTTAATAAAAATATACCTAGGCGAACAATTAGGGTTCCAAAGAGGTGGAAACTTTCCGAAAACTTTCCCTGGAATATTCCAAAAAATCCTGGAAAGTTTCCAAAATGTCTGGAATGTTTCCTACATTTTCTGGAAATGTTCCACCTTTTTGCAACGCTATTAGTGTTGCTGTTAAACTATGTGTATGTATTTTTCTTATGAAGGAGAGAACTGGCTTTATGGCTGCTGGTTCTATAGACCCAACGAAACATTTCATCTCGCCACACGCAAATTTCTTGAGAAAGAAGCTTTCAAAAGTGACTATTACAACAAAATTCCTGTCAGTAAAATACTGAGCAAATGTGTCGTCATGTTTGTGAAGGTAATATCATTCAGCAATGATTCCAAAACATTATTATACGATTGTAAAAGCATCATATCTAACTGTTCTGATAAAAAAATCTTTATTGCAGGAGTATTTCAAGCTTCAGCCTGACAGCTTCAGACCTGAAGATGTTTTTGTTTGTGAGTCTCGTTATTCTGCGAAAACCAAGTCCTTCAAAAAGATCAAGATGTGGACGATGCCCCTGAGCTCCGTGAAGTTCGTCCCTCGTGAAGTGCCCTTGCCTGTGGTTCGTGTGGCCTCCATGTTTGCACCCAAACAGGACAGCGAGAAGCCTCCTGAGGCGGCAGAGGATGGCAAAGCTGTGCCATTGATTATTGATAAGGTAAGACATATTCTGGCATATATTGAATATATATATATATATATACATATGCCGCCTGACCATCAATCTGTGTCTTCAGGAGAGAGAGGATGTTACCATGGAGGTCAGTAATGGAGAGCCAGGCTGCCAGTACTATGAGCAGCTCTGCTACAACGACATGTCTCTAAAAGTGGGAGACTGTGTCTACATCCGCTCTCATGGGCTCGTACGCAACCGTGTGGGCAGGTAGGGGACCAATGACGAGACCAAAGAGTCGCTGTGTTGTTCATATTGTGGATCGTTGAAAAGTACCGAAGGGCACTGTAAAGGTAGTATATTCACCCAAAAAATGAAAATTCTGTCATCTGCTCACTCTCATGTCATTCCAAACCCAAACCCCTTTCGTTCATCTTCGAAGCATGAATGAGATTAGAAATCTCAGCTGAAAGTCCATTCCACTAAAACATTAAACGGCTCGATTCATATGCATTACTTTTACAATCCCTTCATGAACTTTTTGAAGCATCAAAGTCTTGGTGGAATGGACTTTCAATCATTAAAAATATTTTCACTTGTGTTTCGAAGCTTAATGAAAGTCTTATGGGTTTGGAATGACATAACGGTAAGTAATTAGCTGGGTTTACATCCACAACACGACTGCGTTCCCAAACAGGAATCCTGAGATAGCATGATTCCGTTTATTGCATTTCATCTGAGCGCTCTGAGGCACACGTAATTTATTATATATGAAAAAAGACCAACCGTGGCTTCTCCTACTTCAGCAAATGACATTTTTCTTAGTGATATTGGTGCCAGTTTATCTGGAACCCTAGTGAAAAATAAATATACTAAAATGTATTTGAAATACATTTATTTCATGCTAAGTGTACTAGAAATACATTTACATATTTATGGACTTAATAAAAATACCCTGTAACTGTACTTTTAGTACACTAAACTGGTATACTTAAAGTCTGCTAAATTGAAAGAACTAATTTTGTGCTTAATGCACTTTAATTTTGCTTAAGTCCAACTAAAGATATACTGAAGTGTATTTGATTGTGCTAAAGTGCAACTTCTGCAAGTATACTTCAGGTACACTTTAAATATCTTGCATTTAAAGGCCGATATTATTCAAAGATCATACAGTCCTCATCAATAGTGACATTAAAGCACATTTTAGGCTTAATATTAAGAAATGTGCAATGTGCACAAGTAGTACTCCAAATAAAGTTCAAATCGCAAACGTTTTATGCAACAATACAATTTTGCGCATAATTTAAATTCGCAACTTTGGATGGAAGCATTGTTCCATCTAGGGCTGCACGATTAATCGCATGCGATATTTAACGCGCATCTTATCAGTAAAGCCGGTTCTGTAATCAGCGGTAAATCTCCATCACCTGCGTGCTTTCACATTGAGCAGCATTAACTACACAGAGCTGCAGACGAGCTGCGCTAAACCACGTTCATATTCGCGCGATTTTTTGCGCAGCTCGTCAGTGAACAACGGCTCTGTGTAGTTAATGCTGCTCAATGTGAAAGCACGCAGGTGATGGAGATTTACCGCTGATTACAGAACCGGCTTTCTGACAAGATGCGAGTTAAATATCGCATGCGATTAATCATGCAGCCCTAGTTCCATCCAAAGTTTGGATGACAGAACCATCCTTTCAATATGACTTGTGTGTAATATATTATAATATATTATAATATACAAGTCTGCTGAAGTCTTGAACATCACATTTGGTTACAAAATATGCAAGAACCAACGTTTGATGTCACTGATGTTACCAAACTTGATGTGAAACAACATGACAGTGTCTCCTTATATATGTTTGGGTTTGTGTTGTAATAGAATAGAGAAGATGTGGGTGCGAGATGAAGCTGCCTACTTTTTTGGCCCCATCTTCATCCATCCCGAGGAGACTGAGCATGAACCTACTAAGATGTTCTACAAGAAGGAAGTGTTCCTCAGTAACCTGGAAGAAACCTGCCCTATGACCTGTATTGGAGGTAACAGTATTTTTGGATGGCCTCGAATTTAAGTTCCATCATTGCAACTGTATTATTGAGTGGTTACAAGGACATTGACTGAAGAACAGAGAGAGTTATTTAAATTGAAATTACAATAAGTTAAATAAATAAGTGATTTGTTAGTTAAATCTTTTCCTACATCTGGACTGTATTTTTTTTTTCCTCAGGGAAGTGTACAGTGTCTTCTTTCAAAGATTTCCTGTCATGCCGTCCAACTGAAATGCTGGAGGAGAATGTGTTGCTGTGTGAGAGCCGCTACATCGAGAGCGAGAAGCAAATGAAGAAGTTTAAAGGGCTGAAGCGTTTCTCTCTGTCTGCCAAAGTAGTTGAGGATGAAATCTATTACTTTCGGTCAGTTGCTTCATTCTTGTTAACTACTGAAGTAATCCAAATTAAAAAAGAAAGGACTGTTTTTGTTTTTTTTCCTCAGGGAAGTGTACAGTGTCTTCTTTCAAAGATTTTTTGTCATGCCGGCCAACTGAAATGCCGGAGGAGGATGTGTTGCTGTGTGAGAGCCGCTACATAGAGAGTGAGAAGCAAATGAAGAAGTTTAAAGGGCTGAAACGTTTCTCTCTGTCTGCCAAAGTAGTTGAAGATGAAATCTATTACTTTCGGTCAGTTGCTTCATTCTTGTTGACTACTGAAGTAATACAAATAAAAAAATAATAATAATAATTGATGTACGTAAGAAACAGACTTTAGTGTATAGCGATGAGAGCTCATGATCTCAACAGGGATTGCTTGTTTCTGTCCCAGACTTGGACACTAGACTCATGCTTTTGGTTGTCTCTATCAGAAAGCTCATAGTGCCTCAGAAGGAGCCTTCTCCACTGCTGGATAAGAAGATCGAGGAGTTGGAGGCCAAGTTTGCAGATATGACGGATGAAGAGCTGGAGGATTTGGGAGATGATGATGGAGACGGATCTGATGCTCACTGCATGCGGCAGCTTCAGACTCAGCTGACCAGCGACATGGACATGCTGCATTATGCACCCCCCCAGGTCTGGATTATGCTGTTACTGAAAGAAAATCACTTTGTCCTTGTTGATTTAGACTCAGAAGGGTCTGATGGTATTTTGTAACTAGCTGTGTTAGAGCAAGACTATTCATTATCTGCATGAATTCATACCCATTTTGCAGCTTATTCTTGTCAAAAACTGCCAACTTGGGACACGTAAACTGGCCAGCCACAGTTTAAGTTTAAGATATTTTGTGGTGGGTACAGTTTTAGAATTGCATTGTAGTGCCACAGTAAAACATGAAAAAACCAAAGGTTTAAGGTTTAATGTTTTGGGAATTGTCTCCGCTTAGAGTTGTAGCATTGTAAGATTAAATTAGTAATGGCCCCTTAAGTGTTTTTTTTTTTTTCACAATAAGAGTTCTCAAAATATTTTCACGTTAATCTTGAAATGCTGCAACTCCATTCTTGAAATTTGACTAATTTTGCACAAGGCCTTTTTTCAAATGATTCCCGAAATATTATAGTGAAGTGATAAAAATAAAAGTCTGTCATTTACTCACTCATAAAGTGTGGTCACATTTACTGTTGGTCAATTGAATTTTCACAGGCGGAAATATAGTATTGTTAAGGGACATTTTTTGCCACAAAATTTTGCCAAAATTTGACTAATCACTAATTTGACCATACCTATGTCATTCTAAACTGGAATGACTTACTTTCTTCTGCAGAACACTAAATATGTTTTATTGAAGAATGTTGGTAACTTCCAATTTAAGAACAAAAAAAATACTGTGACAGTTTTTAAAATTCCTTTTGTGTTGCTCAAAGTCGTACACACTTGGAACGTCATGAGGGTGAGTAAATGATGACAAAATCCTCATTTGTGGGTGAACTAGCCATTTAAGTCTTAATTTTTGAAATGTTACTACTTTATTCTCAAAATGTCAGGCCTTTTTTTATCCTGTTTTTAATGTGGCACTAAAACAGCATTGTTGATCTGAAATTAATTCTTGCATCATAGTAGCTCAAATCCAGTGACTTGTTCTTCCATGGAAACTTGCTATGTAAAGCTGCCTACCCTAATCCTGTCAATCATATTAAAACTAGGGATTTCGAAACAATTTGGAGAATGGATGGATAAGTGGATGAATCAAAAGTACCATTAGTACCATTATGCATGTTGCCTAAATGATCAGTATCTCATTTTGTCCACAGTCCACACCAAAGTCAATTAAGGGTCTGTCAAAGAAGGAGGGGGCGAAGAGGAAGATCAACATGAGTGGCTACATCCTCTTCAGCAGTGAAATGAGAGCCGTCATCAAGGCCCAGCACCCTGACTTCTCCTTTGGAGAACTCAGTCGACTGGTGGGCACAGAGTGGAGGAACCTTGAGGCCACTAAGAAAGCTGAGTACGAAGGTGAAGTGTTGAATTTTGCCATTTATCACGAAAGCAATTTGCCTGGAAATCATCTGTGGACACTGATGGGATACAGTGTCTCCAGGTTTTCCATGAAACATCACATTGTGTTTATCTTTTGTCGTCGATTTAGAGCGGGCAGCAAAGGTAGTGGAGCAGCAGGAGCGAGAAAGAGCAGTGCATCAGAACTCCCCAAGAGCAGGTACCCCAGTAGGGGCGCTCATGGGGGTAGTACCTCCCCCGACCCCCATGGGGATGCTTAGCCACAGCATGACGCCTATGGCAGGTAACCCCTCTCAGATGTGGTGGACACACCTTTCTGGTGCTACACAGAGCTGCAATAAGAAGCCTAACTGCTAACACACTCATCCCCAGTGCACTTTCCATCTTCAGCCAATCCATTCCTTCTGCAAAACTGCCATGTTTTGGTGTCTGTAATTCCAAATTTTCTGTATGTGATTTTGAATGCATGGCCTTTGTCATCCATCAAAGAAATATTGCATGAACTATAACAATCATGAAACTTTACTACCCCTTTTGCATTGGAATGATGCTCAGCCATGGATTCTGTGAAGTTTCCTCAGAATTCCTACATGTTTCCACTGACTTGAAAGCTGAAAAGTGATGGAAGTGATTGTTTATCAAAAAAATTTAATTGGGCATCTTTATACTATCATAAGCTGAATAGAATAGTGTGTAACAAATACGTAAAATAATGTAAAACAAATATAAAAAGATGCACAGTATATAATTTATTGGCCCATATATGAGTTTTTTTTATTTTATTTATCAATATAAGTTGATATTGGTCATTTAATTATGCATGCAATTTTTCCTATTTTTACATTTATATTACCTTTCCTATATCTAACACTTACTCAAAATGACTTGTTAATAATTTATTATTAATTGCTACTAATTTAATAACAATTAAATGTAATCTTTCACAAATCTCAAAATGAGTGTCCACTTTTTCACTTTGTAGCATTTAAAACTATTGATTTTACTTTATCTTTAATTAAATACATATAAAGAGGTATAGAATTTTAATATCAGTCATTTATCACATACAACATGAAAAAAAAAGAGAAAGAAAGAAAGAAAAAAACTGGATCAGAATCTGCTAAAATGTTTATAGTGGTTCATCTCTAAAATAATTTCAGTTGGATGGTACAGTTTTGGTACTGTTAACTATTAAAAATGTGTTTGTTAATTGAAATAAAGCTGAAATAAATAAATAAAAATTAAAAAGATATATGAAAATGATGCTTTGACAACTAACTAAAAATAAGATTAAATTAGTGCTGTCAAATGATTAATCGTGATTAATCGCATCCAAAATAAAAGTTTTTGTTTACATAATATATGTATGTGTATATGTGTATATTTATTATGTATATATAAATACACGCACATACAGTATATATTTTAACATTTTTCTTAAATATATACATGCATGTGTGTGTATTTATATATACATAATAAATATACACATATACACACATTATGTAAACAAGAACTTTGATTTTGGATGTGATTAATCGTTTGACAGCACTAGTTTAAATTAAAGAACTAACATTACTAAAACTGAAATAAAGCTAAATAGAAATAATTTTAATCCTAAAATAACACTGGACAAAACTGGAGAAAAACAAAGCAGTAAAATAAAGTGTACATAAAATGGTTAAGGTTCCTGCTTCCATTGCGGGTACCAACACCCATTGCAGAGATGACTTTTCAGACCACTTTTTCACTTTTCTTCAGTGGAAATGCGTTGGTAGGGGCCAGAGTAATCACAGCTCTGGTGCCCTCTTAGTGGAAAAGGGGTGTGTTTGTGTGTGTGTGTGTGTGCGCGCTGGGTTTGACATTTCATTGTGAATGATAAATCAGCTGACGTTCTCTAATTGTAGTTTTCTTTTTACATGTAGTGCATGAATTCATTCTCAACAGCAAATTAAGTTTCTACAATATTTAGTAGTAGCTTATGACAACATGGCAGATATATTACATCTAGATTGCATTCAAACGACACACACATGCTATATAAAATATACTTTTTTTTAATAGTATGTTTTTAACCAAATGTAGTGCCGACTCAGACAGTATGCAGTTTTGTGCAGTTGACTTGTGATGCATTTCAAGTCTTCTAGAGCCGTATGGTACTGTGAGGAACCAATTTTCATTAAATTATTTGGTAATTTAAATAACTGTTTAATGAAAATTGGTGTTTGCCTGATTAGCAAAGAAAGTGAATTTGCCATTGTGATGTCATCTAGTGACATTTAGCTACCAGTTTTAGCTACCTTCAATTGAAAGCAGTTGGCAACACTGGAGAAATGTCAAGGTCACATGTCACCCCAAAATCAGAGTCGAAAACACCAGCAAACAACAATGGCAGAGGCAAGACAAAAGAGAAATCCACAAAGGCAGGCAATGGTCAGGGCAGGCAGCAAACAATCAAAAAACAAGGAACTTTCACACCAAAAGCCTCAGGCTGAAGGAAATGTAAATTAACGTCTGTACAGTAGAACACAGAAGAAGAAAGTTCAACACTCTTCAGCAACAAAAAAAGAGAAGAAATGTTCATTTATCTTGTGTAATTTTTGCTTATTAGTACGGTTGAATTGGATCACCGAAGGTCAGCAGCAAATTGGTTAATAAAATGTGATTAAATACATAAAGGATATTTGTATTATTTAACATATTTAATGATTGCAGCTTTGAGTCATATTATGAGCTGCTTTTCACTGTTTTTATTAATTTTGAGGAAAACTAAATCTGATTTACTTTGCTGTAAAAGTACTTTTCAAGTGTCTGTACTTTATCAGAGTGTTTTTCTTCAGACAATTTTACTTCACAACATTCCAAAGCATAACATTGTACATTTTACTGCACTACGTTTCATATTAAATATCATTTAATACTTAATTACATTAGAAATCTATTACTTTCTTACGTTTACTCAAGTAAAAGTAATTCAAAGATTTACTTGAGTACAAGAAATTTCTACATTTTTAATGTTCTTAATTATTAAAGGTAAAACAAACAACAACTTTTATTTATGAAATGTAGTGCAGTAAAGAGTATGATATTATGCTTTGGAATGTTGTGAAGTAAAATTGTCTAAAGAAAAACACTGATAAACTACAGATACTTTTTAAATTGACTTGAGTAAAGTAAAAATACTTCACTACTGTCTTCCTCTGTATATATATATATATATAGTGATGTATATATAAGATGTACGAATTTTTCAACCAAATCCCCCCCATTTTGTATGATCTCTCTTATTTTGTTAAAATTATTCACAGATTCTGCAAGGGGTTCCCAAACTTTCGCATGCCACTGTACACACACACACACACACACACCCAACTTGTCAAATGTTTGGAGTAATGCATTTTTTTGTGCTCACCAAGGCTGCATTTAAGTGAAGGGTGAAAGCAGCATTTATTTGTAATCGAAATATCCAACAATGCCGTGGGGAAAAAACAGTTAATCTTAAAACATAAATACATAAACCCAAATAGGAAATAAAACAGTTCTCGAATAATAATTAATAGTGTCTGTGTCCTAAACCCCTGAAACATCAGTGTCTCATGTTTTAAAGCAGTCAAAGCAACGTGGGAAAGAAATATAAATATTGAGATGTATTTTTTTATTATTATTTTGTAATTAAATTACGTAATTCCGTTACATGTAATTTACTTCCCAACAGTGCTTACCACAAGCTTTTGAGTGTATCACAGCAAGAAAAATATCAGTGCACTTGCTCCTTTGACAGGTTTTTTTTTTTGCTTTGAAAGGTAGGTTCGCTGTCCGCCATGTTGGGGTTTTTGTTTTTTTTTACTGAAATTTCAGACTCGTCACCTATGAAAGTCTACTTGACCTCCAGTACAGTAGGTGGCGATAATGCTCCTAAGGAGTTATTCGCCATAAAACAAGAAGAAGAAGAAGCCATGTTGGGGACGTCACTCAGGAGGGAATGAATGAAGCGTCATCCTTCAGGAGCAGCTTCTGCAGCGCGAGGCCTCACTGCATGCGAAAGCACAGACTTTAGGCAGGACTAATTACTTGTATTCTCCTCCAAATCACAACATATAAGCACCAGAGCATGTGGCGCGCCGGAGCGGGGAGTTTTGCGCTAATCGCGTGTTTTTTCCGCGCGTCGCTGTGTGCGGAGGGGCTCGTGAATGAAGACGTGAAGCGCACGCTGGACCTGAGCTCTCACCTCGCGAAGATCACGGCGGAGATCCAGCTCGCGAATCACGGAGCCTCGCGAGTCAGCGGCTTCACGCTCGCGCTGGAGGCCGAGCTCGCGCCGCACCTGGCCTTCATCGGTGCATCTGTGAGTAACGTTAAATTCACGTTAAATTATAAATGCTTGTGTAAAGAGGCAGGACCCTCCCTTGCACAATTTACTCATTCTGTGCTTATTTAATTATAAGAAATGATTTCTCAACTGTATTTTTAGCATTGAGACAATAGGTAGTGCAACTTTTCATATACTGTAGCCTGTGCTAGCTATATAATCCTGCTTAATTTGTACGTTTGCACTTGTTTTGACAAAAGAAACCCTTAAGTAGCGTAGTTAAGATGTAATGCTCGTTCAAATAAGTACTTAAAATGAATTCTGCTATGCTGCGCTTGGCGTTATCGGGGTGTTTTGTGTAGAAGTTAGCATTAGCAGTGGGTGTGCAGCGCACTTCCGCTTTGCTCTGTCAGTGACACGTAAGCTCTGGATGCACTTCCGCGCTGTATCACTGCTGCAATGTTATACAGAAACACGTAGCCAGGGTCCTTTGGTTTTCTTGCTTTTAATAAAAACGATGGTTTCTCGTGTTTAAAAGTGTACATGATCCGCTATGTGTTTGACGAGCACTGAATCAAGCGCTCATTAGCAGGGAACCTTAGTTGACTTGGACCTGTAGACAAAGGCCTTGTTTTTAAGCTTAAACATAATTTGGGGTTATGGATCTGCCCGGTTTTTCTTCCTTTAGACTGCATGTTGTGAACTAGTTCTGGTTATAAGACAAGTTTTAATCTTTACCAGGTAAAGGGGGAGGAAGAGGAGGATGAAAGCCTGGAGCTGAAAGAGACCACTGTCCATGGACAAAGGTAAACACTGTTAGTATTAGACTGTCCAGCGTGCCACAAACAAACAAAAGATTTGAATTAGGGCTGCACGATCAAGGTTAAACTGATAATCACATTTATTTTGCTCAAAAATTATAAATCGCATTTAGTAATCACAATTGCTCATTTTACGGTAGGTCTCATTTCATCAGAATTATTGCACTTTCTCATAAGCACAAATTAAGAAATCATTATTATATTTATCATATATATCAACACGCTTTCTATTAGTGGGCAGGTCTTTCATTCTTTCTTATGATTAGCCAATCATTTTTCTATTCTGCTGGTAAGTGTTTGTGAGTGCGGCAGATATAGTGTTTGCTTATTCTTCTTTTTTTTTTTCCAATTTATTTTTTTCTTCTAAAAATGCCATAATGTTTACAGACTCAAGAAATTGCTAAAGTATACACCTGTTTATTATGCAGATTTTTTTTTTTTTTTTTTTCAAATGATTTATTTTCAGTTTTAGTATTTCAGTAAATATTATGTAAAATAAATATACATTTTATTGCAGCAGTTTTTTTATGCCTTTGATATTTGCCCTGTTTAAAATAATTTGATATCATATATATTGGTGACCATCAGTTGACCACTACTATCTACATCAGGGATCCTCAAATCTGGCCCACGAGATCCACTTTCCTGCAGAGTTTAGCTCGAACCCTAATCAAACACACCTGAGCATGCTAATCAATGTCTTCAGGATCATCAGAACATCACAGGTAGGTGAGTTTGAGCAGGGTTGGAGCTAAACTCTGCAGCGCATTGGCCCTCCAGGGCAAGATTTGAGGAACCCTGATCTACATTATGAAAACTGGTCAAACTAGAGAAAAGAAGCGTCTCTCAAAACCTAAAACAGAGAAATTCCTAATATTAATTCCAATGATGTCAACAATTTTATATTTTAAAAAGAAAAAATCCAACAACCACAATTGCAAACAAATATAGTTGAGATTCATGTTTGGATTTCTTATCATTTGCTCACTGATTTATTACACTTTCAGTTAAGCAGAATATTGAAATGTTGGTTAAACTCCAACACATGTTTGTCAGTGTTGTCGTTTTTTTTTGTTTTCCCCATCAGTGCTGAGGTTGCCAGGTTGAGAAGATTAAGTAAAACATTGTGCATAAAATGTATCCTTTTAAGAGAGAAGCTCTGATTGAGGGATTTAAAATCTTTGTGATCGTGATCACAATTAAAAAGCGATTAATAATGCAGCCCTAATTTGAATCCAGTGGTAAAATGCATATAGATGTGGTTTGTACGCATCCGATTTAGTGTTGTTTTGCGGTTTAGACTACAAGACACGCTTCTCTTTGTGTGTATAAAACATGTTTCCTTTTCTTGGAGATGTTATTTCCAGCTCAAACGTTTTGTTTTCCCTTCCTGCAGTGGTAAATTCTTCGAGGCACAGTTACCGTCGTCTCTTGCTCCGGGTGCTAAACTGCGGGTGAAGGTTGAGACGGTGTTCAGTCACATGCTGAAGCCCTTCCCCACCCACATCACCCAGGCCGAGCGACAGCTGGTGGTCTTCCAGGGGAACCACTACCTGTACTCCCCATACCCCACCCGCTCACAGACCACCCGCGTACGCCTGGCCTCCAAAACCGTGGAGAGCTACACCAAGCTGGGCAACCCCACCAAGAGCGATGAGACTGTAGAGTATGGACCGTTCAAAGATGTTCCTCCCTTCAGCCAGGTGACTGACCACAATAATCACTGTGTTGTACTGTAATACACTTTAAACTGTGTGTTTACGTGATAATATTGTCATTGCCTGGTAATTATGAAATTCGTTTACAGCATGCATCAGTTTTGTTTTTGCGTACAAAAAAGTTTGGTGTCAGTCAGATTTTTCTTCTCTGCTCACCAAGGCTCATTTATTTGATCAAAAATACAGTAAATACAATAATATTGTGAAATATTGTTACAATTTAAATTAAATTGTGTATATGTACTTATTTATATATAATGTTTTGAATGCAATCTATTTTTGTGATGTAAAGCTGAATTTTCAGCGTCATTACTTCAGTCTTTAGTGTCACATGATCTTTCAGAAATCCTCAAGAAACATTTCTTATCAATGTTGAAAACAGTTGTGCTGGTTAATATTTTTATGGAAACCATGATGCTTTTTTCCCTTATGAATTTTGAAATATAATTGTGTGCTTGATAAATAAAAGTATTAATTTCTTTCAAAAGCAAAATCTTACTGACCCCATATTTTTGAATGGTAGTGTTTTTGAAAACCTTTTGAAAACTGCTGTTTTGTAGGATGCCATGAAGATCCACTATGAGAACAACACACCTTTCATTACCATCAGCAGTGTCACTCGCACTATCGAGGTCTCTCACTGGGGCAACATCGCCGTGGAGGAAACCATCGACCTGAGACACACCGGGGCTTTCCTGAAGGGGCCTTTTTCCCGCTATGACTACCAGAGACAGTCTGACAGCGGCATTTCATCAGTCAAATCTTTCAAGGTGTCTTAACTCTCTCTTCTTATTTGTATTAATTATTTGAACTCATTAGTATGTAACAAAATGATATCTGGTCCAACATACTGGCTCAGCTATAGGTGGCATCCCAGTAGCCAACTCTAAAAAGCAAGTTAATATAGAAGCTTGAAACTGGCTTAAGTAGAGGAAACGTTTGGTTTTCTTCAACTTACTTTTATTTCTTCTTGCAGACCATCCTCCCAGCCTCTGCTCAGGATGTGTATTACCGTGATGAGATCGGGAACATCTCCACATCTCACCTCCAAGTTCTAGATGATTCCGTAGAAGTTGAAATCCGTCCCCGGTTCCCACTGTTCGGTGGCTGGAAAACACATTACATCATTGGTTATAATCTTCCCAGCTATGAGTATCTCTACAATCTGGGTGGGTGTCTGGTATCGAGTTGACAGATTCAAATATTTACTTTTAATATAAACTCATGTTACATCCTTTTGTCCTTTAGGAGATCAGTATGCTCTGAAAATTCGTCTGGTTGATCATGTCTATGATGACCAGGTTATTGACCAACTAACTGTGAAACTGATCCTTCCTGAAGGAGCCAGGTGAGCATCTGATATGCATTAGCATGAGCAAACCTCACAATCAAAATCATAATTAGGTTTGATTTGGCGATTTACCACTACTCTGTTGTTCTCCCCAGAAATATCCACGTGGACACTCCCTACCCCATCACCCGCAGTCAGGACGAGCTGCATTACACTTACCTGGACACCTTCGGCAGACCTGTGCTGGTGGCCACCAAGAACAATCTGGTGGAGCAGCACATTCAGGACGTTGTGGTAAGCTAAGACTTGCATAGAAGCCTTGCAACAGGGTCATTTTAAAAGGGAGGGATACAGAACCTCTGTAAAAGCATTGTCTTCCTCGATCCTGTCCTGTCCTTGTACTCTTTACAGCAGTGCAGAGAAAATATCGACTGAACAGTTTAGCTCTTTTATCGTGTAGTCTAGATCTGTATAGAGAACTTAATTTCTAAAATAGTAGAAATGACTAACTTAAAAATCAAAAGTACAATTTGTAAATGCTTTATTAAACTGGAAATTAAAGGTGCAGTAGGAGATATTGGAAAATGCTAACTTTAGCCTGATAGCACTGAAAGCGAACATCCCACCCTCCCTGCTATCGCCGTCCAAAGCCACGCCCCCTGAACGCATATACGAATCGCCGTCCAAGGCCGCGCCCCCTGAACGCATTTACGCTCACAGACCAGAAGACCAGAGACAACATTACAATAGGCTACATCAGCGGTTCCCAATTCCAATCCTTGCGCCCTCCTGCTCTGCACATTTCATATGTATCTCTTATCACGTGCGACGTTTGTTCTATTCGACCGTAAGTGCTCTTTGAAGTGGACATCACCGAATATTCCACCATCCAGTTCGAAGCGAGCGTATATGTTCCATACAAAGGGCATTAAAGTGTGCAAGACGTAAATTTAAATAGTATTTATTTAAAGAGGTATATTATATCACACTTCTCTAGTAAGTTTCGTCTGTGTGTGAAGACGCTGCGCAGTGCAAATCAGCTTCTAACGAGCTGGTTATCTGAATCGGGTGTGTTAACTAAGCGAGACATGCAAAATATGCAGAGCGGGGGAGCGCGAGGACTGGAATTGGGAACCACTGGGCTACATCATGTGTCAATCACCGGTGAGAAAACTTTTTAAAAGTACTACAATACCAGGAAGGAAGATCGAATGTCTGCCATTCTCTCTGTCTGCACAGCGTGTGTGAATGCGCTGATGACGTATCCTGTCTGCGCGAACCGGGTGCGCAGAGGTATGCTAATACATACGTTGACAGGCAGGTAGGAAAGCCAATTAAAACGCTCGGACCGAGCATTTTGATTGGATGGAAATTTCTTGGTCCTGCGCCTTCCACAGAATATATAAATACAGATAAATACATTTAGACCACTTAACTTAATGATTGCTATCGGGATGTGAAGAGACTTTCAACCAGCATAACAAAAAATGTTTCTGAAGACAATCACCTATTGCACCTTTAAATGTTACAAATCCTATTTAAATGCTCTATTTAACTGCATTTTTAAATATAAACTAAATGGTTTTAAATTTTACTTTTGTTAATTTGAAAACATTTTTCTTCCTTTTTTAAAAAATTCCATATTATTCTAATAATTCCATTTTAATTATTTTCTAAGCTCAATTTACATTTCTTATATCTTAATATTTTTCTCTTGCATTTCTTTTTCTTTTTTTTTCTTTTAATCTGCTTTTACGCAATATAAGATATTCATAAACCTCTTTTTTTTTTTAATGATAATACAGTATTGTTTGGACACTTTAATTCAGTGTACAGAAGGTAGTGGGCGTTTACTTCAATTTCTAAACAAAAAGCTGAGCAGCTGCAACAGGTTCTTTCACAGTACATGTAGAAACATTGGGCCTCATTCAGGAAATTTGAGGAGTAATTTCCCCGTAAAACAGACTTTCCCGAAAACTCTCCTCCGGATTCACAAACACTTCGTAAACATCAGATTTGATAGTTTAACATCATGGGTATGTTAATGAATTGCAGTCATTCGTAAATTGGGTGCATGTGCATACTCTTTCACAATTCGCTTAATCCGCGCCTATGAATTACACCTTGTGTAAGTAACATGTCCAGGAATGCTATGGAATCTTCTGGACTCCCTTATCAGTTTTGGCTCCAGGATATTGCATAAATGCAAAAAAGGCCATATTCCTAACAATAAATATTTAATTAATGTGTGTCAACCAAAGAGTTTTTAGCCAGCTGAAAAAATGTCAGGTGCTCTTCTGAAAATGGCCAGATGGTGGCACTTGAGAACGCTTTGGTGGCACAACTGAGATGCTTTGGTTGCTATGGTCCACAGTAGTAACATATTACTAGCATCTCGTTTTGAAGAATATTACTGAATATAAAAATGCACCAATATTAACTTGTTCAGTTCTTGTACATGTAGGATGGTTGGTCAGTGTGGTATTTGCCCCGCCCCTCCTTCATTGATTGGACGGCTAGGTAAAAAGTGACAGTGACGAGCGCTTTTTACCCAAAGTTGAACAGTTTTCAACTCTCAGCTAAGATAAAAATACTGGGTAAACAAACTTGTGAAATATTATTTCAGTGTCATCAGTTTGCGAAAAAGAATACATAACATTTTACACATGTTTACACATGGTAAGGAACAGGTGTACAGTTCTTTAACAACTAACATTTTGAAAATACGAACATTTTCATTAATTCGAAAGTTTACTTCAGAACGGTTTTACGAACGATTTACACAAAATTTCGTTCTGCTCATGTTTCACGATTAAAGCCCATTGTTTTGTTTTTTTTATCATTATTCATGCCAGTTCTACTCTGCTTCTACAGTACAGGTGCATTTGCTGAGCAGCTTCAGATTTTTCCAATGGAATTGAAGTGCATGTAAAGTTGTTACAAAGTGCCAAAAATGCTTTCAGCAAAAGTGAGCCAGTTGAGTAACCCCAAAAGTGAGTATTAACTGTGTTTCTCATTAGGTTCACTACACCTTCAATAAGATCCTGATGCTGCAGGAGCCTTTGTTAGTGGTGGGATTGTTCTACATCCTCTTTTTCACTGTCATCATCTACGTGCGCCTCGACTTCTCCATCACCAAGGTGCGTCTGGAGCACACGGTATTGTTGAAGTGACTGTGAAGGTGTCACATTAACTGAGCTGTCGTTTCCTCATTACCTCCGTTAGGATCCAGCAGCAGAGGTGCGCATGAAGGTGGCCTCCATCACCGAGCAGGTCTTGACTCTGGTGAACAAGCGTCTCGGTCTGTACCGCCACATGGACGAAGTTGTGAACCGCTACAAGCAGACCCGCGATACCGGAGCACTGAACAGCGGCCGCAAGACCCTGGAGGCCGAACACCGCACCCTCTCCAATGACATCAGTGCATTACAAGCCCGTCTCAAAGCAGAGGGCTCCGATCTGGCCGAAAAAGTAGAGTCAATTTCCTTTTACCATATTTCAAAATTCTTAAAGGGATAGTTCACCTAAAAATGAAAATTCTGCCATTAATTACTCACCCTCATGTCATTCCGAGACTTTTGTTCATCTTCGGAAAACACAAATTAAGATATTATTGATGAAATCCAAGAGCTTTTCTCACTATAGATTGAAAATCGGTTCAAATATGTGACGAATCAAATCGGTTGAGATACCAAACAAATCGCGATACAGTTGGAGTAGGAATTTATATGACTGTATCTCTGAGGGGAACTGGCTGTCTTTAGAGAAGTTTACGTGGTATTTTCTTTTCATCTTGCCTCTGAACAATACATATTAAAGTAGAGTTCGCTTTGTTTACAGCGGTAACCCAGGACTATATCATTGCTGTTCATAAGCGCCACCTGCTGGCAGAGTGTGAATTTGCGTTTCATTCAGCTCGTCTGCTTCTTTCATTCAGATGTTTTATGTAGTATAGTTTCACAAAACTAAAGTCAGACCATTCTGTTTTTGCTTCAAATTTCAAAATTATACAGTCTAATTTAGATTAAAAACTGCTCATGTTGCATGTATGCAGCATCTTTGTTTGGATCATGTTTAAAATGCAGTGGTTGCCTCTCATTTTAAATGGAAAGAGCACAGGCAAAGCCTTAGTTTGTTTATACGAAGAGATTTCTTTTTTGTGTAACGTGTTTGATTTGGGGTTTGTTTAAAATTTCAATTTAGTTTCGTTCTATTTCAATTTAACAAAGAAACGTGCAGCAATAGCCTAATAAAAGGACACCTTTTTAGGGGTGTCCCCGACAAAGGATTTACTTAGTCGAATGGGAATTTTCGAATCTTGCCGATAGTCGAATCATATGTTTGGGGGTGGGGGGCAAAATACATTACCAAGAGAGACATTCAACAGTGATAATTACTGACCTTAACACACAGGGAAAATGTATAATGGATGCCTCGCAGATACAAATGGGGTAAATAATGTTTTATGTTTTGATTAAAAGGTAGTTAATATTAAACGTCAGCGAAACCCTAAGAATTCACAACATTTTTTACAATAGTGCTCTCATTATAATGTTATGTATATGACAGTAGTTATTAATGTTCTGTATTTCTGTTTTGAGCTGCGCGTGCTGAAGATGACCAGTAGAGTGAAGCATTTGATAGCAGGTTTTTAATCAATGGGATTGAACTCCTCATTTATCTCATATAGAATACGCTTCGTTATTTATACAACATAGCGTTAATATTATGACTTATATGCTATCTGCACAAAATGCCCCGAATGCACATGAACGTGTCTGTGCGGCTTTGAATGAACTCATTTTGTGGACGCGTTCTTCACGCAACAACGTGCAGAAACACGGCAACTAAACTCTTAAAAATTCACATTTATAATAGTGTTCTCATTATAATGTTATGTGTATGACAGTCCCAGTCATAGTTATTAATATTCCGCATTGTTGTTTGTCCCGCTCGCGCTGCGCGCTGAAGAGATAATCACCGTAGTACTACAATGAAGCGCTTTACTGCAGCGTAACTCAACCAAATGCATCTTATATGAGATAAATAATATATACACAATATATATGAACCGGCTGAAATGTTTTGAAATCACTTGTACCCCACCTGATCGAAAAAATCCAGTCTTTCACTCTGCCTGTGTCAATTTGAGTCTTGTTAAAGTTTTAAATCCCTGCCGCCAAGATGCTCCTCTGTCGGTCAGGGATTATGGAAAGTGAAACTTAAATCTATAGGGGTGGTTGGATTTATTCACGCACGTTAAAATATTTATTTGAAGCTTCTTTCTTTTCAGATTCTTATTTACAGCATCATCATAATAGGCTGTCTATGAACTTATTGGGAGAAAATCGGTAGTTCTATGTGAAATTTGAAATTTGAGCACCCCCATATAGCCAAAATGGCATGATCATAACACCCCGCGAATATTCGACTGTGAGATTGGTAGTCGAATCAGGCTCCTCTTATCGAAGCATCAAATCGTCGACTATTCGGGGTCACCCCTACACCTTTTAATTTACTGTATAATGTCTTCAATCTCATTTTGTTAAAAAAAATCGCGAGAAAATCGAATCTTGAAATCAAAATCATGAATCGAATCGTGAGTTGAGTGAATCGTTACATCCCTATTTCTGACACAAACTACTACGTTCAAGGCCCCTAAAGGTAGTAATACTTTGTTAAAATAGACCATGTGACATCAGTAGTTCAGCCATAATTTTATGAGGCTATGAGAGTACTTATTGTGTGCAAAGAAATAAAAAATAACTTTATTCAACAATTTCTTCTCTTCCGTGTCAGTCTTCGATGTACCACGATGAAGAGAAAGAAATTGTTGAATAACTTTTATTTTTTTATTTTTTTTTTTTACTTTGCTCACAAAAAGCATTCTCGTAGCTTTATAAAATTAAGGTTGAACCATAGCGTGGTAATTCCCTTGCTGTCTATGGAGGGTCAGAAAGCTTTCGGAGTTCATCAAAAATATCTTAATTTGTGTTCCATGAGGGTAAGTAATTAATGACCGAATTTTCATTTTTGGGTGAACTGTCCCTTTAAGCTGGATTTTTCTATGTTTTCAGTTTTTTTCTCTGTCTGCAGGTTGGTGAGATACAGAAGTTGGACAACCAGCTGAAGGATCTGGTGTGCCGATCCTGTCAGGAGGCCGAACGCCTGGTGGCTGGAAAGGTGAAGAAGGACGCCTACATCGACTCGGATAAAACCCTGTCAGGCAAGAGGCAAGAGCTGGTCAGCCGCATCGACAGCCTTCTGGATGCCTTGTAAATCAAACTGCAGATGTCCAGTCTTCAGCCGGGCCATGAAACAGTCCCCGCCCTCAGAAACCGTAACCCACACTCAGACTGGACTGACAGATCAATAGTGTACACTCACAAACAATATGCATCATTCTGTGAACATCATGCTTGTGCCTTCATAGGGTGTGAAAGTGATTTTTGCAGGATATACATGTTGTTTTGTGTTGCTGAATGTGTGTGATTTGGAAGAGGGTTTTGTGTGTGTACTTCGATGCAGAATCTTTTTTATTTTTTTTTAAGTTTAAAGTTTCTGAATGTCAAATGCAGTCTTCATTCACACAATCCAGCAGACTTGTTCCTTTTAATATTCATCTGCAATTTTGGAGTCGGGTTTGAATTGAAATTAGCTCTACAACCCTCACCTAAAAAAACACCTTTGCACTTATTGTTTCCAAAAAAAAATGAAAGAATAGAAAATGATCTGCCCTGTCCTAAAACATAAGTATGGAACAGCAGATGCTGAAATGGTTGCCACTGATATGCTCATGTTTGCAAATTTTCTGTTGGGGTTTTATTTCTCACATTTTTGTATGATTTTCATTTTTTGTAAATGATGCATTTCATATCTACAGTGAATGATACTGATTTTTGTATGCCAAGGGTATATGTGACAGATGTTGCTGGTAAATCATTTTCAGTCCGTGAATAAATAAGGTATGTGAAACCAGACCTATGATATTATTATTATTATTATTTGTTTTGTAACTGTCTGTTTACAAATTAAAACATTTTTTCTTTAAAATGTTTAAGCCAGAAGATACCTGATATTCCATAAAACTAAAAAGTTCAACTTAATAACCAAGTTCATAGTTTCCATAAATATGTTTTTTCCATCATAACAACTGTATATTTGAGATGTCTTGTTCATAAGGTAAAACTACAAGCATAATTGTTTTGGATGTAAGAAATTGACACTTTAATATTTTGCAACACAACGTACAACGTATTAAGAAGTGTCTTTGGCGCTTTTACAATGTAAATTTGGTTGTTTATATTTTATAATAGATAAGGCACCATATTTTAATTACTGGTTTTAAATATTGCTACATTGTCAGCGGATCTTTCTCTATAGATGCATGCACACACGCATAACTCTATAATTACTGTGTAATAAACCCCTTTTTAGTAAAAGGCTGACAATAACAAATCAGGTCTTTTTAGAATTTGCATATGCACAAAATGTAATTCAGTCACAAAGTCAAAACGTTCTTGCTTATTGGTGTATATTTATAGTTCATATGGTGTGGTCTGCTGGTAAAAAAAAAAAAAAGCAATGCAACATTTATGAGCCTCCTATTAATGAGTTTGCAAGTTATGACCACAGGAGGGCACTGTTATTCTGTATACACTGAGAACATGCTCATGCTATCTCAACCTAAATCTAAACCATGGGCTAGAAGTCGTAGTTAATATTTTAACCCTTCTTTTGGAATAAGTAAGGGATCAAAAAAGGCATATATGCCCAAAACATCAATATGTCTTTGCACAGCTGTTAGTAGCAATACCTTGGGTTTGATCACTGGATATATGGGCAGAGATATTAAAAATAATAGTGATATAAAAACAGAATCACCAGTTCTCCTTCATTACTAATGTAATCTGTATAGTATGGCCAGATTTACTAGAGGTTAGGGCTGCACAATTAATCGAATTTCTAATCGCGATTACAATTATGGATGCCACAATCACGTAATCGTTCAAAGCGGTGGGCTGTTTTGACCCAGCGGTTGGGTTAAATGTTTAACCCAACCTTCTGGGTAGTAACCCAACCGCTGGGTCAAAACAACCCAATTGCTGGGTTTGTCCCTATTTTACCCAGCACTGGGTTGTCTTTAACCCAGCATTTTTTTGTGTGTATAGAAAAGCACTAAAGGTTTTTCAGTTAGAGTGTTTTCAGCTTGTTTATTTTCATATAAAAATGCAGCATGCAGTTGCATCAAACAATGGTATAAACATCATTCAATGTAAATTGTGATAATCGTAATTAATAATCACAATTACAATTTCAAGGGAATAATCGACAATTATGATTTTTGTCATAATCGTGCAGCCCTACTAAGAGGACTTGTACTTCATGTCCGGTATCCAATTCTCAGCCAAACCCACGAAGCTGGCAGAGGCCAACCTGAGGTCATGACCTTCCTCATGAGGTCATCACTGGTCAGCGCAGGGCCATTTCCTGTGGAGAAATAACAAGAGCCATTCTCGTCTCCATGATAACGCAGACATATTGTAAATTCTGTACAATAATCATTCTGAAAATACACACTGGAGGGAAACCAAGACAATGTCTGTTAGCACTGATGCTTAGAGCGGCCGGACCCTTACAATGGCACGCACTCTGTGTTTGTGGTCAGTCTTTCGCAGCGGAGGGTGGGAAACCCTGCGAAACGTTCATTCTCACACATACGCAGACAAAATGCTGTCAAAAAGGCTTTTGTGAAAGTCAAGGGCATGTGTGAATGCTGACCAGAACATACAAACAGAAACTTTTCTAGAATGGCTACATGCTTGTGTTTTTCAATGTGCATCACGTACTCCTGTTATAGCTCATATGTTTACAGAACTTAATAACATCTGTCTGGGTCATACTGAAGTGAGAGTATTTTGTTGCACATAGACAATACTGAAATAATTGTGCAGGTACTATGTTTTTCTTTTTTTTAACATTTAAAATTTGACCAACCTCAGTCCTTTGAACAGTAGTGCAATTATTTCATTATTTTATGTAATTACGTTTTTTTTTTTAGATATTATGTAATTAATGGTTTGTTTATTTAGTTTGTGTAACTTTTTTATTCAATATCATCAATAACAACAACAAAAAATGTAACACTTTATTTTACTTTGTCCTTGTTCTGAATATTATTGTACTTACTATGGTAATAGCAATAAATTATGCATAATTACATGCAAGTGACCCTAAACTAAATCCTTATCCTAACCCGAACCATATAATAAGTACATGTAGTTAATTAATATTACTCAGTACTTAAATGTATAGTTACACTGTAAAATAAAGTGTAAGCAAAAAACATCTTACAAAGTTACACTAACGAAGCAATCTGAGCCATATCTACAGACCAAAAATGTGACTCTGGACCACAAAACCAGTCATAAGGGTACATTTTTTGAAATTGATATTTATACATCATCTGTATAATAAATAGGCTTTCCATTGATGTATGGTTTGTTAGGATAGGACAATATTTGGCCGAGATACAACTATTTGAAAATCTGGAATCTGAGGGTGCAAAAAAATCAAAATACTGAGAAAATTGCCTTTAAAGTTGTCTAAATGAAGTTCTTAGCAATGCATATTACTAGTCAGAAATTACGTTTTGATTTATTTACGGTAGGAAATTCACAAAATATCTTCATGGAACATGAACTTTACTTAATATCCTAATGATATTTGGCATAAAAGAAAAATTGATCATTTTGACCCATACAATGTATTTTTGGCTATTGCTACAAATATACCCAAGCGACTTAAGACTGGTTTTGTGGTCCAGGGTCACGAATATCATAGTATCTGTGGGCTCTTTTTGACTTGTAGCTAGTAGCTACACCCTACCAAACACATAGCAGCACCCTGCAAGCCACCTACAACTTAGTATAGTGTTGTGGTGAGTTTTGCACTGAATTTGTCTTTAGATGTAAAACTTTAATTTGAGGTTTAGAATCTTTAACATGCAACTGCTAATTCGGATCCCGGATGCTGATTGGTCAATACAGCGTTCCATCCATGTTATATTCACAATATAGCACAGCCTCTCATACCTTATTGCTTAAAGAAACAACTTTTCATCTCACGTCTTGATTTTGAGCCACATGTCAGATATTTGACATAATAAGGCCGTGCATGCAGACACGTTGAGGTTTGTCTTGATTTCCAGCGTGAGCTGATTGGTGAATGAAAAAGGATCGTTACGGGTGAAGCCCCTCCATCAGAGCTTCATCTAAAGCATACAGTACATCTCCTGCCAAAGCTGCGGTTTAGCTGTTGACCAGACCGGAGCTTCAATTCTGTTTGAAACCGGAATCCAGCAGCAGTACTGTATCCTGATGTGGCGCACAATGAAAGCTGAGACGCCGAGAAAGAGAGGTGTATGTGAGGGTTGGGGGAGGTGGAGGGTGGGCACACACACGCGCTCCAAGCTGAAGAGTTCAGTGACAGTTTCTCAAAGCCCAGGCAGAAAGCTCAAGAAGCCTCCAGCACCAAACAAAGGCTCCCAACTTGGCCGGTGTTCATTAGCGATAGAGCGCCCACAATAGAGGCGAGTGTGAGGTGGTCCCGGGCCCCGGGACTGTACTGACCCACCGTTGATTGATTGTGCCGGCCCAGGCTCACCTGCAGCCCCTGCACGCGCACACACGCGCGCACGTCCCGACAGCCTGCAGAGAGACCCGTCAGTGTCAGAGAACAATATCCTGCACTGTGCAGCTTGCAACTGAGCACGCTCGTAAATCACCACGGTGACAGAGACACCGCCCTCACTGTCCGCACTCCATGACACGCACACAAGCAACCAAACACACACACACACACTGTCAGAAAATCTCAAGCTGTGCAACTACATGAAAGGGGTGTTTTTGAAAGGTTACATTGTGGCACCTGACTTAGGCCGGCAAAGAGAAATATTCAACTTATTAACCACGTCCTCTCAGAACAACTGTGTTATTTGTGTGATTATGAAATGGATTTAAAGCATCCTGGTGCTGGGTGCTGACTGGCTAACACAGCACTCCATTTAGTAACAGAAAACACCTGTTTACTTAAAACATCTATGGTATAATCATAATCTTTCATCAAAATGTAATTATTTGCCTCTGAACTCACTTTCTTTTTCGGTTGAAATCACCAATCGCATTTGTTTTTTCAACCCCTATCATCAGATTCAGATTGGACACCAACTGGCAGTTTATTGCACAAAAGTTAACACTGAAATTCAATAATCGACTATACAAAGCACATTATGATCAATACAAAGTGTGTTTAGAATCAATGCAGTTTGATTTGTTATTACTGTAGTCTGGGTCATTTTTTCTTCTTGTGTAGTTCTGCTTTGTACGTTTTTGAAGATAAAAGATTCTACCATGTAAAAAAGATGGATTTGCGACAAAATACTATAAAGTTTGTAAGGATGGTGTTTGACATCTACAGAAAAGTTTTGGGATTATCTGTAACATTAATTTTAAGGTGTCCTTACAAGTTTTTACTATAGTAATAATAGTAAATTATGCATAATTACAAGCAATCCAAACCATAAACTGGCAGCACTTTATTTTCCAGTCCTGTTTCGCGTGTAATTCTATGTACTTATTTACTGCGTAATAACTAGGTATTAACCCTGAACCTACCCCTAAACCTAACCTTAAAGGAACACTCCACTATTTTTTAAAATAGGCTCATTTTCCAACTCCCCTAGAGTTAAACAGTTGAGTTTTACCGTTTTCGAATCCATTCAGCCGATCTCCGGGTCTGGCGGTAGCACTTTTAGCTGTAGCTTAGCATAAATCATTCAATCTGATTAGACCGTTAGCATCTCGTTCAAAAATGACCAAAGAGTTTCTATATTTTTCCTATTTAAAACTTGACTCTTCTGTAGTTACATCGTGTACTAAGACCGACGGAAAATGAAAAGTTGCGATTTTCTAGGCCGATATGGCTAGGAACTATACTCTCATTCCGGCGTAATAATCAAGGAACTTTTATTAGCTATTACTATAACTATTAGCTGCCGTACCATGGGTGCAGCAGGCGCAATGATATTACGCAGCGCCTGAAAATAGGCTAACTTCCGTCAACATAACCAACGTGACCACCTGCTTGCACAGACAGCATGCTGGGGACTATTTTCAGGCGCTGCGTAATATCACTGTGCCTGCTGTGATATTAAAGAATATTTAAGAAAATAGCGCTTGCACAGACAGCATGCTGGGGACTATTTTCAGGCGCTGAGTAATATCATTGCGCCTGCTGTGATATTAAAGAATATTTAAGAAAATAGCAATTTTTCATTTTCCGTCGGTCTTAGTACACGATGTAACTACAGAAGAGTCAAGTTTTAAATAGGAAAAATATAGAAACTCTTTGGTCATTTTTGAGCGAGATGCTAACGGTCTAATCAGATTCAATGATCTATGCTAAGCTACAGCTAAAAGTGCTACCGCCAGACCGAATGGATTCGAAAACGGTCCCGGAGATCGGCTGAATGGATTCGAAAACGGTAAAACTCAACTGTTTAACTCAAGGGGAGTTGGAAAATGAGCCTATTTTCAAAAATAGTGACATTCTTGGGTAAGCACACTGTAAGTACACATACTGTAAAATAAAGTGTAATGCCTAAACCTAATTAATATCACTCAGTACTTGTTTGTGCAAATACACTGTAAGGACATCTCAAAATAAAGTTTAAACACATTTTTGACTAAGCCTAATTTTCTATCCTAAGCAGTGTTGGGGAAAGTTACTTTTAAAAGTAATCCATTACAATATGATTTCTCTCAACATGGCGACACCAGAACTGTCAATCAATAAATTGGTTAAAAAAAAAAGTAACTTGCGTTACTTATTTGAAAAAGTAACTCAGATATTTTCTTGTAAATTAAAAAAGTAATGCGTTACTTTACTAGTTACTTGAAAAAAGTAATCTGATTACGTAACTCGCGTTACTTGTAATGCGTTACCCCCAACACTGATCCTAAGTATACACAATTATATGATTGGCTGCATTTTATTATTTGCATTCAGCATTGTTTTTCCCCCAGCTATCTGTGACAGTAGAAGACAGACCCTCTAGTAAAGAGCCACTAATACAGACACTTTTTCTATTCTAAACAATTCCCCAAAATCCCCCACCTAGATTTAAATACATCCCATTACAGATGTAATATGGGTTGCATTTCATGTTGTTTGCAACGTTTCATGTCTACTTTATATATCAAACTTTCAATAACCATTTCAATTAATTAATCGTTATCCATTATTTTCTAGCTGCTCAATTTCATAAAACCTTGCACCGCATTCAGCTTTATACTAGAAACAAAGACCTCCAGTAGTGTAACAAGAAACAGACACCCCTCCACAGGTGAACATATGACCCCTAAACATCCCCACATGAAGTGGACATGAGGCCCACAGCCCGATCCTCCCCTCAGAACAACTTTTATCTCAAATGCACTTTCATCTTTCTTTCATCCCATATTTTTCTCTTTAATAAAGCAAGACGAATTCCAGCTGCAGCTTCCTCTATATCTGTCTCCTTCTTTCTCCTCAACATGGATTTAAATTAAATTTATAGTTCATGTAGTTCTGATGCTATAAATTCTGATTAGATGAGCTACGTTTGAATTTTCTACGATGACTTACAGCTGTAAATAGTGCACAGTTAAGATAATGAGAATTTTTCCTTCAGATTACATTGAAATTAAAATGAAACAAATATATTTATTTATAATATTCTCAATGTATTTAATATAATATTATGCCATATGAATATAATATTAGAAATATTATTTAAAAACGTGGGGGTCAGTAAGATTTTTTAATGTTTTTAAAAGAAGTATCTTATGCTCAATAAGGCTGCATTCATTTGTTAAAAAAAATACTGTAAAATAGTTATATTGTAAAATAGTATTACAATATAATAATAACAACTAATATATATATATATATATATATATATATATATTACAAATACATAACACATAATGTTATGTATACATTATGTATACATAATTCAGCAGCCATTAGTCCAGTCTTTAGTGTAACATGATGCTTCAGAAATCATTCTAATATGAAACATTTCTTATTATTATCAATGTTGAAAAAAGTTTGCTGAAGCCATGATATTTTTTTTTCCAGGATATTTGAAAAGAGAAACGAAAGGAAAGTTTAAAAGAGAAACAGCATTTATTTGAAATAGAAATCTTTTGTAACATTGTATTTATTTTACTGTCAATTATGATCAATTTAATGTGTCCTTGCTGAATAAAATTATTAATTTCTTTAAAAAGATACTGACAATAAACTTCTTAAAGCTGGTGTGTATATACACATTTTACCAAATGCATTTATTAAATAAATGTATTAAATTATTTATTTATATTCAATAAATGTAGCTGTTTATTAAATATTGGTCTTTCATATACAGTGGAGATCAAAATTATAGAACAACCTACAATTTTCTAAATTTAGAGGTCACTATAGTCTTATTTAATGTTATCCTAACAGGAGTAAAAGCGCAGTGTTTAAACATATTTCATGAGTTAAATATATTCAGCATGGTATAAAAAACTTAAATTAGATATTTGAAAAAGAACACTGATCAAAATTAGAGAACACTTAATTAGACTTAATTAATTATTAAACAGATACATTTACTTAATTATCTGACTATCCCCATTTTAACTGACAGCCTGACTTTCCAGTTTTCACTGACTTTGCAAGAGTCTTTCTGAAGTGCCTGAAATCCTCTGACAGCAGGTTGTCCAGATGAAGGCCGATAGCAGCCATAGCAGAGAAGCTGGTCATTCCAAATCTGTGATTTCTAGAATATTGCATCTTTACAGTGTCATTAACTCATTCAAGTCCCCCAAAAAGGCTGCTTGTCCACGAAAGACAAATGCACGAGAGGACAAGATAATGCAGAGAATTTCAATGGGCAATCGGTTCAACACTGCAGCTGGAACTGCTCGTCAGTTCAGTGCTGAACAGGGAAGGATCTGTCTCGTCATACGTCTTGAAAGCCCACTCTGCAGTGACCAAACCTCTCATCAGCAGAAAGAATCAAACGGCTAGACTAGCCTTTGCTGAGGAGCATGTGTGGAGAGTGGAAAACTGGCTCAAAGATCACTTCAGTGATGAAGAGAACAATTTATATTGTATATATAAGCAATAAGACACTAAAGGCTGTGCAGTACAGTGATTCAGAGGTTAAAAACACTCCTTTCCCATGGTAAAATCAATGTAATGCACAGCTTCAAGTGGCTTAGCCTAACTTAGTCCACTCATGCCCACAGCGCCTGCCAGTTTAGAAAAGTGCTCAACAATAGCGTATGTGAGAGAAGCAGGCGCTGCCCTGTCCGGCGGTCATTCAACACTGACAGAGCTTTAGTAAGAGAAAAAGAGGAGAGAGCAGGATGAAAGGTGAGTGGTGCCCTGCGCAGGTGGCAGGTGTGATCACGGCAGGAACAGAAGGACACAAAGGACCGGTTTGTTTCCCGCTCACAGCTGCAGGGGGTGGAGATGAGTCCGGCTGACAGATAGACAGACACGACAGGGGAGGAAAGATGGAAGGAGAGCTCTGACGGTGATACTTCAAACACAGGATTGGGTCCTGGGTGCCGAGAGACACATTCCTTCTAAAAGAAGGTGGGGGCAGGCGGAAGAAAGAGAGAGATAGAAAAGAGTAATGCTGCCTGTGCGCGAGTGTGTGTGGCTGTCTGTAGATGTTCAGCGGAGAATAATCTATACAGTGGCTTCAAAAACAATATTAAATGTGTCTGAATGGCAGTGCATTCGATAAAAAAAAAAAAACGTCATCTGCAAACAAATGATGCTGGAGATTTTTGCAGAACTAGAGTCACTTTTCAGAATAACCACAGCTGGAGTAGTTTGTCACATCGACTATGAACGTAGTCCACTAATGTTTGACATATCAGAAATATCAGCATCGGTCCATATAATATCATATATTTAAAAAATCTGGGTCAATGACAAATAAACGCCCATGATAAAGAAAAGGGCAAAACTGTTTAAAAACCTAGTCTAAAAGTTCCACGTGCCAAGTTTTTATGAATGTACTCTTAGTATTCATGTTGGTTTTGAAAAGCTTTTATAATAACCTTTATACCGTTTTCAAGAAGAGTTTCAGTTTAATGACTCAAAATGTGTAACATCAAATAAAGAGTAATACAGCACTACTCTACTGTTTAAATATGTCTTAGGTAGTATTTTGGAATGGAATGTATTTTTATTTTATTTTACAAATATAATTTTCAACTATGAATTCATAAATATAATTTATATTTTTCAGAGGACTTGTCCAAATAGCTGATATTTCAAGAGAATACTTCCCTGTGAATATGGAGTGCTATAAAGTAATAAAGTGTGTGTGTGTGTGTGTGTGTGTGTGTGTGTGTTTTTGAAGTCCCCATGAGGAAACAAGCTTATAAATCATACAGAATGAGTTTTTTTGAGAAAGTAAAAATGCACAAAGTTTCCTGTAAGGGGTAGGTTTAGGGGTAGGGTTGGTGTAGGGCAATAGCACATACAGTTTGTACAGTATAAAAACCATTACGCCTATGGAATGTCCCCATAAAACATGGAAACACAACATGCATGTGTGTGTGAGTGTGTGTGTGTGTGTTTGGGTCATCATCATCCTGGTTCCCTTGACAAAAACACATTATAATTTTTCCTTTGGATCACTGCAGAAAATGAGCTCTGTGGAAAATAAAGGTTTATGATTCTTACATGATTTGTACATCATGATAATCAGTTCACAAATGAACAGAATTTTATGCATTTCGAAGCATAAATACAATCGCCAGGAGTAAAAAGCCGCATGCAGACTATAAACAAACTACTCCACGGTCTTTCCACAGTCTGCACCAAGCTTTCGACAACTCTTTCAGTCTTTATCTCAAAATAAAAAGAGGCGCTAAAGTCTGATTTTGTGGTGGCTGTGCTTTAAAGTTATATTATTATAATCTTATTTCAAGTGATGAAGGATTCTGAAAATCTGAGAGTAATCAGTGTTGAGTACTGCAAGGTTAACCCTGCCTGCTTTAAATGTTTCAAAATGATTAACAGTTGAAAACATCCATTAGAAATTTAGCACAGTAATCAAAAAGTAATCAAATGTAACCAGTTACATTACTTTAATGAAGTAACTGAAATAGTTACACTACTTGTTGTTACATTTTAAACAGGGTAGCTTGTAATCTGTAACCTATTACATTTCCAAAGTAACCTTCCTAACACTGACTACTTGTTAGCAACTGCCTTTTTGAAAACAAGAGAAGGCTTTAAAAAAAATCACAAGGTACTGATGTATTTAATTTTGTAGAATGAAACATGAAAATACCTTGTGTTAACCACAGACTTATCTGAGATATTAGACCAAAACTCCATTAAAAAAAAAACATTGAGTTGTCTGATTTGTCATATTAAATATCTGAGTGACATGAAATTGTGTAAACACTATACGTGTTTAGTTTTATAATAGACCTCTGTTAATCAGTCAAATCCTTCTGCTCTCCTCCTCATTTGTGTTACTGTCCAGAGCTCCGGCTAAGACTCCCTGATCTCTGCCACATGGCATCCCATCAAAGCACCTCCACCCCAGGTTCTGAGAACGAGTTAGGCCCCTGATTCATCTCTGGAGGAAGCATGCCTGTGTCAGATCCCCATCTAATGTTTTTTCATGAGTGTGTGTGTTATTCTTTGCCTCAGCATGACTCCAAATGTAGTTTCAACCCAGCTCCCTGTCAAAATACTTATACAATAGCCCAACCACTTCAGGACAAACACACACAGATATGTCGATACATATTTGATTCCTTCTGAATGTCTTCGACCATCTGTGTGTATACACTAACACACACATACAGTCACACAAACTTGGACTGATTGGAAGAGCAAGGTCACTTCCCATTGGCCACAAGTCTAACCCTCTGTTTTCCAGGGCAGCCTTTTTTCCTCTACTCGACTGCTGATAGGAAACTTAGATAGTCCGCTGAGCTCAGCAGAGACAAAAAGACGTTTCCTTCTCACCCCCCCAGACACTTGAAAACATCTTTCCATGTCCTCTCTTCATACTCTCTCTTTATCCCTCTCCACTTCTTCTATCCTGCCCCACTGCATTAACTATTTGCCCTCTACCTGTCAGAGTGGAACGTGAAGGTGAGGCCAGGTGTGCTGCCCACCGGCACGTGATGAAGCCTGAGGTTTGGAGCTGTTTGACAGATAGGAAGTGACCTTGTGTCCCGGCTGCTTCCTGTATCGCTCTTTATTTACCCCTCCACCAAGTTGTGTGTCGGACCGCCGGTCATGCTGTCCTCTAACATCTGAAGTTCACTTCCACCTGCTCCAGCCTGAGACCACACAAAGCTCTTTACAGAGAGCTCACACTAGAGCTCAACCTCTATTTTTTTAAATACCTGAAAATACCATAACATACACTTTATTTTAAGGTGTCCTTGTTACACGTTACATGTACTCACTATTATAATAACAATTAACTATGCACAATTACATGCAAGTAACCCTAAACCAAACCCTAACCATATGGTAAGTACATGTAGTTAATTAATATTACTCAGTACTTAAATGTATGATTACACTGTAACAAGGACACCTTAAAATGTGTAGCCGAAAAATCCCTTGCGTAAAACTCCCAATCGCATGGATTCACATTGAAATGAATGGAATTCACCCAATTTCGCAGAGCAACACTAAATGTGACAACACTTTAAGAAAAAAGAACTATAAAAATTTGATGAGAAAGGTCATACTAGGGCTGCATGATTGACCGAAACAAATCTGAAATTGCAATATGACAGTGATTTAATGAAATAAACATATGTAGCCTACTGCATGTTGCAGAGTGAAGTGCAGCACTATGTTGTTTTACACACGAGCAGCTCTTGATCCAGTGTTTTCTGTGTCTCGGAGAGGCTTGGTTCTGCTCCACACAAATGCATCTCAGTTATTATTATTACCTTTTTTTAAACACTTTTCTTATTTTACATTGAAACATTACAATAGTAATATTTCTTACTTTGTTTCATATTTTTATTTAGTAATAATGATGATCATTTATTATTATTATTAATATTATTATTATTATTATTTTATAGTCCTATATGCAACCACTAACTTCGGGACTAAATTATTATTACAGCCAACCTGGAGTTTTGAAAGATATGAGGTTATTAGGTTATTATCATTTGCTCTCCATTTAATTTCATCTATCTCAAATGAAACAATAATTGAGTTATTGACTTATTTTTTCTTTTCAGTGGAGGTTTACATGCATTTTTAAAAGGTACACAATGACAAAATCAGTCCAGTGCTTATAGCTAAAGAGTCATAAGAGTAAACAAGGAGTCGTAACTGAACATAGATCACTGGAAAGAGAACAATGCTGGGAGATTGTAGGGAGTGATTTTGGAAGGATTATGTTTTAGGGCAGGGTGCAGACAGGAACGCTGGGCTGAGAGTGAGTTGGACAAGCATTATGGAGGGTGGACGGTCGGGGAAGGGAAGAGAACCCAGGAGCTGGAGCCAGTTAAGAGGAATATCAGGAAACCCACTCCTCAGTCAGGACCACCCCTCCCAGCGCCCTCTTCCTGCCAAAACTCAGCACACTTCCTCTGCAGCTATTGGGATTCCCACCTGGGACATTCCATCCATGAAATGTGCCTCACACTCCCTAATATCTCTCTCTTTTATTTGTGTTTGATTTACAAAATGTAGGCTACACATGGTTTTCCGCTCTTAAGTTTACGTTGCTCTTTAGTGGTTGAATTCACTGGCGGTTTTTACAATATTAGTCCATCTACAGTGTGCGAATAATTCTATGACTTTCGAGGAGGTTAATTTCTTAAAGAAATTTCTGTCAGTAATTTCTCGCTGTTTAAGCTGGGTTCGCGCGCAACCCATCATTTGGCGCCCTTCTAAAATTCAGCTAACAATCTTAAACACACACACACACACACACACACACACACACACACACACACACACACACAGGCTTAATAGTTTTTTTTGTGATACGTGTGATGTGTGAATATATATAGCCTAATTAATAAAGTGATAATATTTGTGTTTTGTAGATGCGGTACGATCCTAACAGACCGCGCTGGAACAGCAAGCTGTTCTGTGACTATGGTTACTCCTCAAGAGAGACTTTTCGCGATTGTTTTACTTGTAATGTATTACTGAACCGTTGTATGTAAAAACAATTCTACATATAATACCTCTCAACCTTTTGTTTTAACCATTCCACCCTAATTACAACTCCTCTATAATTAGCATCCTGTCCCCTCAAAAGCATTGTGGGAGCTGAACACATTGCACTTTGACCACTAGAGGTCACTATATCACAGAGCAAAATGGTTCGATGCCTATTATCAGTCATTCCGTTCAGTGCGAGCTACTAATTTTTTTTTTTTTTAACACAAAACGGGTGTAGACAGGTTTTCTTGCTCAGTTTCCACTCAACTCAGAAAAAAAAAGCCATTATCCTGATGAAATTAGCTAAATGAAATGACAGAGGAGCGAATGTTATGCGAATGAAGATGCAGGGACTCGCAGCAAGGGTGAAAATACCAGGTTTCATGACTTTGTGCTTGACCTTTTCGGAAAACGAGCTAATCCTGGGGTATAATAGACTCTGGCGCAGATATGGAAAACGGCTGCTCCGTTATCTGAGTTGCTGTGGAGACCATCAGAGAGCGCGAGCCCGGTGAAGATGCCGCTTTATTAAAAGGGGAGTTTGTATATATTGGAAAACGGCGCTTTTTGTCATAAGTGTCACTCACATGCACAGCGTTCCCCTCTCGATTGTAAATGGAAACCTGTCTCTTTTCCATAAATAACAAAATTCACTTCGAGCACGGTTAAGCATAGAAATCCATTCTTGTGCGCAGAATGGGCCTCGGCGCTCAGAGATCTGTAGCTACTGAGTCCAGCATCTTCTCCAAACTAGAAATGATCACTTCAGCCTTCACATTAATGAAATGCCCAGTTGTATGCCCAATTTAATAAAATAATATAGAGTCTCTAAGCAGAGGTAGCCTACTGAATTGGATCTGGATTGGCTTTCAAATTCAACAACAACAACAACAACAGCTAATGTAGCCTATAGGCTAAAGACGATTAGAAAGACTCTAGAACATACACTCTCTTATTAAAATAACTTTTAAATGTGTAAAACATATGTTTTGTTAAGTATAACAACATGTGTGTTTCCGTTTAACGCAATGATGTCTGTAATTTCAATTATAGCCTGTTTGATGTAGGCTATTTTCAGATTTTCAACTTTTTTTTCATCAGAAAATCAATTACATTCACTTTGGCACCACTTTCAATTTACTTTGAAAAAATGAAGGCAGTGGTTTTAGTTGGTTGCAGTTTTTTGTGTCTTCTGTCAGCGTGGGGAAATTCAAAATAAATTTGAACTGATGATTTATTTATTTATGTATTCTTCTTCTCGTGCATTATGACATCTGCACTTTCAGGACAAGCGTTTTAAGGGAATTAACTCCGTTAATTAGTGATGAAACGAGATCAGCGCTGTTTTAAAGCCTAATGGACGGGCTGATATTCAGTTACAGGACACTAAACGGCAGCTCTACCCCTGTAGATAACTCTAGATCTAGCCTACTGATGGGAGTAATTTCCACTGAAACCAAAATGATTTCTGACCAAAGGCCTAGAGATATTTTAAAGGGCAAATAGCCTATTCCTATTTGTATTATTTTTATTGTCTTTAAGCGACTCCCATAAACAAATGTTACATTTTTTGACATGCTCTTTATGTGATTGTGTTTATATGTAAATTATTGTTAATTTAAATCTAACGAGAAGAATCCGCCTCTTATTGCTTTTTCGTAATTACTAATTTACACAGTAGGCTATTGCAAAGCGCTGTAGCCAGGGCCAAGTGTTTTCAGCTTTCTGCCTTTCAATTAATTTATAGGACTATTGATTTTATTTCCCATAAGAAAGACGTGCAGTAAAGGTGGGTAACGATACTGCTGAAATCCACCGGATAAAGAAGGCAAAACAAGTGTTTGGATGAAACGAGCTAATTTCACAACTAATTCAACACGTAACAGATCTAATGACAAGACAGAATAAATCACGCAGATACCTATAAACAGTAGCGCTACAATATGAATGATAATGGCTGCATTGATATGTTAAGCGTGTGTACCTCGGCCCGTCCAATAAACTCGCTCAAAACCCCAGCTAATATCGGCCCGAACACGTTAAATGTGTAAATATTTCTCCTTCGGGTAGCCTGTCTGTCTCTATCACCCCTGCGATCTTCCCCCTCAAATGATGCATTAGATGCATTGAATGTATTTGTTGTGGCGGTTTGAAAAGGCGACGATAATCTGGGGGAGAGAGATAAGAAACACCAATTTATTCAGCGCCACTTTGGACCCTGTTTCCAGCCTCGCTCGGTCCTGACACCTCCAGCGGTAAGCTGATAACGATTAGGCCATTTATTATCTTCACAAAGAACAAAGATTGCCTCACGCCGATGAAATATTACCCCCGCAATAATCGGAAGGAGAGGGCCCTGGCATCTGATGCATGCATATATAAATAATAACTTTAGAGCTCTTTAAAAAAAAAAAGTAGTAAAAATTATGAGAATAAAATAAGAAATTGGGGGAAATATTAAAAATAGAAACAAACCATAATAAATAATTTGATAAGAAAAAAGCAACAGCATATTTTTGTTAAAGTGTGGAATAAATGCGTTACATAAAACTGTCTGGCTTTGCCATTCACTATTTAGAATTCATAAAAAGGCATAAGAGCTTGTAAACGGTTTTTCGGGGTAAAATGAGTCGGATTCTCGGGCACACTTTGACGCAGTGAGAACTCAGACTCAGAGACAGCTATGCCGCGTCTCCGCTGCGCCTTTGATGGACAACGTGAAATGGAAATGTCACCGTGTCTGCCACAGTGTGCTGCTGGAAAGGAGCAGGCGCGCTTAGCACTCGCCTTTATTAGTCTAAAGTAGGATTTTTTTTTAATGCGATGGAGATGCAAGCTCGAGACTGATAAGCGCTTATCTCGCACGCATCATGAGTGAGCATCTTCTTCTGGTCAGATTGCAAAGCTCCTGTAAGCCCAGCACCTACTGCTCTTAACGCTTTAACATGACAAAAGATGCATTAATAAGATCTTTAATAAATCCGCACATGCTAAATCCATATTTATTTATAATCAAAAATATTTTTGTTTTGTAATAGCAACAACAACAACAACAACAATAATGTTAGAAATTATGTTTACTTAATCGTGACAGAATAATGATCTTAATGATATGATTTTTCTTTGTTTTCGACTTAAATGAACGAGAGATTTAGAAAGGCATTTAAGGTGTTATTAAAAGAAGCAATATCACACTCTTCCTTAAGCTACTCCTTTAATTTTTGATAAAGAGTTTACATCTCATGGTGCAATCGACACTTGTTTGTCTAGGCGCAAAAGTTGCATGAGGCGGACCAGACATGTAAGAAACAGCCTGTATCAGGAATATTCTCTTGTCATACTTGTACGAATAATACGATATGATTAAGCTGGCTAAAGACATGGCAACTCGTGTCATGGTGACATTATCCTCACAAAATGATAGGACTGATAACTGACGCACTTAAACAGCAACCGATAAACACAATACAACGCGGTTCTTCCAAGTTCCACTTGCCGGAAACTCAGTCAATGAGAAGCCAAATACTTGTATTTTTATTTTTTTTTTACAAAATCTGTTATTCCATCTTTACTGATAAGTGCAAGACAAAGGGAAAACCAAGGATTTCGTAGAATTTTGATTTTTATCATAGGCTAAAATAGGCCCGCTATTTCACCATCATGGTAGCAGCCAAAAGAAGTAGCCTAGTTTCTGATTTGACTGACTTGAATCGTTCACCGCTCGTGGTCTCTTGAATGAATACAAAACAATAGCTGGCATTGGACATTGTTATTTTGATCATTCTACATAATGCAATTAATTCTGTCAGAGTTCACTCCTCTCGCGCTCTCATTGTGCGCGTGCACTCTTGGGGGGAGCCGGGCGCGAGAGGCTGGAAGCTGCACCTGCCCTGCTTGAGCCGCTGCACGCGAGCCCACGGTCTCGTGCCAGAGATTTACCGAGGCTTTGCATGTTTTAAAAGTTGGTGTTATGTGTGAGAGAGTTAAAAATGGCTGGGTTGGCGGAAGGCAAGGTCGACCACAACGTCGCAACATATTATAGACAAGATCAAGGAGGGATAGAATTCATTAGGATGGGAAGCCTAAAGGCGTCTCATATTAAAAGTAAAGATTTACATATTCACACACTCAAGCACACATCTGCAACATCGCAGTGATTAAATGAGAACTGCAATAATTAATGTATAAATGCATCGGTCTACTGTTTTATTTATGGTGGGGTTCGCTTTCACAATCATTCCTGCAATATATTTAAAAAAAAAATCTAGAAATGAAGTCTTCCAAACCTAATAAGAGTGACTTGTGTCTTAGGTTCAAATCCTCACCGCATTGTTTGCCTATGCGAAGGTCAAAATTTAAGAGCTATGCGCAAAGCCTTTAGCGACTGGGTCTTGTTTCATAATTATACGAGTGAGAACACCACACATAACAGCTTCAGCACAGCTTTTAACCATCAAAGCACGACCCGGAAGACCAGATTGGCTGACGCACGGCTACGTTGCAGCAGCCCTACTTTAGTGCCTCAAGTTTCGCTGTTTCCAGAGAGAAAGAGAGAGAGTGAGAGAGAGAGAGAGAGAGAGAGAGAGAGAGAGAACGAGGTGTCAGACACTACACCGCACCGTAAGTCACTGAAGAAAGATCCTCAGCGAAAGCATTCTGGAAAGACGCTTGACTGTCTGGAAAGGTTGGCATCGCCAGCTAGAGAGGACTGTGCCCAGAGCCTCAGCGAAGCGCAGAGCACAACGAATCACCGCTACTCTTCCTTCAAAGACGGTGCCACACGGAATTGGCCCCAGGACACATTTCTCTGCGAAATGTCAAGAGGAGAGCGCCTAATCATACACACTGGTAAGACGCGTTTTGCGTAGGCTATTATTCGACACAGCGAGCGTGAAGTCGAGTAAAACGAAGAGATTATTCACGCGTTTTAGCGAGGTATTCATAAAGAGAACTGTAAGTCCAAAATGGGCTAATTATGCTGTAGGACTGCGTATAAATCCAAATAATTATTGTCGTTTGATTGCAGTTTAAAATGTGTTATAATAAAACAAAAATACAATAAAATGCATTTAGTATGGCGGAATAATAATAATAATAATAATAATAATAATAAATACATTAAATAGCTTACATTAAATACAAAAATATTTTTTTTGTTGTTTTTAGGTCATATTGTTTTACTAAATCCGTTATTTGTACGACCGCAGGCATTTTGGGTTTTAATAGAAAAGACTAAAACGACAGATTGTTACACGTCTTCATCTTCATATTTTTCATCTATTCACATGTGCTAATAGTATTACTATGATATTATAATATTAGTAAAATTATTATTTACTAATTTTAATTTATAACTAACATACCCTAACAATGTCCATGTTTATCTTTGTAAACAAGCTAAAATACAATCCAAATGCAATTCCACTCATTTACACCGCTATCCTATAATACAACACATATTTATTAATGAAACGAATACAGTTTTACGACTTAATCCACGTGAACAATGCAATATAGAACATTTAAGATTTAATCCATGCTGAAATTTGTGATTGTGAGGATATCATTTTGATACATCAAATCTAACCTTGGCATACAAAAATCGTAGCCTATGAAGTAGCATACTTGTCTGCCAATATTTCAAATGAGCGTAACGATTGTTTTTTTTTTTTTTGAATGATTATAATTGTGAAAGCGAATGTGATGTGTGTGAGTTGAGGAATTAACTTTCTGTGGAATGCCCCAAGGACGCTTGCATTAGCCCACCTGTGCTGTTTATTTAAATCATTGACTTCAAGAGCTGTCAACCACAAAAGGAGGGCGGGCGCGCTGTCATCACCCTTCAGATTTATGACTGCCACAGGATCATTTTCCGACTAAACTAACGCTATCACTCAGAATAAGAACGTTACCCATTAAAGCGGCACGTTAGAATAAACGCAGAGGCATCGTTTAATACTGCTAACGCATGAACAAATATGAGACTTTGCTGCAAAATAATGTGGATTGTTGGATGAAATGAAAAGAGGGTGAAAGCCTTTGCTTTCAATCCCTGTTATCCATGCTTCAGCAGAGGACAGGAGGCTTGTGACTTTGCCTGCGCTTGTGTCTGCCCCCGAGTGCCCTGTCAAAATCTAATTACCCGTAAGTAAAGGACAATACCGCTTCAGCTGGTCTGTGTCATTCCCCCTATATCCCAGTGCATGCTTATCTTCACAAACCCTTCTGCGACGCTCTCTGCCCCCTCCTGCCCTCTTTTAACCCCACGGAGAATGATAAATGCGCGGTGAGGGAACGAACGGGCAAAGCCATTTCACGGCACCTGTTAATTAAGGGAATGATTGCCTCCATTTTGTTTCCAGCGCTCTCCATTATTTTTGATGCAACTAATTTAAAGCGAATTAATGTGACATCAAAAACGTGATGTCATTGTCGTCGTCACAGTCACACATGGTGGACGACCCAACTTGTGTTACATAAGAAATAAAGTCTGAATCTGCACACACACACACACACACACACACACACGTTTAAAGAAGGGTGAGTTCGAGTCCTCAGCCGGGGGTAACAACTCCAAGCCTAAATGCTGAGTCCCAAAAAGGACAGTATCGTTTGTTTTAACATTGAGAGCAACTGGATTACCACAGGTATTTAGTTCAGCCTCAGGTGAGTTAAACCACGAGTCGTTATCAGTGCTAAAACTGGTTGCGATGGCATGGCTAGAGCTAGCTAGAAAAACACACAATAAATGCCACATTTGCGCAACTAAAAAGGTGGTAGCCTACTGAACACCTGAGACGGCATATAGACCACTTAAATATACATTGCTGCACAGAAATTAACATAACTGACAATTCATAATTCATAATAAAAATATAACATTCTAATATATTTCAAATATTTTATTTTATTTATTTATTTTGCACTTTAATAGCCTGCTAATGGCTGAGGAGTGTCACACCTACGGCTTTTATATGCCACTGCGTTTTACATAACATTTGGAGCAGCCTCAAGTCGCCTTTGTAAAGAGTCTTTATAGGCTATTATTTTTGATTATGCAGTAGCACAGCACTCAGTCTGTGATAAAGCAGCTATGACAAAGAGGCCATTTTAGACGCTTTAAGTTTATATCAACTTCCATTAATGTCTGCATAATCTGGTATTGCACCTTTTGAATGTAAGACTGTGTGTAAAATGGATCATTACATTGCAAAACTATGCATCATATTATCCTGTACATTCTAATTTGTTGGCTTCGGGCTGCCAGGGCTTTTTGTGCTGTGTAGGACCTCTGGCCAGAATCCAGTGTGTTAAAAAGGGATTTAAGCATCTGATATTGAAGTTCTGTTCAAGTGGTCAGTGCTGCATTGGTGCCTAAATTGATTATAAAACTCACAGATTTTTTTGTATTATTTTATTTATTTATTTATTTTTTGATGCAACTGAAAACACACAATGCCTAACAAGTCTTCAATGCTGAGTGCGTTACATTCTAATTTTAGATAGCTTTGGAAAAGTCTTTTATAGCCCATCTATATTTTTTTCTCATCCTTTACCGAGATACTGTGACGTCAAGTCACGGCGTCAGAGTGGCGGCAGGTAGGGGCTCTGAGCTCGCGCTCCAATTATTGCCTGTCAATCATTGTTGCTTCAGAAGAGAGCACACAGACTAAAACTCCTGCTTTAAATAGTAATAATAATAATAATAATACTAATAAGTATTTATTATGCGATAGACACACCACAGTTATTTCGAAGGGTGCTAAATTGTACAAAATGAGTTAAAACGCAATTTCTCATCTGAAAACTGGTTCTTGGTGTAAACTTTGGTGTAAAAGTGTTACTCCATTAAAAAAAGCAAAATGACCAAAACAGTGCCTTTCTCGAAAGAGTGATGAACGAGCTGGAGCACCCTGGTAGACAAGTTTATCTTGTGTCCTCTTTGATTGATCCAACCAGACAAGCTAAATGAATAATTAATATACACAAAGCGTTGCTACAAGCAGTTTGAGGCCACAGAGCTACCAAAGGTGAGAAGCAGCTATCCAAAGGAGCACGTTTCTATATCCTCAGTAGGCTATATTACATACTATTCGTTTAGAAACAGTCAGTAGGATTTGATGTTTAATAGGCCTACATGTTTATTTGAATTGGAGTTTCAGCTGCATGAATTCCCAACAAATTTAAAACGCGTGGAATAGGAAAGATAACCTTTTTTGACTGAATAGCATAGACAGGCAAATTTAACGTTGAGCGGTGAAAGCTATAAACTCTAAATGCAAATGAAGTCTTCAGATGACTAACCTGCAACCACAGCTTATCTAAACGCTTATCAAGCTAATTGGCGACGTTCTGTCTTTCTGCCTGCGGTGAGCGAGCCTGTTGCGTGTTTTGCCACGAGATAATTGTAAGCAAGAATCAACGAAGCTGCCCTAATGGCCACCAATTGGCTCTATTTGGACCTGCCCATGCGACCTGTCGGCACCACCGAGAGACGGGCCCGCTATTAATATGTAAAGTGACGTTTGATCGCTTGAAACAGCATACAAAGACAGTGTTTTCACAAGAAGAATGTGGTGACGGGCTGCCAGGGCTTTTTGTGCTGTGTAGGACCTCTGGCCAGAATCCAGTGTGTTAAAAAGGGATTTAAGCATCTGATATTGAAGTTCTGTTCAAGTGGTCAGTGCTGCATTGGTGCCTAAATTGATTATAAAACTCACAGATTTTTTTGTATTATTTTATTTATTTATTTATTTTTTGATGCAACTGAAAACACACAATGCCTAACAAGTCTTCAATGCTGAGTGCGTTACATTCTAATTTTAGATAGCTTTGGAAAAGTCTTTTATAGCCCATCTATATTTTTTTCTCATCCTTTACCGAGATACTGTGACGTCAAGTCACGGCGTCAGAGTGGCGGCAGGTAGGGGCTCTGAGCTCGCGCTCCAATTATTGCCTGTCAATCATTGTTGCTTCAGAAGAGAGCACACAGACTAAAACTCCTGCTTTAAATAGTAATAATAATAATAATAATACTAATAAGTATTTATTATGCGATAGACACACCACAGTTATTTCGAAGGGTGCTAAATTGTACAAAATGAGTTAAAACGCAATTTCTCATCTGAAAACTGGTTCTTGGTGTAAACTTTGGTGTAAAAGTGTTACTCCATTAAAAAAAGCAAAATGACCAAAACAGTGCCTTTCTCGAAAGAGTGATGAACGAGCTGGAGCACCCTGGTAGACAAGTTTATCTTGTGTCCTCTTTGATTGATCCAACCAGACAAGCTAAATGAATAATTAATATACACAAAGCGTTGCTACAAGCAGTTTGAGGCCACAGAGCTACCAAAGGTGAGAAGCAGCTATCCAAAGGAGCACGTTTCTATATCCTCAGTAGGCTATATTACATACTATTCGTTTAGAAACAGTCAGTAGGATTTGATGTTTAATAGGCCTACATGTTTATTTGAATTGGAGTTTCAGCTGCATGAATTCCCAACAAATTTAAAACGCGTGGAATAGGAAAGATAACCTTTTTTGACTGAATAGCATAGACAGGCAAATTTAACGTTGAGCGGTGAAAGCTATAAACTCTAAATGCAAATGAAGTCTTCAGATGACTAACCTGCAACCACAGCTTATCTAAACGCTTATCAAGCTAATTGGCGACGTTCTGTCTTTCTGCCTGCGGTGAGCGAGCCTGTTGCGTGTTTTGCCACGAGATAATTGTAAGCAAGAATCAACGAAGCTGCCCTAATGGCCACCAATTGGCTCTATTTGGACCTGCCCATGCGACCTGTCGGCACCACCGAGAGACGGGCCCGCTATTAATATGTAAAGTGACGTTTGATCGCTTGAAACAGCATACAAAGACAGTGTTTTCACAAGAAGAATGTGGTGACAACTAATTTAAAACAATTAGACGCGCAAGAACAATAGCCCCCAATTTAGAGACCATAAAATACTCCTCCCCAATTAATGCCTGAGGTGCCAGGACTTGTGTTTGTTTGTATTAGGCATATATTGCATGTGACACTTCAATGATACAGGTTTTGTTGTTTTAAGCAAATGTTAATGGTTCTAATCCATAAACAAAAGTTTATGATAACTGCAATATAAATCCTTTTATTTATCAATTGAGAAAATTAAAGTATTTGCTGGTTGGCACTATTTGTATAAATAAAAGGAGGCCTAGGCCTAGTCTACCATATGCCGGTTAATATTATTTTTCCAGTTGCAAATAGAATTATTTTAAATATTTTTTTTCTGGATAAACGTTCTGATGAAGTAGTCTATAAGACTTCACATTTTCATTCATAATTTCAGGTCATTCTGCTCTCTAAGTCTTTAAGTAAACAAGACAACATTATCACACATGACCAATGTGAAGCCCTAAAGAAAGGTAAAAAGATCTCAATAAATTGCTCCGCTGAATGATGAGTCTCTCAGCTCTCTGAATGTGGAGCACTAGGCCGAGAGTCGCCGTGGCAGTTTGGAAAGCGTGATGTCCGAGCCAATGGCAGTCATCGCGATCTGCTATTGGTTAACAGAGCCATCACTGCCAGCCCGTGACCCGCCCATGTTCGTAAGATATGGAATCTACTGGCGCCAGATCCGACAGTACACAGGCACGATTCATTAATGAGACTTCTCTCCGCGTCGGACAGCCGCAGAGTTTTTCTAGAGAGAGTTTAACAATTGGGCTGTGGACAATTTAAACCAGTGGCGAATTACGAATGTCAGCAGACATCTTGAGGATTAACGTTCTTTGTACGTGAATAACACGGGGAAAATAAACCGAGGATTGCAGTGCTGAAATACTTTGCGCCGTGAGTACTTTTCGATAGTTCTTTAAAATTGCGTACGCTTGAGCCTGTAATGCATCGACTTAGTTTTACAGGTTGCAACCCATATTTCGATAAAGTTCATATATATATATTGTACGAAATTAGATCTTATAAATATCTTTAGATCTTAAGTCTTGCAATATATTAAACGTTTAAAAAAAACTGAGATGCATCTGTTTGTTATTCGCTTACAGGTGTTCCTGAGCATTGTTGAAAGCAAAGAAGCAGGACCTCTATTTCTCCAAAAATAAGGGCATGTGCAAAAAGTGAATAGGGCATCACCAACTGAAGCAGTAAGCTCACGACACATATTTTATTAATCTAAAGGACCATAGTGGTGCTCCTGGGTCTGTTTTCAGTAGACGTCTAGAAAACTTCCCGAAACATTTTCGAAGCGCGGACAATTTAGACATGGAGGTTGCAGCCGATCAGTCTCGATGGATGGCCCATCATCATGCGGTACTCAACGGCCAGCACCCAGAGTCCCATCATCACGGGCTTACACACAATTACATGGAGCCCATGGCACCTCTTCTTCCCCCGGACGAGGTGGATGTGTTCTTGAATCACTTGGACTCGCAGGGGAACCCTTACTACCCCAATTCTCGGGCTAGAGTATCATACGGACAAGCACACGGTAAGATGCTTCTTTACGTCAAATTTAGCAGGCTACATATGATATTTTGATGACAGAATATATGTATTTTATGCATATGTCATTATGCAATTTCCTAGACATATTTCAGTCACACGTTAGGCTACATTTATCATGAAATAAAAAAAAAGGTTTTATAAATTACGTAATAGCCTATAGGTTGCTATTTGTTTATTTATTTAATAGGCTATTTAAGTGCTAAATGTGAACGCATTTGTGAAGCTGTATGAAATAGTAGGCCCATTGTTACTATTACTGATAAATATATATATTTTTTATATATTTAACATCAGTATAAAATCTTGTCCATGTTTATGGCAAAATACATATTTTGTTTACGTGGTTCTTGGTTGTATATAGACTATAGGCTACTCTTGTGCTTAAAAAAGTGTAATAAATAAACTTAACATTGTTGACATTATTTGGAATCAGCTGGCTATATGTAAAACTAAATCTTTAGTAGGCTACAACCGTGTTGTGCGTGAAAGATTTCGACGACTTTTACTCTCACGGGCTTTGAAGTGAAACGTAGCGCGGCCTAAATACGGGACTTGGTTAGCAAAGACGTCTCGATACTTAACTAAAGATATGCTAATGTAAATGTTTTTGTTGTTGTTTTGCACAAAACTGTATTATGCGTAGGACTGTGTGTCTGAAAGATACAAATTAGCCGAGAAAAAGGATGACAAAAATGTGTCAAATTATTAAATATCGGATTTCTTCTCTGCGGCGTGAATTGTCACCTCCATGAGGTGCGTGTTGAAATGTAAAGATAAGAAGAAAAAGAAAATGTCCAGCGAATGACTTGATGAGGAAAGGGAAGTTCGTGTCAGGGAGAGAGAGGGGGATCAAGGCACTTCCCGGATGCCAAATCAAAACGAAAAATTACTGACGAACTTCTTAGTTCAAGTGTGTAGGCTAATTTGTGGAACAACAGGCTGTTGTGAGAAAGCTTCGTTAAAAAGTTATCCTTTGTCGGTTTTCTAAAGAGATTTTAGGCCTATGTCTGTTTCTTGTTGGGAAAATCACGTCGAGGCGAAGGAAAATATATTTTGTGTTCGCGTGCAGTTTGAACTAAAGGGGTGAATCATCAACCGCGGTTTTGTGTGTGTTGCATAATCGATATTTAGGTTTTATTTGATCTCAATGTCAAGTTTGTATCGTTCGAGTACGGAGTCAACAGGTGAGAAGTGAACATTCGGCATTTTGTTCTTTGAAACAAACTAGTGTTTTGGCAAAAATAGCGGAGGAAATAGACATTTTGCTGGTAATTTTCATTTCGGACCGAGCTTTATGTTCGTTTCTTTCTTGTATTTCTCAGCTCGTCTCACGGGAAGTCAGGTCTGCCGACCACACCTCATACATAGTCCCGGTATTCCTTGGCTGGACAGCGGCAAGGCAGCGCTCTCCGCTGCCCACCACAACGCCTGGGCGGTCAGTCACTTCAGCAAGCCTGGCCTGCACCCCGCCAGCGCCGGTTACCCGTGCAGCAGCAGCTCCAGCACCGCTCCCGTCTCCTCCCTCACATCCGCAACCCACTCCAGTCCACATCCCCTCTACAATTTCCCCCCAACCCCACCGAAAGACGTCTCACCGGACCCCGGCCCTTCTTCTCCGACCTCCACCACTGCAAGAATGGATGAAAAGGAGTCCATCAAGTACCAAGTGTCCATCGCTGATGGGATGAAAATGGAGGGATGTAGTCCTCTTCGGGGAAGCCTGGCTATGAGCGCCCAAACACCGTCCACGCAATATCCCATCCCAACCTACCCAACATACTCTCTTCCCGCGCCACACGAGTACGGCGGCGGTCTGTTTCATCCTGGTACCCTCCTCAGTGGATCCGCTTCAAGCTTCACACCTAAATGCAAAAGCAAGACGCGGTCGTGCTCAGGTGAGTTTCATTAGCTCTGACTCGACCATGAAGTGAAGAGTAGCCTAGATAGGCGTTTAGAGAAACATTGGCCTAGGGAGCATTTTAAAAAGCATTTTTACATCAATTGTCGAAATGTAACATTAATAAAGAACAATAATATATGTGTAGGATTCCGTGTAATTCTTAAAAAAAAAAAAAAAATGTAGCCAAATACAAGGCGTCCTGAAAAATGTACTGGCCTAGGAATATCCATTTTCCATTATCATAGTTTTTCTCAGATATTTTTTTTCTCAGACACGTTTTGGTTCTATATGGAGTTTACTTTTTTTTTTGTCTAATTAGATGAATTCAACTGCCATTTTATCTCCCTCGAGGCAACTACACCGCAATTTTTGAATTATGACAAGCACAAGTTTCAGCAGCTCTTAAAAAAATGCCACACCAAAATACATCACAATTCGAAGGTGTCATTCCCAAGACATAAAAAGTGGTTATCATGCATAAACTGCTAACCAAAGACAACTGTGTAAACACTCTAAACACTAGTGCTCCTCACACATCGATATTTTTAAAGGTTTTAAAATAAAGTAAAAAAAAAAAAAGTCTAACATTATGATAAAATATTGCAAGGGATCCAATCAACGAATGATTATGAGAACAAATACCAGTCTATGCAATAAAGCCTATATCAAAGGTGTTGTGATGAAAATGGTAAAATGACAAATAAAACAAAATAAAAAGTGGAAAATTGAGCTTTCGCAGAACTTTTGGATTTAATGATTTACACACATACCTCTATATTCACAAAGATTCTTCTTCTTTTTCTTTTTTGGTTAGGCCTGAATAATGATTTTATTTGGCGGGCTGCGTGTTGCCTCACGCTGTGTTTTCCTTAAAATTGAGCCCTTATTGCATTTAAAACTTTTAGGAGTCACGACGCGCTGGCTCCAGTCACATCCTGTATACCTCCAGCTGAACAAATCACGACATACTCCCCCCTCCGCCCTCCCACGACCCCAACACTAACAAAACCCCGGCGGGACAGGCCTACATGGGCGAAAGGACCCTGCTGTTTGTGTGCTTATTTATGCACGACCTCGGCCTGGTGCACTGCTAACGAAGACCTTTATTTTGATCTATTATTTAAAACACTTTTCATTACAGTTACATTACTCATATTACTTATGTGTAATTATTATTATATGACATTAAAAATAATGTGCAAATACAAGTTGCTTCATAAATCAATGAATAGTAAATATTGTGTTTTTTATTATTAACCTCAGAAATGCAAAACATGCCCTTATCATTGTTTTAACATTTTATGTAGGCTATTTATTTATTTAGCCAACCTATGATATGGAAAATATCTTGTTCTGAAAATATTGTTAGGATTGAGTGTGCAGTGGTGAATGGAACCTTCATAGTAAATTGTTTTTGATCATTCTTTAGCTGAAGAGATTCAGTGTAAACAATCAAATCAGTCCTACATGATTGAGCACTGACAGAATTTTTTTTTCATTTATTTAAAAATTAACAAGATATGGATGGAAAATATGCATTAGTGAACCTCCTCTAATTACTCACCCTATTTGCAGGCCCGTTTTCACCTAACACTCCCAAGCACCAAGTTTCAGTAGGCTACATTTAAAATGCGAGTGATAGGCTACTTCTAACCATGTCAAGCCTAAAGAGAAAATGGAATGAAAATGACTGACTTACATCATATACACTTCAAAAGAGCCTCCATTGTCCGGGTGGATTCTTTTCTCTGGTCAGGGTGGGACAGCGACTATCTCACATTATAATGTGAATAATTGAGAGGTGCGCAGGGGAGTGAGGAGGAAGAGCATATGAATTAAAGTGCACAGCCCTTTCCAACAGGTTAGGGTGCTTTACTGTGATATGACACCTGAGAATAGGACAAGCCGGGACAGCTGGCTGATAAACGGGGGTGGGGATGTATGCCATAGAATTAACTCACATTTTAATCACTTTCTTGTCTTGAAAATATTGTAGCTGCAAAAAGAGACTGGCATTTGGTGTTCCTTTTGTAGCAGACAAATTAAAAGATTGGTCTGTAGGTAATTTAAGAGCAGAACCTGGATGTACTGCTAATTTTTCACATAGTCACGCAGTGACAAAAATGTTATTTCATCCACAAACACATGCACGCTCACAAATTCCGATATCAATTATGTAATACATCCAGCTCAGATGAGAGATTCCAGTGTGGATGTCATGTAAGATATTGTCTAATTAACTTGGGAGTTGTTTTTCTTTGCCCAGACCGTGCCTTTGCATGACCCTGTGTTCCTGTATTGTAGATGGAGTGTGAAGCTCTTAATTATATAAATTTCCCTTTGCTTTTCCTCCACTTGAATTCTGCACAGAGGGGCGTGAATGTGTGAACTGTGGAGCCACCTCCACCCCGCTGTGGCGGCGGGACGGAACGGGCCACTACCTCTGCAACGCGTGCGGCCTGTACCACAAGATGAACGGCCAGAACCGACCCCTTATCAAGCCAAAGCGCAGACTGGTGAGTCGATGAGCCCTCCAGAATTCTTTCAGTTCCCCACACACATGAGAAAGAGGGCTAAATAGGAGCACTGAGCAGAAAGCCTGAGCACAATTCCAGGAAAGTTATATTTTCCCTATTATCTTCCTGGAATTGTTTGTCGCCCTCACCCCCTGGTGATCCCCTACTCTGCCTGTTACAATACTGCTACTATTGCCATTGTTCCCGCTATCATTATTGCTTCTAGTTCTGATACTGTCACTGATACCAATGCCCATGCCGGTACAATTATCACCAATCCGCACTGAGAGAAACCTGTTGCCACACTATTGTCTGAGTGCATCTGTTTAGTTTGATCTACTTTTTCTGGGGGTGTTTAGAAAGCCACATGCCATTGGTTTTGTTTTGTGTGGCTGGCTTATGATTCTGGTTCCATTTTAGAATCGCTGCCAGCATGATTATCTCGTTTAATCTTGATGAGATGTTTAAAAGCAGATTTTTTTATTTGATTTATCTTAATGGCTCTTTGCATTGAGATGATTGATAAAAAGCAAAACTAAAGTTTCAAGATTATTTTGCTGTTTTCTTGAGAAATCATTAAGATGTGTGAAAAGTCAAACTTGATTAAGCTTTGGTTATTAATCTCCTTTTTTTCTGTGGTTCATGGACAGCTTGTAAAAGAAGACTCCTCTATGCTTTTATTTAAATATAAATCATATCTTGTTGGAATGAAACACCTGGACAGGATGACAGTTTTTTCAGCATCGGGATTCTATGAAAACAGATGACTTTTCAAAGAATATAATCTATGGCTACATTTTTTTTTTCTATTCACATAATCTTATTTTATCCTTTAGTGGATGAAACTCTATATCTCTACCTCTGTCTCTTTACTCTGTTATTGAGTCATTTTTGCAGTCTTTCAAAGCATGATGTAATATTATTATAGAGATTAATTTTGGAGACACAACAAGCAGTTTAATTGAATGAGACCGTCTTTTTCTATCAGCCATATGTCATAATTTAATTTTCACTTGGCTAAGTGACCATCAGAGTGTAAATACAAGCGTCTCAGTGGGAATCTTATTTCCAGTGTTGTAAAAGAGACACTTAGTGCATACCATGAGCTTTGTACTAAATTACAAATAGTGACATATTCAAAGCGGAATTAAACTGTGAATTGTAAGACTACAATTTCTGATTATGATGGTCATTATTATTTTTAGTAGTGGTAGGTGTAACATAGCGGAGTTTTTTCCCCTTTAGTTTCTTTCTGTCTTTCTCTAGCCTATATGTTCTCATGGTGAAAAAAGGCCACAGGGTTTTCCATGGAGTCAGTGTGCTGGCCCATGCTTTTGCATTTTGGGCTGAAGTGTTTTCAGAGCGCTGTTCAAAGGCCATCCAGTTGTTTCCTATCCGGATATCTGCCCGGGCCCGATAAGGAAGCCAGGCTCCCGGGTGTTTCCGTCTTCAACAAACCCGGCTGAATTTTCTCTGGCCCCGGCAGGCCCGAATGACATCTACTGTAAAGCGATTATCAGAGCACTATGTGTGAAGGGGCTGGGGCAGGGATTGGAAAATAAATGGATTTATACTCTTTTGCTCTCGTTTGTCATGCTCGACTGGCACTGCGTTGAAGTATCGGAATGTGTGTGTTTTTGTTGTCGTCGGCGTTTTGTTTACATTTATTCATAGCGTCGTTTTTTTATTCAGATCCTCTTTTTACAAAAGCTCAATAGAAATTATGTAAATCGCTAACGAACACAAACTGCAAATGCTATATGTGTTGGACTGCGGGGAAACTGCGTTGTATGCCTATAAATGTTTCTCATTATGTGTGAAAAATTGATCCGTAATGGACAAAAAGCGAACAGAGGATTGATGACCCGGCTTTGCAGTCGCCACGCCCACTAACGCGTTTGATTCGTGGCATCAACGCGAGCAGTGTAACGAAACGTTATAAATTAATGATCTGTCTTATGTATTTACTGAAATATGTCAGAATTTATTAGATACATGTCAGAATAAAACGAATTTCACCGGGCACAGTTTTTTTCTAATCAAGGTAAAATTGGAAAATTGAATTTAGCGTGTTTAACAAAACAGGCTATATTTAATTAACCCAAACACTGAGGCGACTCCCTGTAAGAGATTTCATATGTCCAGGCCGCATTTGCTTTAATGTTATTTGAGGATAGTTTTGAAATGCTGTCTGGTGCAGAATACGTCACCCCAGCAGATTCTTATCATGAATTCATTTACTTCAACCCAAAGCAACCCTTGATTGATATTACAGTGTGGATCATAGAAACGCAGGAATGAAGTTATGTAGTCCATTCGACGGTTGCATTTGGTGGGCTACAATAAATAAAGATTTAAAAAATAAGACAATACGCCACGGAAGGCCTCGTGCTACTGTAAAAAAAAAAAAGAATAATAAAAAGGAATAAAATAAAAAATTAATAAAAAATAGCTAAGTAATAGCTATAATGCAGTTGCCTATAGGCTTTTTACGGTTGTCGAGAAACTTTGAAACTTCACGCAAATGCCTAATCAGAATAATAACAGGCTCATCCATGGAATGTGTAATCGGAATTATGCTATAGCCTACGTTTGAACATAGCCACAGCCTTTTTAGTTACCCGCGGGATTGTTAAAAAATGTATGCATTGCCGTTTGGGATAATGGATGTTTTCATTTAGCACACAGCATTGAATATTTTTTGTTTTTTTCTTGTCTACAGTCTGCTGCGAGGCGAGCTGGCACCTGCTGCGCGAACTGCCAGACAACCACGACCACTCTGTGGCGGCGTAACGGGAACGGTGACCCGGTGTGCAACGCCTGCGGGCTCTACTACAAACTCCACAACGTGAGTATTAAGAGCCGCAAACACTGAGAGTGACAGCGAAGTGGTCAAGTGGGCGGACAGCTTGTATCGATCGAGGAGAGAGAAGACTGAGGCCGGGGACGCAAAGCCGGCTTTCCCTGTCAGACAGAGCCCGTTGACCGTTTTCTTTTTAGATTAATCCAGCTTTGTTTCAAAGGAGGGCGTTATTCCCAGGAGGGACGGCAGGGCGGGTCTGCCATTCAAGATACGGCGTCAGTTATAGGCTATCAATTCGGAGTTGTCTGAAACTAGCCTTTTTAATGTTAAGCTTGGCTGCGATCTATTTATAGGCGAATAAAAACATTTCACCTTAATGAAACAAGCGAAACAAAGGAGGAAAGAGAAAAAAACGGAATTGTGTGACAGCTGAGCTACTGATTTGCTTTTTTTCGATGTCTAGTTGTCGTTTGAAATTCAACCCTGAAAGCATAAAAGACCACATTATACACTTTGATGTATAATTTGTGTAAATACTACAGCTAATAAATGCGTAATTTATGCAATTAATTTTAGAGAACATTTTCGGTGCCATGGATAGAAGCTATCTTAACATAATCAAAAAGGTTATACTTTTTTATTTATAAAAAAAACGCCTTTAAAGTTGTCCAACTGAAATCCTTAGCAATGCATATTACTAATCAGAAATTAAGTTTTGATATATTTACGGTAGGAAATTCACAAAATATCTGCATGGAACATGATCTTTACTTATCCTGATGATTTTTGGCATTAAAAAAAATCAATAATTTTCACCCATACAATGTATTGTTGGCTATTGCTACAAATATACCTGTGTGACTTAAGACTGGTTTTGTGGTCCAGGGTCACATATATTTGTAAAAATATATAATATAATACAATGATAGATAATAACAGTTTTGTATTGTAACATATAAAGATTCTAATCTACAGTTCTGATCTACTGTTGATGTGTTTTCCTGGTTACTGTTATCATAAGTCCATTTAATCAACTTAAACACATTTAAAAAGTATCCATACTTATGCAAAACCTCCAGCCCTTTTTTTACTTCCTTTGCGCTCATCATTAACCTATGCTATCTCTTTTCGTATAGATCAACAGGCCAATGACCATGAAAAAAGAGGGCATCCAAACACGCAACCGAAAGATGTCCAGCAAGTCCAAGAGGAGTAAACGATCTGGCGAGTGTTTCGAGGAGCTCTCCAAGTGCATGCATGACAAGACCTCTCCGTTTGGCAGTGCCAGTGCTCTGGCAAGCCACATGCCACACATGGGCCACCTGCCACCGTTCAGCCATTCTGGACACATGCTGCCTACACCGACTCCCATTCACCCCACATTCAGCCACCCTCACCATTCCAGCCGCTCTCCCGCCTGGGCCGAACCTCACTGAAGACCCACGCTCGCTCGCATCCCCTCCACAGGGGCTTTGCGTTAGCTCCTCCATACTGAAAATCTCCACGCACCCCCCTCCCCTCCCGTCAAGAAATCTTCCACAGGTGAGGGACTCGAAGGGGTTCGTTCCTGCTTGGACACTGCCGAGGAAGGTGTCATCTCATCAACAACCACGTCAGCTTGTACAGAGGACGGTTTGCGTGTTTAAGAAGCACCTCTCCCTTCTAGACACTGAGGACTTTCACAGACAGAGCAGGGGGAGAGAGAGCTATCTTTGCTTTTAGCTTTTCGTTACGTTTTACTGAGTCACTTTGGTACTGTCCTGAAAGAGAGGATGTGTCTTTGCAGATTCACTGTGTGGCAGTTCCTTCTCAGAAACTGTCTAGTTAAGGACTCGCTCTGACTCTTTGCGTACATGACGAGTCAAAGAAAGAGAGACAGAAAGAGAGAAGACCACTAAGTTTATCCCCCCTAACATGCTGGAATACACCCCCCTATGGACTCTATGGATACGACATACAAGCAAAGAAATGTTTATAAAGGTTAATTGTTATTATCGTTATTGTTATTATGATAATTTATTTTCACTCTTTATCTCTTATTTCGCTTTCCTCAGAACACATTGTTATATAATAAATATTATTTGATTGTTATTGATTAAAAAAAAAAAAAACACTGACCTATCCTAGCCAAGGCGATGTTGCTGAGCTGTACGTTTTTATCATTTTCCATTACACAAATAAAGGAAATAAAGTTTTAATACTTCATCCCTTCCCTGAGTTCTTCCTTGCTAACGTTATGTGAAAGCAAAGTACAGTCAATCTTCTTCTCAAACGGAGACGTTTCTGCATCTACAGGCTGGTTTGATCATTTACGTTTCCGATTCCAGGGCATCGTATTTCCAACCAGTTACAGTAGTTTAACATGAGAAACGCACACAAATGACAAAACATGCACAAGGCCAAACACAAAAACACCCAAGCGCTCGGATATGCTGCTGTTCCATATACTAAGTGTCAGAGGGAATTTCACCTAGGCATCGCTGAGCTCTAGAAGGTAAGCGATATCAGATGCACAAGCTAAGTGCTTGAACTGCAGTCCGTCTGGGGAAGAAGGAGACCTCTGTGGCATATAAGCCCCCCGGGGTGCTTCGGTTTGACCCAGACAACAGTCTCCAAACATTGGGAGGAATGGGGGGTTCCAATCACATGCAAATGGGAAGAGCCATACTGTACAGAATGCTTTTAGATGGACGAATTTGTTGTCCCTGTGTCCTCCTTTTCATCTGACCTACTCAGCCCCCTTGCTTTTGGCTTGTCTTTCTGGAGCCAAAGGAAAAGTAAGCAAAAGGACAGCAAGTTTTTTTGGTGGGAGAGAAAGAAATTGAGACAAAAAAAAAAAGAGAGAGAGAGAGAGAGGGAGAAGAGGAAGGAAAGGCAATCAGTCCAGTCCATGAACAAACACGTGGGGGGCAGTTTGGAGCCTTCTCCCACAGATGTGCTTGCAGCTGAGGCTTGCAGGAAACAGCTCTTAACCCGGTCTCATTTTCAAGCTATATAACCCAGTGCGGCGACTGAGGAAACCATCAGCCCAGCCAACAGTTAATGAGAGAGACCCAACAACAGCACAGACCACGCTGAGGAGGCCCGATTTCAGGTCAACACCGACTCTTGCACAAGTGCAGATATGCCCATCCCCCATCCAAATGATCACACACCCCTCTATTCTATTCTATTCTATTCTATTCTATTCTATTCTATTCTATTCTATTCTATTCTATTCTATTCTATTCTATTCTATTCTATTCTATTCTATTCTATTCTATTCTATTCTATTCTATTCTATTCTATTCTATTCTATTCTATTCTATTCTATTCTATTCTATTCTATTCTATTCTATTCTATTCCAGTCCATTCTATTCTATTCTATTCTATTCTAATCTATTCTATTCTATTCTATTCTATTCTATCAGTCATTAGATATCAGTCTATTAGTGTCCTGATTAATCTTCAGTGTTTTCTGAAAGCCAGGGCCAGTTCAATCAAAAATAAAAATTCTGTCATCATTTACTCAAGTTGTTCCAAACAAATAAGATTTCAATACACAAATTAAGCTATTTTTTTTTTTATGAAACCAATGGATATCTGTCCCTCCATTGAAGGTTAATTCCACCGAAATGTTAACGCTTCAAATAGTTAATAAAAACAGTGTAAAAGTTCACCCATATAAGTGGAGAGCGTTAAACATAATCTTCAAAAGAAGCACAATTGCTGTATATGATGAACATATTACATTTTTATTCCCATACAAACATTTATCAGTACACATGCATAGAGCACATCAAATATGGTAAACATAACCTCAACCGTACATGCTTGACGCATGAGAAAAAAGCTCACTTGTTTTTGCGCATCAAACAAACACATTTGAGCTTCAGTTTAACAAATTTGTGAAAATGATTCCCGTTGAACTTGTGAAACACAAGTACAAATATGTATTTGTGATTTATATATAATAAGAATGTGTCAAGTGTTTTTTTTTTATAGAAAGCATGGGGTCCAAAACAACCCTGGTTTTAACTACAGAAATTTCAATGTGGACTCAAACATTTCTCATCAATTATCAATTATTTTAAAGACCAAATTATCTGAGCTGTCACTTCTTTAATTACACATTACTTTTATAGCTCCATAATATGGATAATTAAAGAAGTGACAGCTACTGTATGTCAACAACTGCCCAATTTGTTTCTATTTTTATTGCTCATTAGTAATTTATGCAAAACATCTCAGAAAGTTAATACTTAGATGGCAAATAACACGATATGCTTTCAAAAAAAAAAAGAGAGAGACTTAAAATACTAATTAAAAATGACAAATCTTCATCATCTAGAAACCTGGCAAGATATATTCAAAAAAGTGAGCAGATAATCTCATAAATCCTTCATAAAGTTCACAATATTCTGCCTCACCGATAAAAAAACCTGTGTTTGTAGTAATAAACTGTTCAACTGCATTCCTGCTGTGTTTGCCAGTTATAGATGCCACTGGGCTTTTCTGTTTGTGTGTGTGTGTGAAGGTATTTGCGTGAGTGTGTGTGTGTTGTTCTCTTTGGCCAGGCTCCCAGAGCATGAAACATCCAACGGACTCAAACAGGGCACTCCTGAGGGAACTAGCTGTCTTCCCCAAAATAATAATGGGATCGGGCCGCGTCAGAGAGACGGGAGAAGGAAAAAGAGAAGCTTTATTCAGTGTAGAGGCTGAGGCACCATGACATGCTCGCGTGGTTCCACGTGTGTCCTTGTCCTCTCCGTCCCCACATGTGTGTTTTCATATAAGTGGTCTCTTCTTACATATACAGTATGTGTGTTTGGCCATGTTCAGAGTGGAACACTAGCTTACTACTGAACAAATACTGCACTGTATAGACTGTACACTGACTACTATTTTTCAAAAATAGTACAGTTGCATGTGGGTCTATATAATATAATATAATATAATATAATCTAGTTAAAAACATGTGCTAATGTACTCTTTGTATTCATTTCAATTTGGTTTCATATGGTGCAAAACCACTGATAGGCTGTAATGCAGTTTTATTAAAACATTATTTTTCTGTCGCACAAATATACATTTTTAATACAGAGATTAAAACATTTTCATAAAATAATGTGTATTAAAGTCAATGCATGTATGAACTGACAAAACAACAACAACAACAACACATTATAGTAATTCTGTCAGGACCACTATCGTCAAAGATGA